>NC_138383.1:12136781-12146756 GCF_054177405.1 Leptonychotes weddellii
AAGAAAAAAATAAAGTTAGAAAAGTATAAGGATAGAGAAATATTGTTACAGAAATCTTTAAGGAATATAACATATCTGAATAGCTACTTACGCATGTAATAAATAATAACAGTTTACAAGTTCCATTAGGAACCTTGTAACCTAAAAATAGAACACTTAAACTCCAAAAACATGTATAAATACATACTAAAGTTAATATTTAATGATCTGGCTCAAATGAGGATTAAATGAATTCCAGCAGTATTTGCCATGTGTGTGGAATTATTAAAAATCACGTTCTATTTTTCTCATTCTCTGTGCATATTTCACTAGATCCAAAATAGAAAAGTAGGATGATAATTTAAAGAAATACAGTTTGGGGGCGCCTGGGTGGCTCAGTCATTAAGCGTCTGCCTTCGGCTCAGGTCATGGTCCCAGGGTCCTGGGATCGAGCCCCGCATCAGGCTCCCTGCTCCACGGGAAGCCTGCTTCTCCCTCTCCCCCTCCCCCTGCTTGTGTTCCGTCTCTCACTGTGTCTCTGTCAAATAAATAAATAATATCTTAAAAAAAAAAGAAGAAATACAGTTTATATGTTATCTAGTTACATTTGACTCTTTAAAGACTGGAACATGCACTAAGATTCACATAAAAATCAGTCTTAAAATGAAAATAAAAGTATACTACACTCCCCAGTTTACATATAACCTATGTTCACCTGCTTTTTCTTTTTTGTAATAAAATATATGCTTTAAAAAAGAACAGGAGCGGGGAGCCTGGGTGGCTCAGTCGTTAAGCGTCTGCCTTCGGCTCAGGTCATGATCCCAGGGTCTTGGGTTCGAGCCCCACATCGGGCTCCCTGCTCCGCGGGAAGCCTGCTTCTCCCTCTCCCACTCCCCCTGCTTGTGTTGCCTCTCTCGCTGTGTCTCTGTCAAATAAATAAAATCTTTAAAAAAAAAAAAAGAACAGGAGCCCATGGCATAGTCATGCTTTTTCAAATACAGTTAAATTTTTACTTTACTCCACATACATGAGATTTAGGGTCATTAAAAGTTTTCTGACAGAAAAGAAATTTCTTACAGTGCATTCTTAATTCAGAAATGGTCTCTGGGGGCCCCTGGGGGGCTCAGTTGGTTAAGGGTCTGCCTCCAACTTAGTGAGTCATGATCCCAGGGTCCTGGGATCAAGCCCCACATCCGGCTCTCTGCTCAGCAGGGAGTCTGCTTGAGATTCTTTCCCACTGCCCATCCCCCAACCTGCGCACACATATGTGCTCTCTTACACTCTCTCTCTAAAGTAAATAAAATCTTGGGGCACCTGGGTGGCTCAGTCATTAAGCGTCTGCCTTCGGCTCAGGTCATGATCCCAGGGTCCTGGGATCGAGCCCCGCATCGGGCTCCCTGCTTCTCCCTCTCCCACTCCCCCTGCTTGTGTTCCCACTCTCGCTGTGTCTCTCTCTATCAAATAAATAAATAAAATCTTTAAAAAAATAAAGTAAATAAAATCTTAAAAAAAAAATTCAGGGGTGCCTGGGTGGCTCAGTCGTTAAGGGTCTGCCTTTGGCTCAGGTCATGATCCCAGAGTCCTGGGATCGAGCCCCACATCGGGCTCCCTGCACAGCGGGGAGTCTGCTTCTCCCTCTCCCACTCCCACTGCTTGTGTTCCCTCTCTCGCTTTGTTGCTCTCTGTCAGATAAATAAATAAAATCTTAAAAAAAAGAAAAAATTCAGCTTAAACACCATCTTATTCCCAAAAGCCAACTTGATTCCCTCCTTGACTATCCTCCTTCTCCCCACTAATGTGGGGTAGATGCTCTCCCGTGGGGCCCTTGTGCATTCCTCCATTGCAGTGTTAATTACACTGTATTATAACCCTATATATATAGGTCTGTCTCCCTTACTGGATAACAAACATTTTTCTAAGTTTTTATTTTAATTCCAGTTAGTTAACGTACAGTGTTATATTCGTTTCATGGATTACAAACTTTTGAGGAAGAAAGAAAGATAAGTGTTTGCCTTAGAATCAGCAGTGGCTACTCTTGAACCTAACACCTTGAACACTCAATAAATTTTGTTCATTGAATTAATTTTACATTTTCATAGTAATCTGATTTTTTCCAGGCAACATATTTCCATTTCAACTATTTTATACTATTCCCTAACAAATTCTAGAAATTGTATAATATTTTCTCAACTAAGGTAATATATTAAAATTTTACTATTACATCTATTTTAGAATCTGCTATCCCAAAAAAACACCTGATCATAATTTAGAAAGCATGAAAAATTCACTTCAGTCTTAAAGCATTAAGAGAATCCTCTTATGACATTTAGTTGTACCTTATAACAAAACTTTTGAGGTAGAGGCACTAGAAAATAAAAGTACTAAGAAATACGGCTTTCCCCCAAAAGATACATCACATGTTCAAGATACAGACATAATAGACTTTCTGGTATAAGTTACAGCTAGTAAATTTTAATTTTCTAAAAGATTAACAGCCCAAAACTAAATTACATTAGTAAGATTTCTTAAGTATTTAAAACAACATACATATTTTTAAGATTTAATAACTCAGAATACCTAGAATAAAAAATTTATCCTACAATTAACAAAGATATCTCCTAATAAAAAGAAAAACCGTCTTTCTATTATTGCTTGCCACATTCTGAAATCAGCCTTAAAGCTTACATAATTCCTAACCTTTTGGGAAACAGCAGAATAGGAGCCAAGCAAATTCTGACCAATTTAATATCATTCTTAGCTGAAAGAAATATGGCTCTATCAATCTTAGCAATAGTTATATCTCTTGAGTGTAACTTTAAAAGAATTTCAAAGCTATACAGAGAATTTCACTTCCTACAGTTTCTGACTAAATGAATGATAACAGAAATCAACCAAGGTAATAAGCCAATACCTGGGTTTACTGAGGCAGAGCAACAGAACTGAGGCATACCCAACAGAGGCCTCGCCTCACCCATCTTAATGATGAAATGTGCATCCACACGCCAGGCCTGTCATGTCAGCTGTCAGCACTGAGAAGCCACGACGACCTGAGTACTGAGTACACCTGCCACTACACAGTTTAATGGACACAAGAGCTTTAGCCAAAGTCAATTTCTTTTGAAAATGTGCATGTAAGAATCAAATAGATTTCACTTCAAAGCAGAATCATAATTGAATGCATATCAACATGTAGCTGAAGACAAGAGAAATACTTCTTTTTTTTTAAATCCTGAAAGAACTCAGAAGCATTTTCTAAAAGTTAAATGAAATGCAGTATTATCCTTACCACCCCCACACATCTCACACTAAAACTTAACATAAAAAGAAATCTTAATTTCTGGACCGCTTTGAAAAATCATCCCTTTTCTTTGAAGTAAAAAAATAAAAAGATAAACTTGATTACTACATCCAAACTCAAGCCAAAATATATTTTGTCTAATCTGGAGAGGCTTCATTCAATCCCATTTTAACAGAAGGAATGCTAAAAGGTGACCATGTAAAAATATAATCCAAACCTTACAATTAAGATGTAAGAACCTTGATATTACTTTAATGATTAGCAATAATCTCCTTCAATTGTCAAAGTTCTGGGGCGCCTGGGTGGCTCAGTCAGTTAAGCGTCTGCCTTTGGCTCAGGTCATGATCCCAGGGTACTGGGATCAAGCCCCAAGTTGGGCTCTCTGCTCAGCGGGGAGCCTGTTTTCCCTCTCCCTCTGCCCCTCTATCCCCACCCCAGCTCATGCTCGCGCTCTCTCTGTCAAATAAATAAAATCTTTTAAAAAAAAAAATTGTCGAAGTTCACAAATGACTGATACATTCTCTTGATCTTAGGAAATACTCTATTAATCATGGGTAAGTCTGACTACGTCTCAAAGAGGCACATTCCAGTGCATACAGAATACATTATCACTGTCAATACACATCCAGGTCATTTAGAGGGACAACTCCGTTTACCCAACCATTGTCTTCTGGCTTTAAATTGAGTCTCAATCCACAGCAAAACATTCTTCACCATTCTAATGGTGACTTGGGTTTGCTTTGATGACTGACTGGTGTTGATCCAATCAGTCACACTAGAGCATGTCACACTAGAGCATGGCCCGAGGACCAAATCCAACCTTCAGCCTGTTTTGTATAGCCCTTAACTAAGAATGGTTTTTACAAAAACAAAAAATAAAACAAGATAAAACAAAAAAGCTATGCAACAAAGACTATATCAAGCCCACAAAGCCTTTAATATTTACTTGCTGGACCTTTACAGAAAATTTGCGGATACCTACACTACAGCATAGTTTAGTAGCTGCATACAGAGCCCCCTCAAATCCAGTTTTTAAATATATCTTTCACGGTATTTGTGCTTAAAGAACTAACAATCAAATGTTGAATTAAATTCAAGGCAACATTAAAATACAAATACTAATTTAAAGGGGAAAGGAGGAAAAAACAGAAAATACAATTTTTTTAAGTAGTATATAAAACTTTGTCAAAAATTTTTCAAAATCCTTCAGTTCATGTCTGTTATTTGTCCCTTGTCCATCTGCTAACAGACACCTTCTGAGAACTCCATCTAATAACTATGAGGATTTGCCTCTTGGTATGTGCACAAACTCTATCCTATACTTCCCAAAATTTTACAAAAGCCTGTCAAATTCAGAAGTGTAATTTACCACCTTTTACATCCAGGGGGTTACCTTTGGGTGAGAGAATCACTGAAAATTTTCAGAAGTCTCTGACACAGTAACTATCTACTTGTCACATTAGACATGTAACAATAAATTCTCATTTCTGTCTTTAAGATCCTTCAAACTCTTGTGTACTTGGCATAAATAACATATAAAAAGTGATCCTACAGTCTTATATTCCATTTGTAAATATCCCTCTTTGAGTCATTAACTATTTTAAAGATTAAAAAAAAGAGAAAGCTCAGATATTCCTACTATACACTGTCTTACTACAATCTTTCTTCTATCTCTAAGGGCAATTTTACACCTGGGTCATCAAGTGCTACAACTGATAATATTCTAACTTCCTTTCTATTTCTTTGTTTGCTTTTTCTTATTACAATAGTAATTACGTAGTCATTTTACAACATTTCAAAAATAGAGAAAACCACACTGGGACATAAAAATCAGGGATGCCTGGATGGTTCAGTCAGTTAAGCGTCTGCCTTCAGGTCAGGTCTTGATCCCAGGGTCCTGGGATCAGGTCCCCCATTGGGCTCCCTACTCAGCAGGGAGCCTGCTTCTCCCTCTCCTTCTGCCCCTCTACCCACCCCTTGTGCTGGCGCGCGCACCCACGCGCACTCTCTCTGACAAACAAATAAAATCTTTAATAAACAAAAAAAATAAAAATTAGTCATAATTTCACCAACCAGAACACATAATGCTTTAACTCTTCCCAATATTTTATATGCAAATATATCCATGTATATGCATGTACATACACACATACAAAATTAGAATTGTAGTGGATGCTTTCATAACTAGCATATTCTCCCCTTTATATTGTACCATCAGCATCTTCACTGTTTTGAAAATTCTTCAAGAACATAATTTCAATACAGAAGTTCCCCCTTATCTGCATGGGATATGATCCAAGAACCCCCAGCGACTGCACCATGGATAGTGCCAAATCCTACTTATACTATGTTTTTTCCTAACTATACATACCGATGATAAAGTTTTATACATTAGGTGTAAGAGATTAACAACAATAATAAAATAATTATAACAATATACTGTAAAAAAAAAAAAGCTATGTGAATGTGGGGTGTCTCTCAAAATATCTTACTGTACTCACACTTTTTCTTGTGATGATGTGAGATGATAAAATGCCTGGGTGATGAGATGAAGTGAGGTCAACGACGTAAGCATAGTGACGGAGCATCAAACCATCACTGACCTTCTGATGATAGATCTCAAGAAGGATCTTTTGCTTCTGGACCACAGTTGATGGCAGGTAATTAAAACCACGGAAAGTGAAACCACGGATAAGGGGGAACAACTGTAGTTCTAGAACACTGGATTATATGGCTAGATCATAATTTACTTAAGTTCTCCTTCACTACCCTTTGAAAGACATTTGTTTACAGGCATCGTTAACTTCACCTCTGATTCTTTCTTTAGGATGATTCCTCGTAAGTAGAATTACTACACCAAAAGGTTCAAACCTTCTAAAGACCTGTAATACAAACTGCCAAATAACTCTCCTCCAGAAATATACCAACTTAGTCTGCCACCCATGTTCATTTCATGTTGCAGGTATTTTCAAGCCCCTCTTTAATGGGCTTTTTTTTTAAGATTTTTTTATTTATTTGAGAGAGCGAGCAGGGGGAGGGGCAGAGAGAGAGAGAGAGAACTCAAGCAGTCTCCACTCAGCACAGAGCCCGATGCAGGGCTCTACCCAACGACCCTGAGACCACGACCCACGCCAAAACCAAGAGTCAATGCTCAACCGACTGAGCCACCTAGGGGCCCCTTATATGGGCTTTAAGAAGCCCTTGCAAGGTGCTCTTAGAGTGAACTTTCATCCACTTAGTTTCTTGATCAGTATCTGACCTCTGCAATATTGTAGGGTTTTCTTTTATCTATTCAAATTTCCTTTTTTTTTTTTTTCTTAAGAGAGGGAGAGAGCACAAAAGCAAGTGGGAGGGGGCAGAGGGAGAGAAAAAGAGAGAATCTCCAGCAGACTCCATGCCCAGCACACAGCCCAACACGGGGCTCAATCTCACAACCTTTGAGATCATGACCTGAGCTGAAATCAAGAGTCCAATGCTTAACCCACTAAGCCACCCAGACACCTCAAATTTCCATTTTTTAAAAATTATTTTTAACGTAATAATCCATAAGCTTATTGATCTTTAGTTATAAGTTCTGAGGTAATGTATATGGAAGGATTTTTAAATCGGAACAAACAATATTTGTTACATTTAAACAAATATGAGTTAATACATAATTTCTTCTGAATTTCTATTATGGTACTCCAAAATAGTCTCTTAAGATTCTGGTAAGCTTTTAAACTCTATTTCATCCCAATATTTATGATTTTTTATCAGTGTTTTCTTTACTAAGAAAAGGAAGCTATGACCATGTAAATAACATATATGCATATTAATATGTGAATATACATTATACAAGCCACTGTCCTTGTTATTTTTTTTTAATCAAGGTTTATTGAGCAATAGCAAAATGAAAGTACAAAGCTCCCAAGGAGGGAGGGGAGCCGAGAGGGTTGCCTTGTCCTTGTTATTTAGTAAGTGACTATTTCATTAGAACTGTATATGGACACAGTTAATGAAAGTCTTCTAAGAGACCATCAATGGCCATAACTTGAAGTCTTAAAAGAGTAATGAAAAATATATTCTATCTAACTTTGTAAATCTTGCAAGCATTTAATTTGAAATTAGATATGTTCCAAAAGCTACATCATATTTAATCTATAAATAAAGTAACACAAAGTATGTTTAAGTTTTTACTTTTCTTTTTCTGAATATATCCCTTAATGAGTGTTCAGTATCTACTAATATTAATGATAAGGTATCAATAAAGATACCTTAGGAAAAAATAGGTTGTTTAGGCTATATCTAAAGGGAAAACTACTTATAAAAAATGTATTTATGTCTCATAACTATGGTTCGGTATTTTTTTTTTGAAGATTTTATTTATTTATTTGACAAAGATAGACAACACAAATAGGCAGAGCGGCAGGCAGAATGAGAGGGAGAAGCAGGCTCCCCGCTGAGGAAGGAGCCCAACGCGGGGCTCGATCCCAGGACCCTGGGATCATGACCTGAGCCAAAGGCAGCCGCTTAACCGACTGAGCCACCCAGGTGCCCCTATGGTTCAGTATTTAAGGCTTGTTCCCATTTTATCTAAAAAGTGGAATGCTACTACCAAATATAACAACGCTTTCATTAATATCTTCCTTCACTCAAACTTTCATTTTTTTTAATCTTTGTTTTATTTATTTATGAGAGAGAGAGCACACGTGCAAGAGAGGTGGGGGGCAGAGGGAGAGCATCTCAAGCAGCCTCCACAGTGAATGTGGAGCCCAAAGCAGAGCTTGATCTTACAGCCCCGAGATCATGACCAGAGCCAAAATCAAGAGACAGACGCTTAACCAACTGAGCCACCACAGTGCCCCAAATTTTCATTTCTAAGATTATTTTTCCTATAACGACTCAAATAAGCTTTTGTGATTGTTTTGTTTTGTTTTTAAGGTTTATGTATTCATTTGAGAGAGAGTGCGAGTGAGCAAGCAAGAGAACACAAGCCATAGAGAGGGAGAAGCAGGCTCCCCGCTGAGCAGAGAGCCTGATATGGGGCTTGATCCCAGGACCCCGGGATCATGACCTGAGCCGAAGGCAGACACTTAACTGACTGAGTCAACCAGGAGCCCTCAAATAAGCTTTTGTATTTACTCTTGGTCTTTACCTGTGGCATATGGATAAAATGTAAAGTATGTTAAAGCATTTATAAGTGACTAGAAAGGTTTTGTGTTTTTTTTTAAGATTTGTATTTATTTATTTGACAGAGAAAGACACAGCGAGAGAGGGAACACAAGCATTAGGAGTGGGAGAGGGAGAAGCAGGCTTCCCACCAAGCAGGGAGCCCAATGTGGGACTCGATCCCAGGACCCTGGGATCATGACCCGAGCTGAAGGCAGACACTCAACGACTGAACCACACAGGTGCCCCTAGAAAGGTATTTTATTATTATCGAATAGTTTTCCTGAAGATTTAATTCATTTCATTCTTTTTTTTTTTTTTTAATATTTTATTTGTTTGATAGAGAGCGTGAGAGAGTGAGCACACAAGCACGGGGAGGGGCAGAGAGAGAGAGGGAAAAGCAAGACTCCCAGTTGAGCAAGGAGCCCAATGCAGGACTTGATCCCAAGACCTTGGGATTATTACCTGAGCCAAAGGCAGACGCCCAACCGACTGAGCCACCCAGGCATCCCAAATCATTTCGTTCTTAAAATTACGTTCCAAAATATGTGGTCTCTTTCAGTTTTTGTGCATTTATTCAACAAATATTCACTGAGCACTCACTCTAACTACCATTGAGAGAAACCTCCTATACAACGGGGACCACATATTTACACACCTAGCACGTGGCTGTCTTGTGGAAATGAACTATATGCTATGCACTAGGGAGGCCGAGACGAACAGGACACAGCACTGAACAGCTATTGAGTAACAACCTTTACTACCTATCTTCACCTAGGCACACTTCCATTTTAAAAATAAAAAATAACCATCAAAAGGGGAGTTTTTAAACAAAGTGTTTCTAAAATAACTTACTTGCTAACTTCTTTATACTGGGCTATCTCCTCAATATAAAGAAGGTCATGCAGCCGTGACTGATAGTTGGTCTTGGTCAATGATTTGTCTAAAACGGACTGGGTAAACAGCTGGTCAGCAGAGAGAGGAATTTGGTATCTGATAAGAAGGCTCTTCTCCAAATCAGTAGTTTCATTAGGTTCAAAATCTATAATAGTCTTAGAAGAAGAATCCCAACGCTTAGCTGTGGTTACTAGCTGTTGTTTTGCATGCATCAGGTATTCAAGATCTAAATGGAAACAAAAAACACATTTATAAAGGAACACAACATTAAAATTCTCAAATAATACATTACACACTTTGGTAGGAGCATTTTATATGCTAGAGCTAATAACTCTTAAAAATAAAATAATACAAAAACCCATTTGACAGAGAATCTTCCCCATATCAGAAATCTTTTGTCTAGCTTAACAAAATAACGTAAATAGGAGCCCATGTAAAAAACACCTTTTTCATCAGGATAGAACATAACAAAAATGGTTATTAACATACTGAAAATACAGATTAACATTGAGAAGTTAACTCGCAGTCAAAAGAAATCTGAACTGTAGGATAAATTCCTCATAAGATAAAATCTATCGGGTGATAATCACTTTTCTCCTCCTACTACCAGTACCTGCCCGTTATAGAAAGAGATCAGATGCGGAGAAAGGGGA
>NC_138383.1:12147256-12219217 GCF_054177405.1 Leptonychotes weddellii
TAGCCTGGTGGTGGGTATTGAGGAGGGCACATTCTGCATGGAGCACTGGGTATTATGCACAAACAATGAATCATGGAACACTTCATCTAAAACTAATGATGTAATGTATGGGGATTAACATAAGAATAAAAAAAAAAAAAAGAAAGAGATCAGAAAACTGTCTTCTCTTCTGTAGTAAAGCACAGAAAGCAGCAAAACTCTCTGAAAGTCAACTTACGACAAACAAAAATCTTTTAGAAAATACTCATGTAAAAATACTGCTAATTCCTCATTAAAATGTGATACGATGTACCATTCAAATGCCATTTCAGAAAAATCCAGTTTGGCCTCAGTTAAATTATACTGTAAGTAGGGCACAATGTCAAAATGAATGACTGTTCAAGTTCTGACATCTCTGGAAAAAAAATGTAGCAAAGTATCAGCACAGGGTGAAATATATCGTAACATAATTTCTGAGCACTGGGTAGGCTCACTCTATCTGCAGTGCACATTACTTTTCTCTTGGGTGGAGCATACATATACCTATAAATATGAAGCTTAACCAAAAGAGGGGAAAAAAAGTTGCTTGACTGACTCATTAGGCTGGGATCCAGTTTTAATACAACATAACTGAAAAGACAGCTTCACAAGTCAGGTTAAATTTTGGGAAGATATAATAAGAAGTTTAAATGGAGATCAGCTATTCTTCAAAATACAAAAATAAGTTACCCTGTACTACCTTTGCAATGAGAGAATAATGCATAATTGCCAAGTACTGCTTAGTGAGAGATTTTCCTACATTTAAATGTTATATAAATTACAAACATTTAACAGTCACCCAAAAGACATTTCTCAACACTAGAAAACAGTTTATCCTAATATCTTATTAAAGATTCAAATGTAAAGGACCTAATTTCTTGCCTTTGCTCCTTGAACAGGTATTTCTACATGCCAGTTTTATTATTTCTCAAAGGGTAAAATAAATACAACTATACTCATCAAGCTATAAAGATGGCCTGCATTCTTACAATACTCTGGATGAGACGAGGATGGTCTGTTTTTGCAATGGGTTCAAAAATAGAAGTTTCATAAAGTAAACTAACCACATTTTCTCCCTAAATCATCCTAAGATTGGGCCCTGCCCTTTCATTCATTAAATCATAGCTACAAAAAATATTTAAATTACACAAATGCCAACATTCCTAAAAGAGATTATACCATCACTAAAAATCAAATGATAATCATTATCAAAATAACAAGGATGTACATAAAAATTTATTTTCCTTAATTCAAAAGTCAAGAGAAACAGTAATAGTACAGTGACAAACCAAATAACCAGCTCTTTCAAAATAAAAACTAAACTCTACATACTATCAAAGAATCACTATAATATGTCTTAAAGGATGTCTATTATTTGGAGATAGGGCAATTATATTTCGTAATTTTATTTTAAATAAAATATTGAATCAGACTATGCCTAGGTCAATATTATGTTCACATTCTTTAAAAAGTCACTAATTATTTCTAACTGATGTTTAAGTAACTGGGATAATAAGAAACCTAAAAGAGGGGCGCCTGGGTGGCTCAGACATTAAGCGTCTGCCTTCGGCTCAGGTCATGATCCCGGGGTCCTGGGATCGAGCCCCGCATCGGGCTCCCTACTCGGCAGGAAGCCTGCTTCTCCCTCTCCCACTCCCCCTGCTTGTGTTCCCTCTCTCACTGTGTCTCTCTCTGTCAAATTAAAAAAAAAAAAAGAAAGAAAGAAACCTAAAACAATAGAGCTTTCCTTTTAAAAAGATTTTTTTATCACCTACTTAATATGCAAAGCAAATTATACAGTCATTCTACTCTAGACTACAAGTCCTCAGGCTTCCTGGGAAAAGTGGCATGAGAAACATTATTTGTTTTTCTCATCTTATCTAGACAGTACCATGATTCTCACCCTGATTTTATGAAATTATTAAAATTAGTGTCTTCAGCAGACAAACAACAATTTCAAAACAATTCCCAAACAATGTTAAATTTTATTTTGTTAAATGACTACAAACATACTACGGGAGAGGGGAGAGTTCGGGGAACAGAAAAAAGAATCTTAAAAAACATCCATGTGGGGGCGCCTGGGTGGTTCAGTCGTTAAGCGTCTGCCTTCGGCTCAGGTCATGATCCCAGGGTCCTGGGATCCAGCCCCGCATCGGGCTCCCTGCTCCGCGGGAAGCCTGCTTCTCCCTCTCCCACTCCCCCTGCTTGTGATCCCTCTCTCACTGTGTCTCTCTCTGTCAAATAAATAATAAATAAATAAAAAATATTTTAAAAAAAAAACATCCATGTGTGCCAACATCAGAAAGTCTGCAAATTACTAATCTCAGTCATTAATTTAGACATCAAAAATGAATTGTGGCCAGTGACTACTAAGGACATATTTTGCCAAAGCTACTTCTCTTTCCCTACTTCATCTGAACTTGAGACAAGCTTCTGCCTCCAATCTTCTCACTTATAAGAAGCAGCTTATTAAGCCTATTCAAACATCCACCTAACTTCCAGTCCTTCAAGGTTGTTAGGTCTTAAAAGTCCCTGTTCAAAGGTGTTTTTCTTAAAGATTTATTTATTTATTTTAGAGAGAGAGGGAAAGGGAAAGGAAAAGAGAGAGAGTAGGGGAAGGGGGTGAGGGAGAGAGAGAATCTTAAGCAGACTCCCCGTTGAGCACAGAGCCTGATGCAGGGCTCGATCTCACGACCCCGAGATCATGATCGGAGCCAAAATCAAGAGTTGGACGCTTAACTGACTGAGCCACCCAGGCGCCCCTTAAGAGCCCCTTTTCAAATAGAGGAGGGAGAGGACATTCCCCATGGGGAACATGACTATCACTGGGCCTCATTCCAGCTGCACCTGCAGCACATGGTAGCAACTGCTAACATCTAAACCACACATGTGTGCTACTCGGGGAGCTGAGCCAGTTCAGCCTTAGTAAGTACTCTTCTTCAACCTAGATTAGGCTAAAATGAAAAACACTCTGCCAAGATGAAAAGTGAATAGGTTAAGGATCAATACTCCTAAAACCATACAGGGAAGAGCTTAACACTGACTTCTTAACCAACTCTAACAATAAGAAGTCTCAAAGCAAATCAGACAGAAATTATAAACCTGTAGGATCTGCTACCCTGAGATGTGGTAGGCAGAAGCTATAAACATATTTTAAGAGAAATTCACAAGAAAAAGTTAAAGATAATTAGAATATACCTAATTTTTTGAAGATAACATAAGGGCAGAGCTGCTACTGCCACAAACAGAATTCAAGGTTGGAATGACTAGTCGGACCCAAGCTATGCTTCCCAACTTCCCTGGTCCCGCTGACCGAGAACAGCAGTGCCCTCCTTGTTCAGCCACACAGTTACTATGCTAACAAAGCAGCGAAAGGGTCGGTTTGCTTTATCTTGAAGAATATAATATAGCAGACTTGAAAATTATCCTTAACAGAACCTAGAGAGTAGACAAGAAAAAGTAAGGAGAAAAAAAAAATCCAATGCTCTACGCGTCTAGCGCAAGGGTGGACGTAGAAGAAGCATGCAATAAATAAATGCGTGCCAAATACTGAATATATTCAAAACAGCTCTACTTATCTAGGAGTTAAAGAGAAGGAGATGAAGTGATTCTCAATTCCAAAATCACAGGTAAACACTCTTCCTTAGGAAACATTTTGGTTGTGCCTTTACAAGTCTGGACTGCCCAAAGGAACAATAAAATTACAAATCTGAAAGTAATCCCAAACTATAATTTCAGCTATCCATTTCAATATCATTCCCTTCCCAAAAACTGCTACATAGAAACAAGATTAGCATCGCCTGGCTTACCCATATTGTCTGTCCCTATTTTCCATCTTTTAAAGAAACCAATAAAAAGTTAAAACGGCAAAATAGCAGCATAGGAGTACCTCATTACTTTTTATATGCTCTACTCAACAATATTTATCTTCTACTGACAAATATACTATTTTTTAAAATCTATTTTTCTATGACTTTTCATACTATCAATATCTATATCGATATTGATATAGATACATCTATATATACCCTGCCCTTAATTTACCAACAACTTTGGCATCTGGAGATAATTTTTGAGTCGTACTAAATTTTAATGTAAATGTTAACATACACTGCTAGATTCAAAGTAGGGAAATGTATACTATCAAGTTTTCAAATTTAAATATAAGGATTAATTTTCAACACGTAACTTCCAGATGTTCAAAGCAGAATTCCAAATCAGTTTTGCCAAGCAAAAATTTTCCATTACTCAAAGTCGTGGGATAAAGTGTAAGATGCAGTTTGTTTTCTAAGCAAGGGGACAACTCACTAACTTCCTTCTTTTATAAGTGGTCTTTTGCCACACATTTTTGAGAGTCACATCTTTAATCCAAAACAATTTTTTGGTGCATACAGTGTCTCTTGCTGAACCTAAATCTCACCAACAAGGGGAAAGCACTGAAAAAAGCAAAGTTAAAGCTATACCTATTTCCTGAACAGTTCGCAGAACTGCCATTTACAACTAGAAGAAAAAAAATTCACTCATGGCCTACAAACAGAAAAGGTTTGGATGCTTTAGATATCATGAAAATAGGGGTGCCTGGCTGGCTCAGTCAGTAGAGCATGTGACTCTTAATCTCAGGATGGTGAGTTCAAGCCCCACGGTGGGTGTGGAACCTACTTAAAATAAAAAAATTAAATAAAAGTAAAGAAATAGATATCGTGGAAATAGTATTTTTAAAAATGGGGTACCTGGGTGGCTGAGTCGGTTAAGCATTCAACTCTTGGATTTTGGCTCAGGTCCTGGTCTCAGCATTGTGAGATCAAGCCCCCATGGGGCTCCACGCTCAGCAGGGAGTCTGCTTAAGATTCTCTCTCTCCCTCTGCCCCTCCCCCCACTCACACTTGTGCTCTAGACTGCACTTTCTAAAATAAAAAAAGAGCAGGGAAAACACCAAAGAACTAAAAATTACCACAACAGGTCAGCTAATGTCAGTAATGACCCAAAAAAGTCAGCCAAATGTCACCTAGCTTGCCTAAACTGAAATTTAAGTTTTTCTGTTTATAATATTCAAAATCTCCTATCAGAAAATACATTTTGTACATTCCATATAATTGTCTTCTTGTAATAATTATTTTTCCTGGCCCTGGAAAACAAATTTCACTATGGCAAACTGTATTGTTTCCAAATTAGTTCAAGAAAATGCTTAACTGTTTTCAATTATTTTCTACAACGTAACTACTTAGAAGTAAAACTTTGTCTGAAGAAAAATAAGCAAAGATAACAAACTGCAAAGTGGTCATTAAAAAAAGGATATAAAGTATCACAAAAAGGGGGTAAGGCATGGTATTAGTTCCAAATGGGAGGATATCTTTGTATTCCTTCTACCATATCTGAATGAAATACAAAATTCATTATATTTTTTCTGATATTTATTTGAGAGAGAGAGAGCACGAGAGAGCAGAGAGCACAAGCAGGGAGGTGCGGAGAGGGGCAAAAGGAGGGGCAGAAGCAGACTCCCCGGTGAGCAGGGAGCCCGATGCAGGACTCGATCCCAGGTCCCCAAGATCATGACCCGAGCTGAAGGCAGACACTCAACCGACTGAGCCACCCAGGCACCCCAATTCATTATATTCTCAAACCGATATATTAGAAACCAAATAAATAAAACTATTTCTTCCAGTCACCACACTCAAAACATGGGTCATCCTGAACAACTTCTCTTCCACCAACTTCTCTTGGCATTCTCTTGCCAAGATGCACAGGTGCCATGGTTTTAAGGGCTCAGGTCTTTAGGCTTCTCAGCCCCTCCCCTCTGCATGCACCCTAACCCCAGGCCTCCCTTTTCTAAAAAATTCCCCTTCTCTCTTCCTACTTTCTTCATTCTCTTTGTAAGCCAGGAATTATCCTAGTCATGGCTCATGATCAAACCCGACAGCTACCATTTACTGAATGCCTACCTTGTGCCAGAGACCAGACAAGGCTTATTTTTGGTCTCACAATGATCCTCTAAGATAGACAGTTGTAGCCCCACTTTACAGAGGTTTCCACATGAAGTTCAGGAATGTCAAGTACCCTGCCCAGGGTCGCACAGGTAATGAGAAAAATCAAGATTCAAATCCAATTCTATCTGACTCTGAAGTCTGTTTACTGCTCGCTCTTTCTCCAACTAGAAAACTACCATATACCTGAGGCAAAAGTAGTCAAAGTACCCTTAATCTCTCAAGCCCATGAGTGTGCCCTGAAATCCTCATCATCACCTCCTTCCCTCATCTGTCTTAATAGTATCATTTTCTCTTACTTTTTAATACAAACATGTTAACATTTTACATTATTAACTAAACAGACTTTCATTAACAAGATACAGATTCTTGACAACACAAACTTCTTTCTATGGGAAAATGAATCATGAGTTACAAATCACCCATCTAAAAGTGAACTTTTATAATAAAACCCACATGTAAGCCAAGAACATCCTATGAGAGTACACTAGAAAAGCGGGAAATGCGTGTTGGTCTCTCTTGATGATTTAAAAATGGTGCTTCCTAGTAGTTCTCCAGTTCTAGTCTCTAAAAGCAACTTACTAGGGGTAGGCAAACCACAGCATGCAAGGTTAATTCCAGCCTGCTGTTGTTTTTGAAAATAAAGTTTTATTGGATCACAGTAATGCCCATTTGCTTACAGATTGCCTATAGGTGCTTTATCATCACAGTGCAGAACAGAGTAGTTGCAACAGACACCATTTGCCTGGCAATAGGCAAAATAGTAGAAGACTATCTGGCTCTCTGCAGAAAAAAAATTGCCGAAGAACTCCTATACTAACAAATACAAATTAAATATTCTTATTTCATCAACTATGTATTTGGCTATAGGAATTAACATATTCTGATTCCAAAGAGTACTGAGAAGATGAAAAAACAGAACACAACAGAAGAAAAACAGGTATAAGGAATCAAAGTAAGTAAAAACTAACATTTAAGTGAGGTTTCAATAAGTCTGGGTAATATTAGCACACATACTAGAAAGTAATGCCTAATTCTTCAGTCTGGGCCCAAATGTTGCTTTAACTTTACCAGCAGCTAAAGTAAAGAAGGAGACAGAACTAGATCCACTTGTTCACTGTGTCCAAAAAATAAAACCCTAGCCTTTGCTCATGAACAAAAGTTCCAGGTTCTCATAAAGGGGACACGGTGGTACATAGTGAGCAACGTCCTCCACAATATGGTTATACTCAATACAGCAGCAAGTTTCACATGAAGTGCTTGTTAAATAAATAGTGTTCATTAAAAAAAATAAAGCACCTATAATCCAACCAAGAGCCAAAGAAACGCAGGGAAATGTGCCCTTTCCTTGTCCTGTTGGATCTTGGCATAAAACTTAGGAATAGGCAGTCATGTAACAACGTACAAAGTAATTATCATTTTCTGAAGGTGCTTACATGTTGAAAGCAGGGACCTCTTCCCAGGAACAAAGAGCAGATCCTATTAAGGCACCATGGTCTCCTTTACTAGTGAATGTACAAAACCAACTTATGAAATCTTACATTTAGGGTTTTTCATTCAACGGTACTAATGTCAGCAAAGTTAACTGGAGACTCAGTCAGACACGGAAACAGACAGTGGAGGTGTACTCACGATCACCACTGAAATAACAGTCTACCCAAATTAATACTGAAAGGTTTTACTGTGCTAAAATCAACTTACTTTAAAAACAAAGCTAGCAGACCAAAACAGACCTGATCATCTCCTCATACAAGTTTGAGGAAGCTCAAAGCAAGTTTGCCTGATGACTATATAAAGAGAACAGGGCATAATGTGAACCATTCTGATCCCATTACACAGTAAATGAGTCGATTGCTTTGGATTTTTCCTTATTATTCCCTCTCTATCCATGGAATATTTAGGGGCCAATACATATCTTTCAATGCTGCTATTACAGTGCCTTTTAATACATCGTATCAGGGGAAAAAAGTCTAAATATTACCTTCTGTAGAAGCTGCATCAATCATTACTCTTTGCATGAGTACTGGTTCCAATCCAAAGTCGAAAACTATGGTTTGGCGAAAAGTTCCAAATATTTCTGTGTTAAATGCTATCCCGACTTTATACACGTAATGATCTAATCCATTTTGGGCCATCTTTCCTCCTATCCATTCTTGACAGTTTTCTGGGACTTCTTGTGATACCTGGGTAGTACTATCTCCGGCAGATATTGCAATGATACTAAAATGAGGACGATGAGCATCATAAAGCAATGCTACACGATACAGCATTCTTGCAGGCTACAAGGAAGTTAAAATAATTCATTGAGTACAAGGGGGTGAAAAATCCAATTGTAATTGGGCTCTTCAATGAAAATATTCCCATAAGGGACTTTTACTTTCCCATGCTTCTAAGAGGTTATGTTAAAAATACAAATTGTGCTCATAAGCCATTTAAGAAAAAAACGAGAATGGTTAAAAAAAAACAGTTGTTAAAATTGTATACGTATGATATCATTTTTAACTCAGTAAAGCTGAAATTTTTAAAAATTATATATTTATGCTACATCTCTAGCCTCCCTGCTCTTTCTAGGATAACCTCATCTTTCTTTGTGGCAAAAGCTGTACCACCCTGTTAGATCAATGACCTCCAACTTTCTATACCTTTGGCCTAAAAAATTTTTATCTAGCTTTAAGTAGGAAGTCTTCATAGGAGTGCAGCTACCTCTGAAGGCACTGGATTGGGTTCACGGCCGAAGCTAAATGTTCCCAGATTTTTCATCCCAAGATGCAGATGATACAGTGGAAGAAATGCCACCAAAAAGTACACAAAACTTTCCACTGCACATATCCACAAAAAAGTTTGACTGCTTCATTCTTAAACTTTGAATATTATATTCAAGATGGGAGGCACTGCAGAAAATGTCTCATATTAAAAACCCATAATTACAGAATCTGTGACTTCATTAAATCAAATATAAAACCAAGCTGTTACTGTCTGTTTAAGTATCTTAGAACTGCCAGATTAAACAATTCAGTTTTTAAATAGTTAATTATAAGCCATGAACCCCATCTTATGTTCCAACTTTGGAAGAGAATATATCAAAGACCTCTTTATCAAATTAATAAATTAGCAAACATCTAAATATCTACAAAGACTTTTATCTCAAAATCTAAAAATATTAGACCATTAACGAACAAAGTACAGAAATACACTTTAGCACAATATAGAACCTACTTAAGATGTACTCAGATTAAAACATTTTCAGTGCTCTAACAGAGATTTAAAGGTCAAAAAAAGCCTTAAGAAAATCGAAAAAAAATTACACTCTTTAATTAGCACAAAATTCATACCTTACAAGTAAGAGCAAAGGTCCATGTCTGGTGAGATTTTTTGGTGTTGACAGTAACCGACAGATCAGGATTATGCTCTACTTTTACTCCTTCTATACATTCACTAAGCTGAAAATAGAGAGCAATTAATGTTATATTTTTAGTCCCAAAAGTACAGAGAGAAACTTTTGGCATGGTAAATAAATATCAACGGTAAAGATGTTGATGGAACTGTTTACAAAGCAAGATATTTTTTATATATTAATTTTACAAGAACAAAATATAATAAAGCTTAGGCAAGACATAAGAAAATTAATAACAACAAAATGGCAGTAAACACTCCCTGAATGAAGATTAACGTAATACCTGCAAATCTCCAAACAAATGGCTTAGTTCTGCTCTTTATTTTAGCCAAAGGGTCTACTTTTGCTACAAAAACACTTTATCAGAATCAAGTTCTTCGTATAGAGGATAAGGAAATAAACCAAAATAGCACAAAACAAAGTCAAGACTCAAACAAGGTCATCGTTTAAAACAAACAAACAACAACAACAAAAAATGCAGTTTATTTTCCTCACCACTTTCTCAGGAGATAATGAATTCATCCACTTTTCTATCAAGGTTTCCATGTAACTGCCTGAGAGCTGTTTATTCTCATTTTGCTGTTTCAATTTTATCAAGCGTGAAGCATATCTTTTCTGCCATTCTGCTAGTTCTTCCTGGGAATGTGCTGAAGTACACTGCGCACCATACCTACAGATTCCTTGCTCTAAAAATCTAAGTAGAATAGGAAAGACTGTTTTATCATATACTTTGTTGGACCATTTAAAAGATAAACTTCCAGCATTTGCCCTCCGACTCTTCAATAACAAAAACAAAACTTCATCTCCTGAAAGGCCATATTTATCACACCGACTTGCACAGAGGAGGAAAAAGAGGTTTCGAGAACATTTACGACAGTTAATCACTACACCAACTTTCCATACTCAGCGACTTCTTTTTTGGAATAAGGGGATGCTAAAGCAAAGCATAATCGATCATAACCACCCCTCACCCACAAAACCGACAGTGAAAAGGTAGCTTCCTTCATGATGTAACAACTCTATTTAGACAATTCTTCTCAGAGCAGAATTTTCCTAAAGCAACACTGACATCAAGTGGATCGGTGCATCAAACACAGGTGTGCCCTACTTCTCAAAATGATAGGACCTAAAGACAATTCTCCACACACTAGGAATTTCATTCTAAAAAAAAATATTACTATATCATTAAATTATCATCTTAAGGCTTCTACTTTTCACCTTCAAACGTAAGCCTCTACTCTTTTCTATATTACTATTACCTATATTTCATTGAAAATACTGGACTATATTCATTTGCTTGAAGTTTTAAATAAATTAAGAATCAAAGTTTTAGGGGCGCCTGGGTGGCTCAGTTGGTTAAGCGACTGCCTTCGGCTCAGGTCATGATCCTGGAGTCCCTGGATCGAGTCCCACATCGGGCTCCCTGCTCGGCAGGGAGTCTGCTTCTCCCTCTGACCCTCCCCCCTCTCATGTGTTCTCTCTCAAATAAATAAATAAAATATTTAAAAAAAAACAAAAAAAGAATAAAAGTTTTATATTAGAATCTCAATTAATTCAATAGATTAAAATCTTCAATGGTAAATTCCTAAATGTTCACATTAAAGGACAGAGTTAATGGTTTCTCAGTGTTTACGACTCAGAAAATTCAACTGACAATTCAGTGGTCAAAACAGATACGCAAAACTTTATTAATTTTTTTAAGTTTTAAATATCCTACAAAATTATGGGTCTAGCCAGTTTTTAAACAACTGAAACATCAAAAAATTAACAGATCTTCTGAGAGAAAAAATAAAAATTAAACTATAAATAGCAAAATAGAGATGAGAGGTGTTATATTATGGATAATTTTTCAACTGAAAAAATATGGACCTTATAAGAAATATAAAACGAACCACAGCACAATGTAAATTATCAAATGGTTCACCCTATTTGCAAAGATGACTGTATTTAAAGCTTTTCTTAATGATACAAAGTACTTGAACTTAAATTATACGACTTACTAAGTTCTCTTACGCTTTGGAAGACACATTTAAAAATCATGCATTTGTTTCTCTTAAGTATGTCTTAATGAGCCAAATATTTCTTTGTCTATTGCTTTAATTATTTCTTTAAATACTAAAGGTTTGGTATTTTTATCTGGCCTATAAATTTTCTCACATTTCCTCTGCTTAGGATTGTGTTCTACCTCTACCACAACATGATGCCACCAGGATTTTTGAAATTTACTACTTAGTTTCTTTATTTCTACTATAAAATCATATCTGATCTTGACTATTCAATCATCAAAACTACATATCCAATTTCCTTCATTATCAAAAACAATCTATAATAATGAGACTTTAAATCTAAAATCCCTCATTACTAGTTCTTATAAAAAGAACGAGTTCACCTTTCGAAATGTGACTTTAATAATTCTTTCCAGCTTAATAACGATTTAATTTTGAAAGGTTAGCCCTTCAAATAGAAATTACTCATAAATTATATATAAGGATAACATGAAGGTAATAGATTTTCTTTTTTTAGGAAAGTTATTAAAATAATTTAACATTTCTTCATCTATTTTATGCTCTACGTCAGTATATATAATTTCAATTCAATCACCATAAGTTAGAGGTACATTTCACATAAATAAGAGACCAGAATTAAATTCAGTCATAATAATTCAACTGGTATCATAAAAGACTTCTACACAAAGTCTTAACAATCCCAATTTAGATCACTGTTGTTTGTAACTAAAAGAAGGCTCACTGATATGGCCTTGACTTTTATTATTTAATGATAATGACCATTAATTATGGCTTCTGTTTCAAGTTGAAAATAAACCATTTTACTCAATCACTATACTTCTTCCCTCACATATTATCTTCTTTAAATTGGAATTACTACTTTTCAGAAAGTGAAGGAAAATCATCTATCCTTTGAATAAAGACATGTCATTGGTTTAAAAAAAAAATTCACGTTACCTTTTACACAAAGTATATTCCTCGCTGCTTGTGATTCCCCTAGGTGGTGGGCGGAAATGCCAACCATTACAAGATCCTAGAGAGTAATCAGGATATAGTCTTATCATTTGAGGCTTGCTAATAATTTTGATATTTTAATGTGTAAGAAATACTATAAACCCTCCACACACATCATCCTAGATGATGTAAAAAGGACATGACATACTTGCCTCCACCAAAAAAGTAATCTACCGATCAAATGAGTTAAATTCAATTAACCACAGGAAACTTAGACATCACTGAAGTAGTTGCCCAGCAGCTAAATCAGGTCGATGACCCTGACTCTATCCTAGCAACTGGTGGACATATTTCCAATGCAGTCTCTTCCCTAACAACTAAAGGGGGAAATGTTGGCATGCCTGTCATTTCTTAAGTATAAAATGTGTCTCTATTAGGATTATTTCAGGAATGAGAAAATTATCATATCCTGAGAGGAAATTTTGTAGAACAAATTCAATACTACATATTGAGTGCAAAGTTCCACATTATTACCCATGTTCCTTAGCATTTGTCTGGCACATGTCATTGTATCAAGTAATCCTTTTTTACAATTGAAATAAAGTTCAAAAAGTTGAATTCTGACACAGGAGCTAAAAAATAACATTTGTTTACTTCTGAATACAATGAGCTTTGATTCATTTAGGTAAAGGTTCCAAATAAACCAAGGAAAATAAGGCTTAAGAAAGAAAAGGCCAGAGCAACAGAGGTTGAGCAGCACCAAATTTCCAAGGACCTCAAAGCCATTCTCT
This sequence comes from Leptonychotes weddellii, assembly GCF_054177405.1. NCBI lineage: Eukaryota > Metazoa > Chordata > Mammalia > Carnivora > Phocidae > Leptonychotes > Leptonychotes weddellii. The sequence continues at coordinate 12,160,401 of NC_138383.1, forward strand.
ATTTCCTCACGAATCGTGTGCTACCACCCACCCCCCAAAAAAGATATTCAGCCAGATTGAGTTTAAAGCCATGTCTCATCCCTTTCCAGCTGTGTGCCTGGAAAAACCACTGACCCTGCATAAATATCAGTTTCATCCCCTATCAAAAAGATGGAGAAGCCAATACATGTTTTTGTGAAAGCTGCTACCACAGTATACAGTATCCAGCAAGCACTCAATGAATGTTGGTCCCTCTTCCCTTTCCTCTGGCAACAGAAGAAGAGGTCATGGATTTTAACTGTGGCAGGAACAACTGAGCTTACAGATCAGGACTTCCAAAAAGTAGTAATTGGACTAGCCTGGGACAGAAAAAAAGAAAGACTCCCCTCTACAATGTAGAATGTAGCAACATGACATTGCTAACAATGAGGTTTACTTACCCTCAGAGCTACATGGAGGCAAGAAAATGATACTTCCTACCTCCATGACTCCATTATTCTACAAAAAGGGGCCAGTGAAAAAACTGTTTTCATCCACACCTACTTCTTAAAATTAAATTTGTATATTCTCTCCTATACCTCCACTTACATGTACTGTAACTCAGTAAATGTCCTCCCAATAATCAATAACAAAGCGATGCCTGCAATTACAGCTAACAGAAGTAACAGAGAATGGTGTACTTACCCCCTTCCAAGTCTTCCACGTGATATCCAGAGAGGACGTTACTAGTTGCTGTCTGAAATTTTTCAAATGAAAATGTTTTTATAATAAGAAATAACCAATTAATGTTGAATTAAACTTGGACATTTTCAACATTTTTTTAAGGTTGAGTTTGAATACTTAGAAATTTTAATAAACATTAATATTGTAAACAGTGTTTTTTGCATCCATCTCTGCTCTATGTTAAACTATGTTTAAATACAGAAAAGAGGTACTTATGTGGCCTTCATTAAGGAAACTGATAGATTCCCTATATAAAAATTACCTGGTAGTAAATGATAAAGTCCATGGAGTGGTGCCTCCATCCATTTATTCATTTCACTCTCCTCTTCCTAACACCTAGAGAATGACCAGCTAGAGAGGTGCCTTTCTCCCGCACTGAGTGCAACACCACCACTTTGGGGCCTGGAGCACATCCTGCCAGGTCCTGCTTACTCTGGGATGAGCCCTTCTCCCATGATGAAGCTGAGGACCCACTCACTCTGACTCCCTGGTTTTCTTGACTCAACTCCCTTGGTGTACGTAAATCCCCAACCTGCTCCTTTGGCTCTAATTTTACTCTAAACTCTACACCTTCCATTTCAACTGAGTGCCAGCCACAGCACTTTTTCTTATTTTTCTTAACTACCGACAGCATTTTATGTGCCAGATCATTGTCAGCCATGTACGGATCCACTGCCAACAGCCTGACTGCCTTTCTACATTCTCACAGCTCACAGAGGATCAGGTACATAATGGGTGCCCAGTAAATGCATCCAGGATGGGATGGGTGGATGGACAGATGATCATCCAAGCACTTCAAACAAATATGCCCAAAATTAAATTCGTCATCTTTATACCAAATCTCATCCTCCTTTTCATGCTCCTTATCTCAGGCTAATGCTCCCAAAGAGAGCAAGACTAAAATCCTGAAAGCCATCTTAAACTCTCCCTCTTCTGTCCCACTCTGAATATTCTCCAAATCTTGCCCAACGAGGTCTACAGTGTCCCTCATATCTGTCTCATACTCTTTACTTCCACTGCCACTCTCCTGGACAAGGACCTCATCTGCCCCTGAACCAAATGACCACCAATGTTACCCTGTACCAAGTCACCTCTGGGTCTTTTTACCTAGCACCCCCATCCTTTAATCTCCTGCCTTCCTGGTCTCCCCACAAACTGTTGATCTCTCCTCTCCCTGCTCATACTTCCACTGTAGCACTTCCTGACCACAGGTAGCCTGCCCCGTGGGTACATCAGCTATGTGCATCTCCAACTGGCCCACCAGATTGTTCTTCACAGACAGCTCAGCTTTCCAAAACCCAGAGAACCTTGAACAGCAGCTCAGTAAATGTTGAATTGAATCAGAGGAAATGGTATCCCAACATGAAATTTGGAATGTCGTGTACTGCAGAAATAATGTCTAAATGCTAATTGGGTATAACTGAAACAATAATACCACTATAATTTATATGTCATTAATTAAATTGGACTTTTCAGGTTGGGCTGGAAGTAATCCCTATAAGACTGTTTCTATAGGAAGATGCCTTCTGATTCTCAAACTACTTACTAAAAATTTTTAAAGACAACCCATTCTTTCTGTAAAATGAGGACTGAATATAAGAATACATAAGCTAAATCAAGAGTAATTGTTTACATTATAAGGATTCTATGTTCACAAAAAAGATACGTTAAAAAAAATCTCTTTAAATTCTACAAGCAAGGTCTAAGTGCCACAGTCTCACACTAGCCTTTAAAATATGATCTCAGGGGCGCCTGGGTGGCGCAGTCAGTTAAGCGTTCAACTCTTGGATTCGGCTCAGGTCATGATCTCAGGGTCATGAAACTGAGCCCCACATCAGGCTCCACACTCAGCATGGAGTCTCCTTAAGTTTTTCTCTCCCTCTCCCTCTGCCCATCTCCACGCTCTAATAAATAAATCTTAAAAAATATATATTTCAGCATCGAATTTATAAATATAATAGCTAAAAGCTCACTTCATGTGTGAATTTAAAAAACTCCTCTAAAAAATTTATCAAAATAGGGGCACCTGGCTGGCTCAGTCGATGGAGCATGCAGCTCTTGATCTCAAGGTTGTGAGTTTAAGCCCCACGTTAGGTGCAGAGATTACACAAATAAATAAATATTTAAAAAACAGTCTTTAAAAAATTTATCAAAATAAATTTACCAGATATGCAACAAAAAATGGGAATAAAATGTTTCAGTCCTATAATAAAGCTGAAAGCATTTATAATTTTTTTTTAAAGATTTTATTTATTTATTTGAGAGACAGAGAGCACATGAGAGGGGTGAGGGTCAGAGGGAGAAGCAGACTCCCTGCCAAGCAGGGAGCCCGATGCGGGACTCGATCCTGGGACTCCAGGATCATGACCTGAGCCAAAGGCAGTTGCTTAACCAACTGAGCCACCCAGGCACCTATAATTGTTAAAAGGGAGAAATACATGGTGTGTTTCACGAGTCAGCATCTGCAGTGATGTACAAATGAGCGGGGTGCCTGTACGGACACTCAGCTCTCAGGCTGGCGGGGTCTGGAGAACAGTACATCACACCAGAAGGGCTGGTAAAAATGAGAAGCTTTACCTGAGCTTAGGATTTGGCCACCATGGCTTTTAGGTCCAAGGTATTGTGTTTCAGGGTTTTTTTTAAAACACCTTTTCATATGCTCAGACCCCAAGATGGAAGGGCAATATCAATTAGTTTATGATCAATCTTTAGTTTGTACTGACACCTTCAGGAAAAGCAGCCAAATTTCATATTGCTAGGATTTCTATAAATTTACAATCAAGTCTGTTAATTTGATATTTTAAATCTTTATATTCTGTTTTGTTTCCATCAGTCAGCCTTGAGTTCCATATCTTTATCCTTATCCACTAGTACTTAAACACCAGCTCAGTTCAATCTTTAAAACAAATTGTTTCTATTTTTTAATATGTCATGCATAATAATAAATAAGGGTATCATTGTTCATTAGCTTTTTCTAAATGGATTTTTTTTTAAGATTTTATTTATTTATTTGACAGAGAGACAGCGAGAGAGGGAACACAAGCAGGGGGAGTGGGAGAGGGAGAAGCAGGCTTCCACCGAGCAGGGAGCCAGATGTGGGGCTCGATCCCAGGACCCTGGGATCCTGACCTGAGCCAAAGGCAGGTGCTTAACGACTGAGCCACCCAGGCACCCCTAGATGGATTTTTTTTTTAATAATATCAGTTCACATACTACTTTGGTTACAGAGAAAAGTTAATCATAAACAAAACGTAAGTAACTTCTCCCAAAAGTACAGTCACAAAATAGGAATCAAGTCATACTTGTGGCCTTACGTGTGAGAGCATTATAAATATTAAAAATTAAAATTCACATATATATAAATACATTAAATATATACCTCTCTGTGTGATTATCAGGTGTAAAGCTGATAGTTCAATTAAGGCAATAAGAAAGAAGCAAGCCAAAAATTTTAATAAAATGAAAGGTCATCTTATTTTACATTCCATGTTAAAAGTCTAAAACATTTATAATTGTCTTCCTTTAATCCTTAGAAATTAAAAAGACTACATATATACAAGAAAGGAAATGGCCCTGAAGTTAATTAGAGCTTACTGACACTCGGTTCATTCATAGTAAGACAAAGAAAATAAAAATTTTTTTTAAAGCCTACATAATTGTAGCAAAACAAATAGTATCTTTACCCAGCTCGTGCAATTCATGATGACTGCCTTCTTTGCTTAATGTCTGTCGATATGTGTGACATATTATTAGATTTAGAACCGGAAAGTAATCTACAGGAACTCACAGTTTACGCCTGGGCCTCTGTTCTTTCTCTCCACCCATGTGGCGCACCCTCCATCTCACTCACCATGGGACTAGCACCTTCTTAACCCTCAGTTCTTTGCTTAGCTATCTCAGCCTCTGACCAACCAATCCAGTTATTTTTTCCATCACAGAAAGCTTACTTTTTTCCCCTCATACCAGTTTCCTCAATGTGAATTATACCTATAGTTGTCTAATTAATTTATTTGTTTGTTGTCTATCTCTACCCCAAGACTTTAACCTACCAGACTATGGGTATCTTGGTCAGTGCTGTATTCCCAGCACTACATATAGGACCTAGAACATAGTAGGTGCCAGTTTTCTTAATAAATAAGCCAATCAGAAGGCACCTGGGTGGCTCAGTGGGTTAAGCATCCAACTCTTGGTTTTAGCTCAGGTCACGATCTCAAGCCTGTGAGATCAAGCCCCGCGTCAAACTCTGCACTCATCAGGTAGTCTACCTGAAGATTCTCTCCTTCTACCCTTCCCCTCCCTCACACACACGTGTGCACCAACCCCCTCAAATAAATAAATAAATCTTAAAAAAAAGAAAGATTCTCTCTCTCCTTCTCTCTCTGCCCCTCCTCCCGCCCCCTCCTGCACTCTCTCTCAAAAAAAAAGAAATAAATAATAAATACACCAACCAATCACTTTACAAGGCTTCCATTTATAATAAAAGCTGACAAAAATAGCTGTTTTTAAAGAGAGACATCTAAATAAAAATACTTTTATATGCCTGTATGAGGAACAGAAATTTGAAACTTACAAAGCTATGGGCCTGTTCCATGCCACTGCTGTCCCCTGGCCTTCCATGTGCCCTTCAAGTGCTTCACCAGAGCACGTTTCTGTTCACCAGTTACCCTGATACACATTATTTCCACCTCCTAAACTCCATTCTCTAAAAACAGTCCTTAAATCACCGACCTCTTTAGTTGCTTTAAAAAGAAGGCTTGAGGGGTATCTCATTTTTAAGGACAGTATATTTTCTTTTTTTTTTTTTTTTTTAAAGATTTTTTTTATTTATTTATTTGACAGAGAGAGCGAGAGAGCACAAGCAGGGGGAACAGTAGAGGGAGAGGGAGAAGCAGGCTCCCCGCCAAGCAGGGAGCCCGATGCGGGGCTCGATCCCAGGACCCTGAGATCATGACCTGAGCTGAAGGCAGACGCTTAACGACTGAGCCACCCAGGCGCCCAGGACAGTATATTTTCTAACAGCCAGATGTAATTAAACACTAAAATTTCCCAATCATCTTTCCACTTTCCAACCATCTGGCCAGAGACCGCTAACAAGAATTAGGAACAGAAGGCCTAGAGTGCAGGGGAGACATGAGAAGAAGCAAGGTTTCTAGGATGGGACCAAGATGGGTTAGAAAAGAAGGCCAGAAGTTCCACTACCGGGCGCCTGGGTGGCTCAGTTGGTTAAGCGACTGCCTTCGGCTCAGGTCATGATCCTGGAGTCCCTGGATCGAGTCCCGCATCGGGCTCCCTGCTCGGCAAGGGGTCTGCTTCTCCCTCTGACCCTCCTCCCTCTCATGCTCTCTCTCATTCTCTCTGTCTCAAATAAATAAATAAAATCTTTAAAAAAAAAAAAAAAAAGAAGTTCCACTACCCCACCTTAACAGCCTTGCTTTCTTCGCTGATGCCCAAAGATTTTCCAATATTAATACAGAACACTTACTATAGCCAGACTGAGTTAAACTCTTTCCAAAGAGATCCACTGAAATAGTCTTACCTCTGTTTCTGTGAGAAGTGTTTTTAGTCTTGTCAAATCCTTTGTTACCATCCCATTCTGAAAAGGGTGGATGAAAAAGGCAAAACCCAGTTAGTATATTAGTTCTTTGCTATGTGGGCATAACTCAATTCCTCCACTGTTTCTAAGGTTTATCTATAAAAGGCCAATGCTATCCTCATCTCCCATCGCACTACCATTAATGGTGATAATAAAGCTAATCATCTGTAAGAAGGACAAAATACACAGTGTGGCCTAAAACACTTTATTCACCTTGTGTTAAGAGTTTAGAATCAATTCAATAAAATATTCACAACGGGTGTTGCTGAAAAGCAAGATAGGATATGCAAAGAGAAAAATAAACCTACACTTATTTTGAGCTTCCCTCCCAAAAACCAATGGGCTTATATTTACAAAATGGTGAACTCAATCAGTTATCCATGATTCAGATTAACATAAGATGATCATTGCACTTTAAAGATAGCTCATTAATAAAGCAGTTTAAGGAAAACAGGCAAAATAGTCACTCTTCTGAAATTCAAATTTCACTTGAGATTTAAAAGCAAATACTTCTTCCTAGTTTTAAATTAAAAAACCCAACAAGTAAAACTGTGTAATATGCTTAACTTATACTGAAAACTTCCTTAAGGATAGAATTATCTTAATAATAAAGAAGAGGGGCGCCTGGGTGGCTCAGTCGTTAAGCGTCTGCCTTCGGCTCAGGTCATGATCCCAGGCTCCTGGGATCGAGTCCCGCATCAGGCTCTCTGCTCCACGGGAAGCCTGCTTCTCCCTCTCCCACTCCCCCTGCTTGTGTTCCCTCTCTCACTGTCTCTCTGTGTCAAATAAATAAAATCTTTAAAAAAAATAAAATAAAGAAGAGATAGATTCTTTATCATCTATTTAGAACTAAACAGCTATCCAATTTTGCTATATTAGTAATACAGTTTAGCTTTATATTCACTTGTAAATTTGATGAAATCAAAAACCAATTACTAAACCAGGGTGCCCAGGTGGCACAGTCGGTTAAGCATCCGACTCTTGGTTTCGGCTGAGGTCGTGATCTCAGGATGCTGAGACAGAGCACTGCATGGGGCTCCACACTCAGCGGGGAGTCTGCTTGAGAATCTCTCTTTCCTCCCTCTGCCCCTCCCCGTGCTTTGTCTCACTCTCTCTAAAATAAATAAATAAATCTTTAAAAAAAACAAACACACATAATGTTAAACCAATTAAATAATTCACTGTACAGTAATCCCTCAGAAAATAACTAAATTACCCCGAGGTGGGTCATTACATTACACTCAGCTGTATACCAAGTACTTTCCTAATTTCTTTTTTTCCCCAACCAAATATATTTATTTGCAGTGAAAACACTCCAGATTTTCACAGTTTACATAGACTCAGAAGACTAAGTGAGGTGCAGGGAATTCATGCTATATAGCAACGTATACACTTTCTGGCTTTTCCTATTTTCCATTGATTCCTCAGAAATATCCACAAATTTTATAACAGTAACCAACTGGTGAAAAAAGTTTTAACATCTTTTCTTCTCATTTCTATAGATTGCCAATTCTAAAGTTCCAAAATGTAGTCCCTCAATTATCTCAACCAAAACCAAAAAAACTCCAGAAAATTAAATGCTACATACAAAAAATTATTCCAAAATCTGAATAGAATTAGGTCATTCCATCAGAGTGGTGAGAGTGGAATATTAATTTACACCGATAACATCTTCAGAAACAGAAGTAATTACTACTTAGTTTAGGTAACTTTAAACATTTTATAAAATAAATGACTGGACTTAAGAACCCTATACAATCATATGTCCACAGGAGCATTTTAACACCCAAAACTGTACGGGTGCCTGGGTGGTTCAGTCGGTTAAATGTCTGCCTTCGGCTCAGGTCATGATCCCAGGACCCTGGGATCAAGCCCAATGTTGGGCTCCCTACTCAGCAGGGAGTCTGCTTCTCCCTCTGCTCCTCCCCACTCCCCGCCCCCCGCTCCTACTCTCTCACACTCACTCCCTCTCTCTCTCTTTCTCTCAAATAAATAAATAATAGTAAATAAATAAATAAATAAACCCCAAAAATAAGGAGTGCACCTGGCTGGCTCAGTTGGTAGAGCACACTCTTGATCTCAAGGTTGTGAGTTTAAGCCCCACATTGGACCTAGACCTTGCTTAAAAAATAAATAGCGCAACCATGTCAGGACCCCTCTCACTCTTGAGAGCTTTTTCTGGATCTTCACTGAATAAACTTCTATCGCTTTACTCACAAAAATAATTAATTAATTAAAACCCAAACATATTCCCAGGTTCTATTAAATGACATCTTTATTTTTTTTTCTTAAAGATTTTACTTATTAGAGAGAGACAGAGAGCACAAGCAGGGGGAGCAGCAGATAAAGGGAGAGGGGGAAGCAGGCTCCCCGCCGAGCAGGGAGCCCGACGTGGGGCTCAATCCCAGAACCCTGGGATCATGACCTGGGCAGAAGGCAGACACTCAACCGACTGAGCCACCCAGGCGTCCCTAAATGACATCTTTAAAGAAAATCATTTAGTTTTCCTATACTTTCAAAGTTCTAAAAAGTACCTACTATTCTTATATATATTATCACAAACCATAAGAACCCAGTGATTAAACATCAGGTTGTTGAAGAGAAATGAGTATCTAAAGATACTCACGAACTCTGATCTCTAATAAAAGGAAGTAAAAGGAAAAATGCAAACTTAATTACTTTTCCCCCACAATATGCATAAGGAGTCAAATGAATGAATCCATTTTCACACATTCAGAATTAGAGCTCATCAACGTACCAGGGACTCTCCTGTCAGTGACTTGGCAAGAATGTTGGATACCAGTTGAAGCTTTCCTTTCAGTTGCATGCAGCAAAGCACTGCCTGAAAGGCACCATCTCCCTTGGCCAGGCCTTCTCCCAGCACTGTCAGGAAAGAATAGCCAGCATTAACCATGTAACATTAGATGCCCATTTTTCTTGATTATAATATTAGCACACTATCACAAAGATGAATTCTTACACACTAAAAGAATTAACTTCAAGTACTAGTAGAAAGCAGTGATGTTTCAGTTCTGTCCAAGACATACATAAAGACAAGAAAAAACATGGTGGAATCCACATATCTAACCCACTAGCAGCCTACAGTCAGGTAGGATCACATCAAAGTCACAGGAAGAAGAGTTCATCTTAAAGCTCTCTCTCCAGTGAAAAATACCAGTCAGCCTATAATTCTGGGTAAATGAGGGCTATTAACTGCAAAGATATTTTCTGAATAAAGTTCCACATTTTTAACAGTGAAACAAGAGATCCAGTGCCATTAAAATGCAAAAGAATAGAAGCTGCAAATCTCAACATGTGGTATTCCTAAGCAGCTAAAAGTTAGCTTTTATCAAAAACAGCAAGATTAACTAAGAACCTAATTGTCACATGGCCACAGAAAATGCTAACCTAATTGTTTGCAAGTGTTTACAGACTTAATACAATCACAGGAGCACATATTTCTAAAAACACAGAATATACTCATTTTTATGCCATGTCATTTGAGATGATTTCTCACAGCAACTGCTAATGGCTCACCTAGTAAAACAATCTGTATCTTTCTCTTCACTGCTAAGTCCAAGATTCTATTTTTGGTTTGTACACACTTTAGCTTCCTTTGCAAGAAAATAATTTGCTGAGAGAAAATAGTTTGGAAATTGCATTTTTTTCTAATTATTGCCAAGGAAATGTGTAAGTATCAGTATAATATACTGCATATTTAAAGTCCACTGGGTCTGTTCATAATGTATTTATTTTAGTTGTACTGAACATATCTTTTCATTATGTTGTTCAATTTTTCCATTACATAAATAACATTACAAGAACACTAATAAAATTCTACATAAAAATTCCCCATAAGTTCATCACTCAACTAAACAGACTGTCTTCACTTCTTCATTTTCTCTTCCAATTTTTATCAATATTTACATAATTTTTACATGATTGTAACTGATATAAATACAATAGTTTGTATTCTGCTTTGTTTTCCCTTGGCACATTCAGTATCTTCCATGGTTCTCAGAATGTTTATGCTTATCGTATTATTGCCATACGGCGTTCCATCAAGTGGATACATCAATTTATTTAACTACTCCCTAGCTCCAGAACAATCCCAATTTTTAACTATCGAAACTAACAATGCAATAAACATCTTTATGTATATATCCTTTATTGAAGCAGATTACTAAATTGAAAGTTGCAGTCTCTCTGTATTTAAGAAGGTTTTATTCAATTACTTTTAGTTTGGGACAACCTGTTGTCTCCCTCCATCCACATTACAGATCTACTCAACTGTCCCCGGATAATTCCAGTAAGTGATTAACTCCAATAGAGTATCATTAAGAATGTCTTGAACATCTTATAAAATTCCCCAGTAAGCCCACATCTCCCTCAGCTCTTACTATTCCTAAAACTATTCAAATATGACCTTTGGCAAATCACTTTATCTCTCTGGCCCTCAGTGTGGTCATCTGTAAAATAGAAACACATATAAATTTGTTGTAAGGATTGAATAATAAAATGCTTTAAAGAAGAAACGACAGGGGGCGCCTGGGTGGCTCAGTTGGTTAAGCGACTGCCTTCGGCTCAGGTCATGATCCTGGAGTCCCAGGATCGAGTCCCGCATCGGGCTCCCTGCTCAGCGGGGGGTCTGCTTCTCCCTCTGACCCTCCCCCCTCTCATGTGCTCTCTCTCTCTCATTCTCTCTCTCAAATAAATAAATAAAATCTTAAAAAAAAAAAAAAAGAAGAAACAACAGTCCTACTAAGGGCTGGACTACTTACATTCGCTAAGCCTGCTTCCTCCCCTGTAAAATGGAGGTGACAGAAGCTACCTAATAAGGTCGTGGTAAAGATTAATTGTGTTAATTATGTGAAGGATCTAGCACAGTCTCCTCATAAGAGTTCCCTAGATGTTACCTTCCCCTTCTAAAAATTATACACCAGTATTGAGAACTGCTAAGGAAATATCCTAATTCCTTTTCAGTAATTGGAATATTAAGAAACTAGCTGTCAAGCATTAAAGAATGTTTCAGGGAAACAAAAAAAAAATCTAAGAATATTTCAACCTCAGGTGATTATATCATGTTTAAAGAGTTATTAAATCACACGATAGTTTACAAAAACACCTCTCACAGATCTTTGGTTCTGTACAAGGTATTTGCCAAATTTTATTTTGCAAAAGTTCTTGCATTACATTTATTTTTGAAGGCCTGAATATTTGTCAAAATTATGTTTCCTTTTTTTCTCTCTCTCCCTTTTTTAGACAAGAATCAGTACTGATATACTTTATGCCAACTGTTGCCCTAAAATGCAATTCAGTTTGCCTAATAGGATCCCATATGAAGAACTATCCAAAAAAAAAAAAAAAGTCAACATTTATAGATAAAAAGCTCTCCTGCTATTGCATCATATAACAAAATTAAATTGCGATATTGCCAACCTGGTCCCTTATTATCTGTAATATCTTGAAAAAGCTTGAAAGAAAATAAAGTACAACCCTGTGTATTATTAAACTTGCCTTAGCTATAATAATGAACTTGCCAAAAGAGAGGACATTAAAAATATAATCTAATCTTGAGCATTGTAAAAATGTTACAATGCCTTGCAGAAAAATTCTCTTCCCACCAACTATCTGTGAGATTTTACTGTGAGCACACAACTATTCCCAAACTGAACAGCTCCTTCCTGTCTATTGGGAGTTACTAAGGAGACCTAACACCTTACCTCTGTTGCTATATTCAGGTCTCCGTCCCTTCTCATTCTTCAGTTTTTGTAATACGTCTTACTTGAAATGTTTTAGACTAGAAACTAAGTAATATTAAAGGAATATTTAGGGCACCTGGGTGGCTCAGTCGGTTAAGCCACTGAATTGGGCCAATAAGGTCCTTAAGATCACTGGGTGTATAGAAACTGTCTAGAAGATGAAATGAGAAGAATGACAATTTCAGGGGCACATGGGTGGCTCAGTCGGTTAAGCGTCTGCCTTCAGCTCAGGTCATGATCCCAGGGTCCTGGGATCGAGTCCCGCTTCAGGCTCCCTGCTCAGTGGGGAGTCTGCTTCTCCCTCTGCCTCCAGCTCTCCCCCGCTTGTGCTCTCTCTTTCTCTCATGTTCTCTCTCTCAAATAAATAAATAAAATTTTCTTTTTAAAAAAAGGAATATTCATTCAACTATTTCAACAAAATAGCCTCTCTTAGGGTCTGATAGCCTCTGGCTACCAAAAGGAGACAATCAACAATTAAAATTTAATTCCCCTTACTTGTAAAGAATTACATGCAATAAGAAAGGTGATTTAAAATAAGCCTTAAACACAGTAAATGTTGAGTGTAACTGTATTTTTTTCAGTGACATCACTATATTAGATTATTTCTTTCATCAAGTCCTTAGTTATCTCTAAAATCTTTCATTGAAAAGCTAAGCTGGGGCAACTGGGTGGCTCGGTCCGTTGGATGTACGACTCTTGGTTTCAGCTCAGATCATGATCTCAGGGTCCTGGGATCGAACCCTAAGTCAGGCTCTGTGCTCAGCGAGGAATTTACTTGAGGATTCTCTCCCTCTGCTCCTGCCTCCCTTCTCTCTCTTGCTCTCTAAAATAAATAAATCTTTAAAGAAAAGAAAGAAAAGCTAAGCCTAATCAAGATATTTTTCCAAAATTTTCAATCTACAACAAACAAGGCAATAATTATTCAATGGAGAAAACAGGCTCCTCAATAAATGGTGTTGGGAAAACTGGACAGCTACATGCAAAAGAATGAAACTGGACCACTTTCTTACACCATACACAAAAATAAACTCAAAACAGATTAAATACCTAAATGTAAGAACTGAAACCATAAAACTCTTGGAAGAAAACACAGGCAGTAATCTCTCTGACACTGGCCTTAGCAACATTTTTTTAGATATGTCTCCTCAGGCAAGGGAAACAAAAGCAAAAATAAACTACTGGGACTACACCAAAATACAAAGCCTTTGCACAGCAAGGGAAACCATCAACAAAACAAAAAGACAAACTATGGGGCACCTGGGTGGCCCAGTTGGTTAAGCGACTGCCTTCGGCTCAGGTCATGATCCTGGAGTCCCTGGATCGAGTCCCGCACCGGGCTCCCTGCTCAGCAGGGAGTCTGCTTCTCCCTCTGACCCTCCCCCCTCATGCTCTCTCTCTCTCATTCTCTCTCTCAAATAAATAAATAAAAATCTTTAAAAAAAAAAAAAAAAGACAAACTATAATGGGAGAAGATATATGCAAATAATACATCCAAAAAGGGGTTGATACCCAAAATATAAAAAGAACTTATACAACTCAACACCAAGAAAATAAACAACCCGATTAAAAAATGGGCAAGAGGACCTGAATAGACATTTTTCCGAAGACATAAAGATGGGCAACAGACACATGAAAAGATGTTCAACATCACTAATCATCAGGTAAATGCAAATCAAAACTACAGTGAAATATCACCTCATACCTGTCAGAATGGCTACATTCAAAAAGACAAAAAATAATAAGTGTTGGTGAGGATGTGGAGAAAAAGGAACCCTTGTGCCCTGTTGGTAGAAATGCAAATTAGTGCAGCCACTGTGGGAAACAGCGTGGAGGTTCCTCAAAAAATTAAGAAATACCATACAATCCAGTAATTCCACTACTGGCTATTTACCCGAAGAAAATGAAAACACTAATTTGAAAAAATATATGCACTCCTAAGTTTATTGCAGCATTATTTACAATAGCCAACATATGGAAGCAACCTAAGCGTCCACTGATGGATGAATAGATTAAGTAGATGCAGCAGCGCCTGGTTGGCTCAGTGGGTTAAGCATCTGCCTTCAGTTCAAGTCATGATCTCAGAGTCCTAAGATCATGCCCTGCATCGGGCTCCCTCATCAGCAAGGAGCCTGCTTCTCCCTCTCCCTCTGACTCTCTCCCCTCTGCTTGTTCTCTCTCTCTCAAATAAATAAATAAAATCTTAAAAAAAAAAGAAAAAAGAAGATGATGATGATAATGTAGTACAACGGTTCCTAGGTGGCTCAGTCAGTTAAGTATCTGACTCTTGATTTCGGCTCAGGTCCTGATTTCAGGGTCGTGAGATCGAGCCCCACATGAGGATTCTTTCCCTCTTTCTCTCCTTCTGCCCCTTGTCCCCCTCTCGCTCACAAGCGCTCTCTCACTCTAAAATAAATAAATAAAATCTTTTAGAAAAAAAAGATGCAGGGCGCCTGGGTGGCTCAGTCGGTTAAGCAGCTGCCTTCGGCTCAGGTCACGATCCCAGGGTCCTGGGATCAAGCCCCACATCGGGCTCCCTGCTCAGCGGGGAGCCTGCTTCTCCCTCTCCCACTCCCCCTGCTTGTGTTCCCTCTCTCGCTGTCTCTCTCTCTGTCAAATAAATTAATAAAAAAATCTTTAAAAAAAAAAAAAAAAGATGTAGTGCACACTGTGGAATATTACTCAGCCATGAAAAAGAATGGGATCTTGCCATTTGTGACAACATGGATGGACCTAGACAGTATTATGCTAGGTGAAATGAATCAGAGAAAGACAAATACGATATGATTTCACTTACATGTGGAATCTAAAAAACAACAAATGAACAAAAGCAGAAACAGACTCTTAAATACACAGTACAAACTGATGGTTGCCAGAGGGTCGGGGGGTGAGAGGAGATGGGCAAAACGGGTGGAGGGGTGTGGGAGCTACACTCCAGCTTTCCAGTTACGGAATGAATAGGTCACGGGGATGAAAGGTGCAGCACAGAGAATACAGTCAGTGGAACTGTAATAGGGTTGCACAGTGACAGATGGCGGCAACACTTGTGGTGAGCACAGCACGATGTATAAACCTGTTGAATCACTATGCTATATACACCTGAAACCAATGTAACACTGTGTGTCAACTATACATCAGTTGAAAAAAAATTAATGACCAGGCACCCGGCTGGCTCAGTCAGTAGAGCATGCAAATCTTGATCTCAGGGTTGTCAGTTTGAGCCCCACATTGGGTATAGACAGTACTTAAAAAATAATAATGACATTCTCAGCTAGGGTTTAAAAATCTGGCAGCCTTATGAAAAATATTCATTGATGTTTATGATGACTGAGTTTGATCTACATACTACATGTAGCACAATACTCCTTTAGTTGGTAATATTTTCTTTTGATTTCACTTTTGCCATTTATCTCATTCTATTTTGTTATTTTTTAAGTCTTAGTTTTAATTCCAGTTAGTTAAAATACAGTGTTATTCTATTTTGTTAATGTAAAAACTGTAAGTTTCCTATATAATCAATATTTCAAATGCAGAGAAAAATAATTATTTCAGGAATATGTTCCTGTTATGCCAAATACAACTTAGGTTCAGATAATGAAAACAGAGTTGCCCACCTCATTTATCCAGTGCTCACGAGTGTGACAACTAGCACGACCTACAGCACAACACCAAACTGAGAACCAAGGTCCATGAACTTAAAGCCTATGTAGTTAATTTTTAAGATCCCTTCAAGTCCTGGAGCACCTGGGTAGCTCAGTTGGTTAAGCAACTGCCTTCGGCTCAGGTCATGATCCCAGGGTCCTGGGATCAAGCGCCGTGTCAGGCTCTCTGCTCAGCGGGAAGCCTGCTTCTCCCTCTCCCACTCCCCCTGCCTGTGTTCCCTCTCTCGCTGTCTCTGTCAATTAAATAAATAAAATCTTTAAAAAAAAAAACAAAAGATCCCTTCAAGTCCTTACTCACAGTCTATTTACTCTTTTTGAAATAAAATTCCAACTTTAAACTTTGTGATTTTAATTAGTTCCTGGCTTGAAAGAAATCAGCCATAAAAAACATTTTGGGGACAACCAAGTAAATTTGATTATAGACTGGGTTTTAGGTAATATTAGAGAATCACTGTCAATTTTATTTGGTTAATAAAAAAAACTGTGATTATGCAATTATAGCCTTATTTTCGAAGATGCATACTAACGTATTCAGGGGTTAATTATCACGATGCCTGTCATTATTTTCAAATATCTCAGAAAAAAAATGAATACAGTAAAATCTCACAATCTAAGTTTTGAGAATATGAATGTTTATTAAAAACATCTATTTTCCTACAGGAAAATATCGTAATTTCTTCATTAACAAAAAACACTTTTAAAGTTTTTTAATTCTGTAACAACGATTGCCTGTCTGATATCTTAACCCTGCCTGAGAAAGTGAAATCAGAAAGTCAGAAGCAGCAAATGGAAAAGAGGGAGAAGGTAGTTACAATGAGGCATGTTGAGCGTTGCAAGAAATGCAAACTGACAGCCTGACAGTAAGGGAACAGATGTCAAAACAATACAGTATGGAAAATGCAAACCTAAGGTTGGGGCCCGTAGGACAGGAGCCATTCCATAGCTCTCCAGCATTACAAAGCAGTATACTAATTAACAGGCTGAGATTCTTGACTTGCTTTTTATTACTAACTCACTGCCTAACCATGGTATTTTCTCTTACATTAAGATTACCAAAAGTTGAAAAGAAAAAAAATTCATCTAATAGAACTCTACAACTAGCAATACATACATATAAACTTGGCCAATATTCCCAAATATCTATTTCAAATAAACAACTTTATATACACTGCTTTTGCATTTAAGTAAGCGTTTTCCATGTTCTTCCATATCACCTAAATGGTAACGAGGAATGCACAGAATTTAAAGAAGTCCTCCCTTACTGGAAGCGGATTTTTCACTTTTACACGTAGCACTGCAATGAACACCAGTCCACATACAATTTCTTCCTTCTTTTGGATTATTTACTTGGGAAAGCATCCCAGAAATGAGATTAATGGGTCAAAGGGTATAAACATATTACCATGCTGCATTCTCCCTCATACTCCACCAACACAAGAGTATACTTATTTCATTAGAACTTTATCCTAGACATTAAACTTTTTTTTCCCCAACATTATAGAGGTATAACTGGTATACAAAACACTGCATATAATTAATGTATAAATTCGGTAAGTTTGCACATATGTATACACCATGTTACTATCATCACAATACAGGTAATGAACATATCCATCACTCCCAAAAGGTTCCTGGTTAAACATTTATTTTAGCAATTCAGTAGTTGTAAAACAGTATCTAACTGTGAAAAGCTAAGTAAAACAACAGAAAAATATTCCATATGCTCCTTCACTAACAGCATTTACTCTCCTGTGATTTTTCACAAGTCATTTAACCTTCTGGGACTTTGTATGTCTCCAAAATGAGAAGACTGTACCAACCTCACTACTACTCAAGGTAGTGAAAAGTGAAGAAAGAGGGTCCATTTCTCACACATGAGATTGGCAAAATGTCAAGACTGACAGGCTCCAGTGTTACTGAGATTATGGGGCACAGGCATTCTCATGTACTGCTGCTGCGTGCGTGCATCAGAAACAAGTCTGACAATGTCTGTTAAAACTGTAAGCATATATTCGGGCACCTGGGTGGCTCAGTCATTAAGCATCTGCCTTTGGCTCAGGTCATGATCCCAGGGTGCTGGGATCGAGCCCCACATCGGGCTCCCTGCTCAGCGAGAAGCCTGCTTCTCCCTCTCCCTCTGCTGCTCCCCCTGCTTGTGCTCTCTCCCTCTCTCTCTCTCTCTCTCTCTCACTCGCTGTCAAACAAATAAATAAAATCTTTAACAAAAAACTGTAAGCATATAGGGGCACCTGGGTAGCTCAGTCAGTTGAGCATCTGCCTTGGGCTCGGGTCATGATCCCAGGGTTGTGGGATCGAGTCCCGCATCGAGCTCCCTCTCAGTGGGGAGCCTGCTTCTCCCTCTCCCTCTGCCTGCAGCTCCCCCTGCGTGTGCGTGCACACACTGCCAAATAAATAAATCTTTAAAAAAAATTTAAATAAATCTTTAAAAAAAATTTTAAATAAATCTTTAAAATATATACACACACACATACACACACACACACACATATAATTTCAAGCCAGATATCCAACTTTTAAAACTCCTTCACCCAGGAGCACCTGAGTGGCGAAGTCAGTTAAGTGTCAACTCTTGATTTCGGCTCAGGTCATGAGCTCAAGGCCAGGTTCATGCTCAAGAGGGAGTCTGCTTGAGATTCTCTCTCCCCCTCCCTCTGCCCCAGTCCCTACCCCCACCCCCGCTCTCCCTCTCTCACTCTCTCTAAAAATAAATATGTCTCTTTTTAAATTTTTTTTATTTTTTATTTTATTTATTTGACAGAGACACAGCGAGGGAGGGAACACAAGCAGGGGGAATGGGAGAGGGAGAGAAGCAGGCTTCCCGAGGAGCAGGGAGCCCGATGCGGGGCTCGATCCCAGGACCCTGTGATCATGACCTGAGCCAAAGGCAGACACTTAACTGACTAAGCCACCCAGGTGCCCCTAAATACGTCTTAAAAAAAAAAGGGAAAAAACAACTCCTTCACCTAAACATCCAACTTTTAAGACTATCCTACAGAAACAAACAACAGTAAGAAAGAATATATTTTTATTACAGGATGGATTATAATGAACAAACTAGAAAACTAGAACCACCTGAATGCCCAATATGAAACATTTATAGTATGGAATATTAAGCAGTAATTGGAAGTGGTAGAACTTAGAAAGATATCCATGATCTGTTGGTATGGAAGAAATATGCTTTGTAGTGATCATATAAATCTTTTTTAATTTTTAAAGGAAAACCCCTATCTACATTATTATAAGCATTTGTGTTTGTCACTATGGAAAAAGGTACTAAAGATACAGCAAACTAGTAACAGGGATTTCTTCAGATGGGCTAAAAAGGGGAAATGATTCCCTTCTTCATATTCCTCTATATCATCTGACTTACTATTATTTAGCTTGTGGGTAACTTTAAATGTCCACAGGTAGTAAAGATTTTATTAAAGGAGGTTCACATTCTTCAATGAATGGTTATGTCCAATATGCCACAGGAGTTAATAGTTTTTAAGGTTTACAACAAAAACAGTTAATATTTTCAAAAGTTCTGATACAAAAGCGTAATAAAAAGCTTTTAACTTCTGTTTAACACCTCAGCACCCCTCCCCCAAATTCTGGATAAATGACACATTACAGTACTCAAATCACTGAGCTGTGCAAAAAATCCCACCAAGGGTGTGTGAGAATGCACGCTGAGCCCCTTCTCCCACTCACTCAATTCATTCCAGTGAACTGGCAGCAATCACGAAGAAAAGGATTCCTATTCTATGAGTACCAAAAGAGCAAGAATCTTTTTAATTAATTTCTCGCCCAAAGAAAACAGGAAAAAGCACCAAGGAGCACCCTAGACAGTCTCTCCTCTCTAAGGGAAATCTTCTACTGAAGGGATAAAAATATTTTAGGAAGAACAAGCAAGCATTTCAATTGACCCAAGCTTAACATTTAATCAATGTGTGTTACAGTTCTTAAAATTTGGCTCTTACTGACTGAAAATACACAAACGTGAAAAGGACACTATCAATGTTCTCACTCGTGACTAGGAACAATGTTCAAGTGTACACCCATCAAGGCAAGGAAGGTGTCATCCAAATTAGTTACTAGTCATCACTGTAAGGTGGAGTGTTTAAAATACTATAATCTCTCCTGAAATTAGCATATAAAAAAATCAAATCTTAAACACTGCTCATTTAAATAACTCAAAATTTTCAAAGTAGAAAACAGTCCCATTTTTAAACATACCATGCCTACAATCTTCATCAGCTTGCCCATAGTTTTTCTGCAAAATAAAAAGATACAAGATTAAATTAAGTAGTTCAAGGGCTGCTTAACACAGATTTTATCCAAAAAGAGCTCTGCTTTGTTTCAAAGTTTAATTATTAATGTTTCAAATGTAATATTCACAGAGCAAAACCAACTCATGTGCTCTCTGAGGATTACATAGTACTCTACAAATAAACATTATAATGTACTTCCCTGTCCATTTACTCACTCGACTTCTCACTTTCTCTAGCTCCAAATCACCAGAGCCTCCTCCTTCATGATCACCCTCGGCTAACGACTTCACTGAAGGAAGGAAACTCCACTTTCCAATTGCTCAGACAAAACAACATTGAAGTAAGGAATCTGTGACGGCTCCCTCTCTTTCACTCCCTGCATTCACGGATTAAGAAATCTTACTAGTTCTATCTTCAACTTAGAACCAGAACCAAAGCACTTCTCACTCTCTCCACTGCTACCATTTTGTCTGAACCACTACCATCTCTGGCATGGATTATTCCAACAGCCTCCAAACTAGTCCCCCTGCCTCTACACTTACCCTTCTATAGCCTATTCTCAACAAAAAAGCCAAAGAATTCCTGCCAAATCAGATCATACCACCCCTCTGCTCAAAACCCCACAAGAGGGGGGCACCTGGGTGGCTCAGTCGTTAAGCGTCTGCCTTTGGCTCAGGTCACGATCCCAGGGTCCTGGGATCAAGCCCCGCATCGGGCTCCCTGCTCAGAGGGAAGCCTGCTTCTCCCTCTCCCACTCCCCCTGCTTGTGTTCCCTCTCTGGCTGTCTTTCTCTCTGTCAAATAAATAAAATCTTTAAAAAAAAAAAAAAAAACCCACAAGAGGGACGCCTGGATGGCTCAGTCAGTTAAGCGTCTGCCTTCAGCTCAGGTCATGATCCCAGGGCCCTGGGATCAAGTCCCGTATCAGACTCCTTGCTCAGCGAGGAGCCTGCTTCTCCTGCCTGCCGCTCCCCCTGCTTGTGCTCCTCTCTCTCTCTCTCTGACAAATAAATAAAACCTAAAAAAAAAATTTAAATTTAAATTTAAAAAACCCACAAGAGCTCCCCATCTTAAGTAGAAGAAAAACAGGTCCTTACAGGGACCTGGAGGACCCCACAGGATCTAGTTCTGTTACCCACTCCTTGTCACATACTTTTCTCCAGCACAGGGGCCATCTAGCTCTCTCTCAAACATGCCAGGCAGGCTTCTGCCTCAGGGTCTTTGCACTGACTGTTTCCTCTGCCTGTAATGCTCTTCCTCCAGATCTTGACATGGCTCACTCCCTTACCTCCTTCATATCACCTGATCAGTGAGACAACCTTGACCACTCAATTTAAAACTGCAACTGCATCCCTAACCCTAGTATCCCCAATCTCCCTTGCCCTGTCCGGCTTTTTTTCATGCAGACTGCTACCTTCTCACAGTCTAAAGTGTCTACCTATATATAATATCTATTGTTTACTGTCTGTCCCCCTAATAGAAAAAATACCATAAAGGATCTTCTTTTTCACCAATGTATACCAAGTACCTAGACCAGTGTCCAGCACATAGTATACACTCAATAAGTATCTGGTGGATGAGTGAATAACCCAAAATGTTATACATTAGTGTAATTTAAAGGCTTAAAAACAGTTGTTGCAATTAAACATATTCAGCAATCACTAGCCAGGTCGCTCATCTCCTCAGCCCAGAATTAGGTGATTATGACCAACAACTGTCCCCACTCAATGAAAAAGTCCCTTTTACATGGTTTGGCATTGGCTTATCAACAGTGTTTACTCACCAGTTGCAAAAATGAGGCAATTCTGTAAAGAAGACTCTCAATTTTGATGCTTTCTATCTCCAGTGGACATGGCCCTGTGAAGTCGGCCATGGAGTACCGGCCAAGAGAAAGGAGGGCCTCTGTGCAGTGCTTGAGGGTCATTTCATAGTCCTGCCTCTTAAGTGATTCGCACGCTTGTTCACATGACTTCTCAGCTCTTCTGTCTTCCATGACTCAGGGACAAAAATCCTAAAGGCAGGAAGAAAGAACAAGTCAGAGAAAGTTTTAAAATCTTACTAAATTCTAGCCTCATTCCTACCTCAGCTGGTTTAATTACCTATCTGAATAGTTACTCTCAATCAGCCTTCTGACCAAGCTGCAGCTGAGCAGTGGCTACTGACGCTACAAAATCTATACTTCTCTTTTATATTCTGTGGAATCTTTACTAAGATCCAAGCAAAATGTCAACCGTAAGTCAGTATCATACAAACAACACATCAAATGTATAAATGAAACATGACTTTGAATATTGCAGGGTGCAACAAACCATGAAGGCTTTTTTTTTTTTTTTTAAACCAGACAGTAGAGAAATGTTTCATATCCAAACCTCCCAAGTTCAGTCTTATAATTCTGTGACTGTGATTGCAGAGAATCGAAATCTATACCATGCAGGATTTTTCCCACCAACATAAAAAAAATGGCTAAAATCCAACTTTGAACTGCCTATTAATTCAATTCAACAAAGATTTCCCGAGGCCAAGCCTTGTGCTAGCAGTACTGAAATCAAAGATGGAACATGGCATCACTGCTTTCAAGAAACTCCGATTCTAGCAAGAGCAGCCAAGCACAAATGAACAATTACAAGAAAGACTTATTCCATCTGCCAAAAGGCATGAGCTGGCCTCAAAAGGTGAACAGAAGTTCACCACGCAGAGATGATAGGGAGAGCATATGTGGGCTTTTCAGAGAGAGGAGTTCAAGTGAAATGACGGAGGAGAAACTATGTGACTTGAACTCCAGCGGTGTCAGGGAAAAGAGGAGCAGGAGAGACGAATGACCTCACATGCCACAAGAAGTGAGAGCTTTATTCCACAGGTGATGGGGCATGATAGATTTTTAAATAAGGAAAAGAATCTGGGGCAACTGGGTGGCACAGTCGGTTAAGCGTCCAACTCTTGGTTTCGACTCAGGTTGTGATCTCAGGGTCGTGAGATCAAGCCCCGCGTCAGGCTCCACGCACAGTGCACAGACTGCTCAAGGTTCTCTCTCCCTCTCTCTCTCTGCCCCTCCCCAAATAAATATATCTTTAAAAATAAAAATAACAGTAACTAAATAAGGAACGACTCTCTTGTATAGAAGTCCTGTGAAGAACTGCTGAGAGGCAGGCATTGCCATTAATAAGAGACCACTACGGTGGTCCAAGGAAGAGATACTGAGAATTCAGGCACAGCCTCTGCCTAGCTGGATCACTCACACAGCAAGAGCACAAAACCTACGCAGAGAAGACCTAAAATCCTTTGACCTGACGATCACAATACTACTTCGGAGGATCACTCTTGCTGACCTCTAGTCACCAGCTCCGTCAAGCACGCAGATTGCTTTTCTTGCCTGCTCCCACCTTACTCGCTCTCTCGCTCTTCCCTACTTTCCACCTTACCCACTGGCCCCAGGTACTTCTCTGTCCCTCTCGGCTCTCTCCAGCCCACACGGACACTCCTGCCTGGCCTCTCCAGCTTTGATGACAACCTGGCCCCACGCTCTCCCAGCTGTTCTTCAGCCACCCGCTGCCTCTGCACCACAGCGAAAGCCAAAGGGAGACACCTGCGGATGGGCCCCCAGAACACAGTGGCGGGGGGTGAGGCAGAAGGACAAACATCAGCAGAGGTCCAGGCCCCTTCAACTTCGTGATACTTGTATGTCAAAAAATGTAGAGGGGCGCCTGGGTGGCTCAGTTGGTTGAGCGACTGCCTTCGACTCAGGTCATGATTCTGGAGTCCCTGGATCGAGTCCCGCATCGGGCTCCCTGCTTGGCAGGGAGTCTGTTTCTCCCTCTGGCCCTCCCCCCTCTCATGTGCTCTCTCTCATTCTCTCTGTCTCAAATAAATAAATAAAATCTTTAAAAAAAAAAAAAAAATGTAGAAATTTCTAAGGAATGGACCAAGAAAGAGTCAAAAAGGACTTCGACCTCTGTCAGCATTTGTTAAACTGGCTGGTATGCACATGGGTACAATATTCTCTACTTTTCTCAGTTTGAAATTTTTAATTAAAAGAATACCAAAACACGGTTTTAAAATTACAGGATATTTTAAATGTTTACATTTAGCAAATTAACTTTTAACAAGAACCACAAAAACAAAAACAATAAAAAAAAAAATCTGTTATTCACAAGATAATCCAACAAATAGGGGCGCCTGGTTGGCTCTGTCGGTTGAGCGTCCAACTCTTTTTTTTTTTTTTTTTTTAAAGATTTTATTTATTTATTTGACAGAGAGAGATAGCGAAAGAGGGAACACAAGCAAGGGGAGTGGGAGAGGGAGAAGCAGGCTTCCCTCGGAGCAGGGACCATGACCCGAGCCGAAGGCAGACGTTTAACGACTGAGCCACCCAGGCGCCCCCGAGTGTCCAACTCTTGATTTCAGATCAGGTCGTGATCTCAGCATCATGAGATCAAGCCCCATGTCCGGCTCCACACTCAGCAGGGAATGTGCTTGAGGATTCCCTCTCTCCTTCTCCCACTCTCTCTCTCTCTCTCTAAAATAAATAAATAGGGGCACCTGGGTGGCGCAGATGGTTAAGCATATGCCTTCGGCTCACGCCATGATCTCCAGGTCCAGCGATCGGGGCCCACATCGGGCTCTCTGCTCAGCAGGGAGCCTGCTTCTCCCTCTCCCTCTGCCTCTCCCCCTGCTTGTGCTCCCTCTGTCTCTCCCTCTCTCAAATGAATAAATAAAATCTTAAAATATCTCACTTTAAAATAATTAATTAAATCTCTAAATAAATAAATACAACAACAAATATCTAGAGTACTGTGTCCTCAGTCTCTACATGGCGTCCCTTTCAACTTCCTCAGCCCTCCTTCAATCGGCCACAAGACCCAGTTTGACTTAGTGAAGCTTAAATATGTTAGGTATAGTTGGTATTCATGCCCCTTATACAAACATGCATCAATGTGGATGAAATCAATTACCAAACAAAAATCAAAAATGACGACTTCTGTATTACTACTGTGACTTTGCCCCTTAGGCATAAGAATGGCATTATAAGAGAATCACTAACTTATTACACAGGCCTCAGCTGATGCTCCTGACACTCCGGGCCAAATACTTCTTAGTTTGGGAGGCTGTCCCGTGCTTTGTAAGATGTGTAAGAGCATCTCTGGCCTCTACCCACTAGAAGCCAGTAGTATCTCCCAACCTGTGACAACTCAAAGGGGCTGCAGACATAAGCAAATGTCCCCTGGGGGTAAAATCATTCCTGATTGAGGATTACTGATACAAACAAGCACACAGTATTTGCTTGGCAGGTAACAGCAACAATAGATAGATAAACCCACGGATACCAAACACCCCAGAATGAGCAAATCTTTCCTATAAAACTCTGAGCCCACATCTAGAAAATATTACAAGAAGTAAAAAGAAAAGAAAAACCAAGAATGCACAACCTACAATCTTCCTTAGGGACAGAATGCAGCACAGTGATCCAAGCATAGGCTCAGAGCCAGAGAACTTGCATTCACAACTCACCAGCCCCCCGCACTCACCATCAGCCCTGTCACTCAGACACTCGCCAGCTGCATGGCCAGGGCAAGTGACTTAACCTCCTGTATCTCGACTTACTTCTAAAATGGCAAGACAACTAATGCCTACCTCCTATGATTAATGCAGGCTTAGGTAAAATAATATGTGTAGAACACTTATAAGAACTGGCACACAGTAAGTGCTCAGTTAAGTGTTAGCTATTGTTTTTCCCTAAAATTCCAAATCTTCAATTTATATAAAGTAGAATCACTGCACTGATCTCAACATACAATAATGTAATTATAGAAAACAAAACAGCACTCTACATAACTATTTTACTTACTTAACAGAGGAATTATTTTCATCTATTTTATCCACCTCAATAAACTGATAATGATTATGGAAGAACAGCCTTTGGAGAAATAAGTACACTTGTCACTGATCTAGACGAGAAAACCCCTAAAAGTGGCTATAGGGAGATCACAAGACTCTTGTCAACATTAGCCACCAAACATATTCGCCAGGGAAATCTCAATAACAACATATAAGTAGAGATGACAGGCAGAACTATTAACGTCAGGAGCTTTGTGGGTAAATGACTTAGAGTTAACATCTGATTCACTGGGTTCAAGAGCCTACCTCAGAAGAGGATGTGAAAGTTTCTACCCCAATTACCTTTGCTAATCAGGTCCTGAAAATTAGTTTCTACCTAAGTCCTACCTGAACCTCACTAGGGGTACTTTGCTGTAGTGTGGATCACAGTACGAAACAGGTCTTATTCAACTGTTTTCTCTGGTTTTTCAGAAAACCGCATCACCTTGCTACACATACTCCTGAAGAAACTAAAGTGCTTTCTCACAGGTAAAATAAAAACTGCCAGTCAAGTGAGATGATGCCGCAAGCCATGCTAAAATGGACTACAGAAAACACAGAGTAAGAGATCTAGAACTACTTCTCCGAGAAGAGGCCAGCACCCAGATGCACCTCACTGTGGGGCTGACAGACCCTCTGGACTAGGATACAGATACAGCCATATCGATAGCATATGATCCCGCTGCCTGGCCAGAACAGCCGGATCCAAGGGCAGACACTGACCACGCTGGGTCTAGAAGAGCCTCTCCTGTGGGACAGGGAGGTCCAGGGAAAGGAGATGAGTCACATGAATCACATCAATATAGGAAGAAGCACCATATCCGCCTATTGTGAGATGTACCCTCTATCAGCCTTGATTCTTTCTCTTCCTGTTAAAAACATTCAACTTGCATAAAAAGAACATAAAACACTGTAACTTTCTACCAACTCCGACCCCTGTGGGGAACATGGGCTTTGGAGTGTGTAACTTCACAGGCAAGAGAGCAGGCATCAGAAACCAAGATTCCAATCCAAATCCATGAACTCCGGCAATCTGCTGCTGACCTATAGAAGAGACTAATATCATTAGTTATTTGGCCACCCAGTATCCATTCCTCTTCCTGGTAATAAAAGCCCATACTTCCCCTTTGAGAATTCACCTCTGCCCTACTCTCAGTCCACGTGGTTCCTGAGGAGCAGACTGCACCACGGAAAACAAGGCTGCCATGGCACAACCGGCCAATCCAAGTCTCACAGCCCAGAACACAATGATTGGCTCAGGGTGAGACATGTGACCCCTAAGAGCCAATGAAACATGAGACTTTTGCTGAGGCTTCTGGGAAAGAGGTGTTCTTTCCTGCTAAATCTAAAATCTGAGAGACTCCAGGGGTTGAATATGCTGCGGCCATTTTTCTAACATATAGTGCCTACAACTGAAGTCTATACAGGAAAAGGCAGAGTTGATTCATGGGGAGAAACTGAGTCCTGATGTCACTACTTGAGCCCTGACTCCAGCTAGCTATGCCTGGACCTTGCAGTTACGTGAGCCAAGAAATTTCTTTCTAGTTTAGGACAGTTCAGGCTGATGTTTCAGGCAGTTGGAACTAATTGATATATATGTACATCTAATTTGTACCTCACAGGAAGTGAAAAACAGAAGGGGCTGGTGACTGTCTCATAAAACAGTATCTACACACGATTGCTAATAACACTGGCCGCAATTACTAATAACAGAAAGTGTAGAGAGGGAAAAAAGTGCGGTATTTGGTTATAATGCCTGTTGAAAATATAATTCTAAAACATTTGTTTAAACGACTTCACCATAAAGCTACTTCAGCAGTAATAAGAACCATTTACTGAATGCTTATTTTGTGCTGGATGTTGTTGAAAATACTCTATGGAATCTAATTTAATCCCTATAATGACCTTATATGGTGGATATTATTATTTTTTCCAATCCCATTTACAGAGAAGGAAACTGAAGCACAGAAAAGTTACTTACCCACAGCTATACTGTAAACAACAGAGGCAGGATTCAAATCCAGACAGTATGACCCAGT
Source organism: Leptonychotes weddellii (assembly GCF_054177405.1). Classification (NCBI taxonomy): domain Eukaryota; kingdom Metazoa; phylum Chordata; class Mammalia; order Carnivora; family Phocidae; genus Leptonychotes; species Leptonychotes weddellii. The sequence continues at coordinate 12,188,300 of NC_138383.1, forward strand.
TCATGCTTTTAGCCATGACACTGACTCTGAACCCACAATCGAGGTTCCAATGCTGTTCCAAGAGTAGAAACTCAAACCCAGGCACTTCCAAAACCATCAAATGTGAATCTAAGTATCAACATTTTAATTCTAAAACAGTCTTAATGACTGATTTCCTACATAATTCTGCATTATAAAAGTATCCATGTGTTAACCATGTTAGAGATTACCATTTAAAAGTAAGTGGGAAAATCCTCCCAAATCTAAGCCAATCATCTTTTTTGGTTAAGCAATAGTCCTAGGAGTCCCTAAGACTAAGGAGTATTTTAATTAGCACCACCTTTCCATAAAATGATAACATTTGCACCTTCCACAAAAGTCAACTTTATGAGAACATTCCTATCACTAAGTTAGTTTTCACTGCTTTTTTTTTTTTTAAAGATTTTATTTATTTATTTGACAGAGAGAGACACAATGAGAGAAGGAACACAAGCAGGGGGAGTGGGAGAGGGAGAAGCAGGCCTCCCGCCGAGCAGGGAGCCCGATGTGGGGCTTGATCCCAGGACCCTGGGACCATGGCCTGAGCCGGAGGCAGATGCTTAACAAATGCCATCCAGGCGCCCCTTATTGTTTTTATAGGAAAGAAACTTGTTTTAAAATCTATCTATCTTGCTCTCTGGGCTCAGACCTAGTTTGCAGCGACATGGCTAAACACACCAAGAAGGTCGGAATCGTGGGTAAATACGGGACCCGTTATGGTGCCTCCCTCAGGAAAATGGGGAAGAAGATTGAAATAAGCCAGCCTGCCAGGTACACTTGCTCCTTCTGTGGCAAAACCAAGATGAAAAGACGAGCTGTGGGGATCTGGCATTGTGGCTCCTGCATGAAAACCGTCGCTGGTGGCGCCTGGACCTACAACACCACTTCTGCTGTCACAGTAAAGTCTGCCATCAGAAGACTGAAGGAGTTGAAAGACCAGTAGAAGCTTCACCATTTGAAACATTGCTAGCCTATAATAAATGGGTTAATTTATATAACATACATACATACATACATAAATAAAATCTATCCATCTTGGGGCACCTGGGTGGCTCAGTCGTTAAGCGTCTGCCTTCAGTTCATGATCCCAGGGTGCTGGGATCGAGCCCTGCATGGGTCTCCCTGCTCGGCAGGAAGCCAGCTTTGCCCTCTCCCACTCCCCCTGCTGTGTTCCTTCTCTCGCTGTCTCTTTCTCTGTCAAATAAATTTTTTTTTAAATCTATCCATCTTCGTACAATTCAAAAAAAGGAAAAAAAATGATAAATTAGACCTAATCAAAATTAAACATTTTTGCTCTCTGAAAAACACCGGTAAAGGAATGAAGAGAAAGCTAAAGACTAAGAGAAAATTATTTGCAATCACATATCTGAAAAAGGGTTTGTATCCGGACATAGAAAGAACTCTCAAAACTCAATAGTAAGAAAATAACCAAATTAAAAGCTGGATAAAAGATTTCCACACAGGGCACCTGGGTGGCTCAGTTGGTTAAGCGACTGCCTTCGGCTCAGGTCATGATCCTGGAGTCCCTGGATCGAGTCCCGCATCGGGCTCCCTGCTCAGCAGGGAGTCTGCTTCTCCCTCTGACCCTCTTGACTCTCCCCCCTCTCATATGCTCTCTCTCTCAGTCTCTCTCTCTCAAATAAATAAAAAATCTTTAAAAAAAAAAAAAAGATTTCCACACACACTCCACAAAGAAGATAGGATGATGGCAAATTAGCACATGAAAAGATGTTCAATGGCTTTAGTCATCAGAGAAAGGCAAATTAAAACCATGATCAGACATACTACATACCTATCAGAATGGCTACATTACAAAGATTGATGATATCAATGATGTGGAATAACCAGAACTCTCATACACTGCGAGTGGGAACATAAAATGGTACAACCCAGGACACCTGGGTGGCTCAGTTGGTTAGGCGACTGCTTCGGCTCAGGTCATGATCCTGGAGTCCCAGGATCGAGCCCCACATCGGACTCCCTACTGAGCAGGGAGTCTGCTTCTCACTCTGACCCTCCCCCCTCTCGCGTTCTCTCTCTCATTCTCGCTCAAATAAATAAATAAAATCCTTAAAAAAATAAAATAAAATGGTACAACCCCTCCAGAAAAAGGGTTGACAGTTTCTTAAAAAGTTAAACATAGGGTGCCTGGGTGGCTCAGTTGGTTAAGCGACTGCCTTCGGCTCAGGTCATGATCCTGGAGTCCCGGGATCGAGTCCCGCATCGGGCTCCCTGCTCGGCAGGGAGTCTGCTTCTCCCTCTGACCCTCCTCCCTCTCATGCTCTCTGTATCTCATTCTCTCTGTCTCAAATAAATAAATAAAATCTTTATAAAAAAAAAAAAGTTAAACATATACTCACTGTATGACCCAGCAATCCCCTCTCCCCACAGACAGCTACCCTGGAGAAATGAAAACGTATGTTCACACAAAAATCTATACACAGATGTTTACAGCAGCTCTACTCATAACTGCTAAAAACTGGAAACAATCCAAATATCCTTTAATAAGTGACAATGGAAAACTACTCAGCAATAAAAAAAGAATAAATTTGCAATACATGTAATACCTTAGATGAATCTGAAAGAATAAAAGAGCCCAGTCTCAAAAGCTTAACAGGGTATGATTCCATTTGTATTATATTCTCAAAAAGCCAAAACTATAGGGATGGAAAAAGGTCAGTGGTTGCAGGGGTGATGGAATGGGGATGGATAACTACACAAGTAGCGCATGAGGGAGTTTTCTGGGATGACGACAGTGTGTATCCTGACTGTGGGAATGTCTGCAAAAACTATACATGTTTTAAATTGAAAAATTTTTATTACCAAAAGAAAAAAGCCACTTTCACAGTATGATAATTTCAAAGTAAAATTTTAAAATTACTTTTAAAATATAAATCGCAATGTCACAATTAACATGTTTTTTAAAAACTGGAAATAGATACAGAAGGGTAAGTGTTGTTAATAAATGAAAAACTTCTACACATTTCCCTTTCCATGCATGTACGTTTTAGAGGCAAGAATGGAGGCTCAGAAAGAATATCTCCAAATAGAGCAATCACTGAGTTCACTTGGCACAAAATATAGAATACTTCTGAAGAATTCCATCATCGCTAAGTAATCTGTTCAGGACCAAAAGTAAATATTGGAAGAAAAATGCAATCAACAGTGCACCACAAAGGTGGTAGGTAGACAGGCCTGGACTAAGACATCTTCAGTAATAGATGATAAAAAGGAAGGTGATTTTTAAAAGCATCATTCTTTTCCCACTGTGGACTTCTTTCTGTAACAGTATAAGAAAGACCACCATGAAATCAAGTCATGAAATGTATTTTATTGTAAAAAAAAAAAAAAAATCAGTTATCTTCCCTAAATTAACTTTTCTTGTTAATGTAGTTATGTTCCTCCTTCATTTCAAAAGAGGTAAAGCTTATTTGACTACAGACAGACTTCAAAAAAAATAAACTGTGACCAACAGCAGGAGCCAATGGTAGTAAATAAAATTTCCTCAATCTAAATTGAAGATGATTTCTATACTGTCTTATACATTTGTTTCCATCAGAAACAAAAAAATTATCTTCCTCATAATTAACTTAGGTGGAATGAATCGGACAGCATTTGTCAAGATTTGCGAAGACTGATGATGAGTTTTGCTGGACATTAGAACTATCCACTCACTAACAGCCATAATCGGGTCTTGATTAGACTCCAAGTTGTCCTTAATTATTTTTTTTTTTAAAGATTTTATTTATTTATTTGAGAGACAGCAAGCACATGAGAGGGGGGAGGGTCAGAGGGAGAAGCAGACTCCCTGCTGAGCAGGGAGCCCGATGCGGGACTCAATCCAGGGACTCGATCCAGGGACTCCAGGATCATGACCTGAGCCGAAGGCAGTCGCTTAACCAACTGAGCCACCCAGGTGCCCCAAGTTGTCCTTAATTATTAAGTTACATAAACAATAAAACCATAGGAAAACTTAAAAGACACATACAATAAAATACATAAGTTTCTTTACATGACTAACAAAACGAAAATTTAAAGGAAGAATTGCTAGGAAAAAATTAAGAGATTCACTTTTTTTACAAAGTCAGTAATTTGCCTTTAATCTGCCTCATGCATTGTTATTTTCCCTGTGGAAACTCTATTATTCTGAAAACAAGACTCTTCTGGAAAGTAAATGTATTGTGACAAAAGAAGAAAAGCCAGATTGATACAGTATTAAAATAACCCATATGACCTAGCCCAGTGGATTAAGGAAAGCATATCAGAGCATGCCCCGTTCTCCAGACTCAGCAGCACAGCTGTGGGGGGACAGTGACGCCACTAGAAGGGTGTCATGCTTCCTCAGGGACACAAAAAGTTAAGAACCATTACTCCAGGGCGCCTGGGTGACTCAGTTGGTTAAGCGACTGCCTTCGGCTCAGGTCATGATCCTGGAGTCCCGGGATCGAGTCCCGCATCGGGCTCCCTGCTCGGCAGGGAGTCTGCTTCTCCCTCTGACCCTCCCCCCTCTCATGTGCTCTCTCTGTCTCATTCTCTCTCTCTCAAATAAATAAATAAAATCTTTAAAAAAAAAAAAAAAGAACCATTACTCCAGAGGTGGCATGGTGGTTCTGAAATGCCTATAAAATAATGTCCAGGCTCATTACCAGATGTCCAGGCCACCCACAGCCTGGCTACAGCCTAACTTTCCCACCACTCCCAAAGGACAGTCAGGCTTCTGAGTCTCTGACAATGCCCTTCCCACTGCCTGAATGTCCTTTCCCTCCTGTCTCTGAACCTAACTCCTACTCAGCTTTAAATGAATGCTCCCAGACTTAACTTTCCTAAAATGTTCTCCCTCCCAAACCATCACTACTTCCTATAGAATGATTTGGCCTCTTAATCATTTATTATTTTGAATTAAATATATAAGATGTTTTATCTGCCCACACAACCATCTTATAAATAGGGGTCATATTTTATATCATTTATATCCCCAAGACAACAATTCACTAAAGCCATTCAGTAAATACTTTAATTGAATTTCCCAAAGAGATGGCCTAAAATAACCTGAATGCCAAGCATTCCAAGAACTGTCCTGTACAAAATTCAGTACTCATTAGAATTCTAAGTCATAAAGAGGAATATTGTGTTATCTTTAAATTTATCTGCTTTTATCCAAAACTGGAATCTGTCATGGTTCTATGGGATACAAAGGCAAAATATTCTGCAAAGTAAAGAAAATTTTATTCACTGTACTGTATTTAATATTTACCCAGACTTGCATTTTTCTCTAAAACTCTTATAAAATCTCTGAGCATGCAAGAAGCATTAGATGAGCGACTCAGCCCACTGAGAAGAAAACTAGAAACTAAAATCACTCATATTGCATTTTGAATAATCTCTTTCATAAAGAGGTAAATTCTCTTTATGAAAAAGGTAAATTCTCTTTATGAAAATTATGAAAATCTTTATGAAAAATTGCAGAATGCATGAAATTCAATAGCAAAGTAAAATGTTTTAAGTACATAAAAGAAATATCCTAATGGACCTTCCACCATCTGTCTTAGTAACTAAAATGATAAAAACAAGAAAAACTAAATTTTAAAAGTTGTATCAACAGCTAAAATTGAGGGGTTTTTTTCCATCTATTAGTCTGACTTTTCTTGACCCATAGTTTAGAATTGCCAGCAATGCTGGAAACAGCCTTCTTTCAATAATTCCAAATTATTTCTTGAAAAGTTTGAGTCTCCTCTCAAATCATCTAACATGCCTACTAATCTATAAAAAAATATACATTTAAAAACCCATATTTATGAAGCAATCAAATTAAAAGACTGACTTTCTAGAAAAGGTTGCTACTTGCAAAGAAAATGTTTTTACTAAAAAACATTTTCTATTCTTTGTATTTCTTTATTTTCCCTTTTAGATTATCTGTGGAGACTTGTAAACACATCATAATCCCAAACAGTTGAGCTTTTTAAATAAAACATAAATCGATTTTAAAAAAAGCCAACTGCATAATTAAAACAAAATGGTACCACCACCACCATCATCATTCTTAAAAGCTGTCTTTAATTTACCAACAGTCTATGTTCTAAAACTGTATTTTCACATCAGCGTTTGAAACTCGGTACAGAGTTTCCTACTCCCATATGTAAGTAAAAACAAGTTTTGGTAAAGTAAAAAAAAAAGTAGATTATAAAATAATACAATATATAATCCTACTTTATAAAACATATGTATTGAATGTTACATAAAAAGCCAAGATATGAAACAAAATTTTTTTTTTTTTAAGATTTTATTTATTTATTTGACAGATACATAGAGAGCACAAGCAGGCAGAGAGGCAGGCAGAGGGAGAGGGAGAAGCAGACTCCCCGCTGAGCAGGGAGACCGACACGGGGCTCGATCCCAGGACTCCAGGATCATGACCTGAGCCGAAGGTAGCCGCTTAACCGACTGAGCCACCCAGGCGCCCCGAAACAAAATATTAAGAGTGAGTATTCCTTCCCCAAAACCTGTAACTCCAGTCTAATCATGAGGAAAACATCAGACAAACCCAAACTGAGGAACACTCTATGAAATACCCGACCAGGGGTGCCTGGGTGGCTAAGTCAGTTAAGTGTCCGGCTCTTGGCTTTGGCTCGGGTCCTGATCTCAGGGTCGTGAGATGGAGCCCCACAAAGGGCTCTGCGCTCAGCGTGGAGTCTGCTTGGGATTCTTTCTCTTCCTCTACCTCTGCCCCTTTCCTGGCTCACTCATGCACACTCTCTCTTTCAAATAAATAAATAAATCTTCGAAAGGAAGGAAGGAAGGAAACAAAGAAGGAAGGAAGAAGGGAAGAAGGGAGGAAGGAGGGAAGGAGGAGAGAGAGAAGGAGAGAAGGTAAGAAAGAGAAATACCTGACCAGGACTCTTCAAAATTGTCACAAAAACAATGAAACTCTGAAAAACAGTCATAGCCCAAGAAACATGAAAACTATATTCAACATGGATCCTGGATAGGTCTTTGAACAGAAAAAGGGCTTTAGTGGAAGAACTAGGAAAAACCAAATAAAATCTGGATATTACTTAACACTAATGTTCCAATGAAGGTTTCTTAGATTTGACAAATGTACCATAGAAATGTAAGGTATTAACAATGGGGGAACTACTTCTTGAGAAAATTTTGACTTGCAAAAGAGGAGTGACAGGTATGGTGACTATGAATTTTGACCCTGATTTTAGATAAGCTGCAAAAATCAATCTCTGCTCAAGTGTAAACTAAAAAAACAACAACAATAAAAAAACCAATGGGGAAAACTGGGTGAAGAGTACATGAGAACTCTATACTACATTTACAACTTTTCTGTAAATCTAATATTACTCCAAAATTAGAAGTTTGTTTAAAAAATTAAAGTGGAGGGGCGCCTGGGTGGCTCAGTCATTAAGCATCTGCCTTCAGCTCAGGTCATGGTCCCAGGGTCCTGGGATCAAGCCCCACATTGGGCTCCTTGCTCAGTGGGGAGCCTGCTTCTCCCTCTCCCACTCCCCCCCTGCTTGTGTTCCCTCTCTCGCTGTGTCTCTCTCTCTGTCAAATAAATTAAATCTTTAAAATATAAAAATAAAAAATAAAGTGGGTATCTCTGAGTGGTGGATTATGGATTTTTTTATTCATCTGCGTTTTTCAACAAGCAACATGCTTCACTGTCATGAAAAACAAAACGGGGAGGGGGGGTAAGTATTCTAAATTTTTAAAAAACTAAACAGAGGCGCCTGGGTGGCCTGGTCAGTTAAGCGTCTCACTCTTGGTTACGGCTCAGGTCATGATCTCAGGGTCCTGGGATCAAGCCCTGCAACAGGCTCCGAGCTCTCCTTGGGATTCTCTCTCCTCTCTCTCTGCCCCTCCTCCAACTCTCGCACACTCTCTCAAATAAATACAATCTAAAAAAAAACTAAAGAGACGTAATAACCTAAAGAAATAAAATACATTTTGGGGACAAATGGGGAAACATATATATAGACTTGATATTTGATAGTAAAACCATTAATATTACTGAATTCTTAGGTGTGATAATGATATTATGTTTACGAAGAAAAATGTCCTCATACTTAGGAGATACAGTTGACCCTTAGGGTGCTGACCCCCATGAAGTCAAAAATCTGTTTATAATTCTGACTCCCCAAAAACTTAACTACTAATAACCTACTGTTGCCCAGAAGTCTTACTGCTAACAGTCAATTAACGCATACTTTGTATGTTATCTTATACAGTGTATTCTTAGAATTAAGTAAACTAGAGAAAAGAGAACGTTATTAAAAGAATCACAAGAGGGACACCTGGCTGGCTCAGTACAGCATGCAACTCTTGATCTCAGGCTCCATGTTGGGTGTAGAGATTACTTAAATAAATAAATCTTTTTTTTTTTTAAAGATTTTATTTATTCATTTATTTGAGAGAGTGAGAGAGAGAGAGAGAGAGAGAGAGCACACGAGAGGGGGGAGGGTCAGAGGGAGAAGCAGACTCCCTGCCGAGCAGGGAGCCCGATGCGGGACTCGATCCCGGGACTCCAGGATCATGACCTGAGCCGAAGGCAGTCGCTTAACCAACTGAGCCACCCAGGCGCCCCTAAATAAATAAATCTTAAAAGAAAAAAAAAGAAGAAGGAATCACAAGGAACAGAAAATACATTTACTGTACTGTAAACACTCCATGTATTAAGTGGACCTGCACAATTCAAACCTGTATGAATGAAGTACCATACAATATGTCTGCCACTAACTTTCAACTGGCTCTGGAAAAAAAAACTCTATTTAGAGAAAGAGAAAGAAAATTATGGCAAATGCTAACAACTGAGTGTTGATTATACTAGTCTTTCAACTTTCCTATAGGCATAAATATTTTCATAGTATAAACTAATGGTTCTCTTTAACTTAAAAAAGTGATTTGAAACCCAAACTAATCCAGCGGTGCCGGGTGGCTCAGTCAGTTAAGCATCCGACTCTTGGTTTCAGCTCAGGTCAGGAAATGATCTCAGGGTCGTGGGATCGACTCCACGTTGGGCACTGGGCATGGAGCCTGCTTGAGATTCTCTCTCTCCTTCTACCCCTCTCCCCCTGCCCACTCTCACTCTCAGTCATTTTGTAGGTGCATGCTCCCTCTCTCAAAAAAAAAAAAAAAGCCCAGAAAATAACAAGTGTTGGTGAGGATGTGGAGAAATACATAGCTAGTGGGACATAAAATGGTGCTACTACTATGGAAAACAGTATGGTGATTCTTCAAAAAATTAAACATAGAATTACCACAGGATCCAGCAATTCCACTTCTGGGTTAATTTCCAAAAGACTTAAAAGCAGGGACTCAAACAAATACTTGTATACCCTTGTTTATAGCAGCATTATTCACATCGGCCAAAAGGTGGAAGCAACCCAGGTGTCTATTAACAGAGGAATGGAAGGGCGCCTGGGTGGCTCAGACGGTTAAGAGGCTGCCTTCGGCTCAGGTCATGATCCCAGGGTCCTGGGATCGAGCCCCACGTCTGGCTCCCTGCTCAGCAGAGAGCCTGCTTCTCCCTCTCCCCCTGCTCATGCTATCTCTCTCTCAAATAAATAAATAAAATCTTTAAAAAAAAAAAGATGAGGGGCGCCTGGGTGGCTCAGTCGTTAAGCGTCTGCCTTCGGCTCAGGTCATGATCTCAGGGTCCTGGGATTGAGCCCCGCATCGGGCTCCCCGCTCCGCGGGAAGCCTGCTTCTCCTTCTCCCCCTCCCCCTGCTTGTGTTCCCTATCTCGCTGTGTCTCTCTCTGTCAAATAAATAAATAAAATCTTTAAAAAAAAAAAAAATGAATGGATTAAAAATGTGGTACTTACATACAATGGCATATTATTTATCCTTAAAAAGGAAGGAAATGATGACATGAGCTACAATATAGGTGAACCCTGAAGACATTATACTAAGTGAAAAGAGGCAGACACAAAAGGACAATGTATGATTGTACTTACATGAGGGACCTAGAATAGCCAAATTCATAGAGAGAGAAAGTAGAAGGCTGGTTGCCAGGGGCTTGAGGGAGGGGGCAATGGAGAGTTGTTGTTTAATGGGTACAGAGTTTCAGTTGGGGCAATGAAAGAGTTTTGGAGACGGAGAGTGGGGACAGTCCCATAAGCACGTGAATGTACCTACTGCCACTGAACTGTATGGCTAAGATGGTAATTTTATGTTATGCCTATTTAACCAAAATTTCTTAAAAAAAAAAAAAAATACAGAAGTCTTGATACCCTCCTTATAAGCAGTGAGGCCCATGTCCTAATCCAGATGCAAACTTAAAGACTCCTTATTGCCCATTTCCCAGTATGCCCTACTGGTGAAGAACTGAGAGCTCACAGAGCCAGAGCCAGAGCCAATGGCAGAAAACTAGTCCCACTAAATAAATTTAGAAAAGCCAAAGCACAAGGCCAAGTCCAGAGTAGTTGGCGAGAGGCAGGCTAGGGAAGAGAGGGCAAAGGCAGAAAGCAGAGACTCTCCCAGGACAGGGGCAGCTGATGAGACTGGTAAGGACAGCACAGTGGTGAGAACAGGGAAGAACAGAGAGCAGGAGAGCTCAGAGAAGGCAATTCACCCGGGGTTAAGGGTGGGGAAGTGGAGGAAAAGGTAAAAGAGAATTTTAAGAAGGGGATTCACTCAAGAAGGGATTCTGCCCAAGTGTCAGCAGAAAAATGACTTCCTTCCATTGAGGCAGTCATTTGTATCCAAAGAAACCAAGAAAATTGATAAAGCCTATGGAAAGTTAGGAGGAAAAATATTTTCCTATGAAAGACTACTACTATGGGGCGCCTGGATGGCTCAGTTGGTTAAGCGACTGCCTTCGGCTCAGGTCATGATCCTGGAGTCCCGGGATCGAGTCCCGCATCGGGCTCCCTGCTCGGCAGGGAGTCTGCTTCTCCCTCTGACCCTCCTCCCTCTCATGCTCTCTGTCTCTCATTCTCTCTCTCTCAAATAAATATATAAAATCTTTAAAAAATAAAAAATAAAAAATAAAAAAAATAAAATTATAGTCATAATTATACTGGATGGTGTAATTTAATGAATTAATTTAAAAGTACAAGGGTGCCTGGGTGGTTCAGTCAATTAAGTGTCCGACTCTTGGTTCTGGCTTAGGTCATGATCTCAGGATCATGAGCTCGAGCCCCATGATGGGCTCTGCGCTCAGCAGGGAGTCTGCTTCTCCCTCAGACCCTCCCCCCTCTCATGCTCTCTGTCTCTCATTCTCTCTCTCTCAAATAAATAAATAAAATCTTTAAAAAAAGAAAAAAGAAAAAAGAAAGACTACTACTATGGCGCCATCTCCAGAAAACTAACGCCATTTTTTTCATTGGTTTTTGTTTTTTATAAGAAGAAAACTTACTTGTTTAGGAATAATTTCAACGTGGGCCTCCCTTTTTTTCTTTTTAAGATTTATTTATGTATTTGAGAGAGCAAGCCCGCGCACAAGTGGAGCCCGACACAGGGCTCGATCCCACAACCGCGAGATCATGACCTGAACTGAAATCAAGAGTCAGACACTTAACCGACTGAAGTCACCCAGGCACCCCTGGGCCTACCTTTTTTATTTGTATCAAACACCAGTATGCCATGAATGACTTTTAAATGTTCTATGGGATAGGGGTTAAGAGTATACAGACTTAAAACCAGATCTGCCTGAATTTCAATCCTGGCATTGCAACCTGAGACAATTTACATAAAAATTTGCCTCAATCTCCAAATCTGTAAAATTGGGATAATAACAGTATCCACCTCCCAAGACTCTTGCAAGAACTAAATAGGTTAAATTTAAAAAGTACTTAGAACAGTGTCTGGCCCACTGTCATAAAAGCATTAGCTCACTATTTATCCTCCAAATCTAGAATATGAGCTCCATGGAAGCTGGGATTTTGTCCATTTTGTTCACTGTTGAAGCCCTAGGTTCCTGACGTATGTGCTGAAAAATAAAAATTTGTTGAATAAGATAAACTTTATGCCAGCAACACAGAATCCCAAAGTTGAATAGCACTACCTTTTTGTTATTACCGACAACTAAAATCTGCATCATAGTTTAGCCTCAAAGTTTAGAGTATATACAGCATTTTTTACCTATCTTATCTCAAGTAATTCTGCAAAGCTGCTATCATTTATCTCCATCTCACAGACAAACTAAGACTCAAAAGACTTAAGTGATTTGCCCAAAAACACAAAGTCTGAGGCAGAACACGATTCTGGAAGTTAATCCTACTTCTCTTCCCTCTACACTATACTCAGACAGCTCAAAGCATACCCTACTGAACTGTTCAAATTCTCCCTACCTGCCAATGAACCAAGTTTAAGGTCACCAACACACTTCATCTTCCCATTTGCTTTCAAGTAACTGATGGGGAGGGAAGAATCAGATGATACAACACGAACAACCGTTCAAGTCGGACAATGGGTACAGCAGGTAGTCTTTTTCCACTTTCTGTGGAACCTCTGAAAGGTTCCATAATAACAAATTTTAACTAAGGGGCGCCTGGGTGGCTCAGTCAGTTAAGCATCTGCCTTTGGCTCAGGTCATGATCCCCGAGTCCCGGGATCAAGGTCCGCCTCAGGCTCCACGCTCAGCCAGGAAGGAGTCTGCTTCTCCCACCCCCTCTGCTCCTCCCAGCCTCCATGCTCATGCTCTCTCTCTCACTCTCTCAGATAAATACATAAAAATCTTTTTTAAAAAATTTTACTAATTAAAAAATAAAGTCCTCATTCCCCAACTGAGCACACCTGGGTGTGAGGAAAACCCCCCAGATGAGAACCTTCAACACTTTGCAGTGAGAGGCAGGGAAGAGAACACTGGACTGGGAATCAAGAAGCTTCATCCGTGCTTGGCTTTATTAAGTGTGAGACCTCACAAATTTCCTCCTCTGTTTCTTCTAAGATTAAAATTCTGATTTCAGCTTTCTACTCGCTCCCCAGACTCAACAAACAAAACCATATTCATCTCTCCTCTATTCCAAACCCCTAAGACCTGTTCTCCCCTCCTGACTTCCCTATTCCCGATGCCTATTCTGCCAGCCACCCAAGCATGAAAACCTCAACACCACCTCTGACTTGAGACATCGAACTCTACTGTTCCCTTCCCCTCCTACCTAATCCGTCACCACGTCTCTCTGTTCAACCTCCAAAATATCTCCTGAATGCACTGCCATCGGTTCAGTTCAGGCCCTCAACATCCCTCCCTTGGACTATTACCATGAATTGCAACTAAAGTCCCTCTCTCACGAGCCTGGGTGGCTCAGTCGGTTAAGCGTCTGCTTTTGCCTTGGGTCATGATGCCCCAGGATGGAGCCCTGCCTCAGGCTCCCCGCTCAGCGGGGAGTCTGCTTCTCCCTCTGACCCTCCCCCGTCTCATTCTCTCTCTCTCTCTCACTCACTCTCAAATAAATGAAATCTTAAAAAAAAAAAGCCCCCTCTCTCTTTCTCCTCACTGCCAATCCATCCTATTCATCCTCGGTCTGGCATTTAAGACCCTCCAAAACCCAGTCCTGACCTCTCAGCAGCCTCACCTTCCACTATGTTCCTTTATGTCTCCCAGGGTCCAAGTGGTTTGGACATGCAGTTTCCTGATGTTCACCTCATTTCCGACACCACTGCCCCACCTCTGCTCAAGCTATCCTTCCTTCCAGAATGCCCTGTTCTTTCCATTGCTTCTCACCTTCCTGATGGTGCCATTTAAATACCACTTCTTCAGTTGAAGTGTTCCTTGATATCCCCAAGGGGGCAGTATCACACCCTCTACTTAACCACTAAGCACCTTGGCTGAACCTCTTTTATAACACCTACCAAACTCCTAATAGTCCTTTCTTTTTCTGGTGCCCCTAATCTCCCTACTAGATAATTCATTCCTTGTCAGTAGGAAATAGGTCTTATTCCTCTTTGTATTCCTCAGAACAGAGCTTCTCAAAGACTGTGCAAAGGCACAGTGGCATGCCATGAATGAGTTAAAGATGTCCCAGACAGTAATCCCCTCAGCCCTCCAAGCAGTCACAAAGGGAATTCAGCAGCCAGAGTCCCCACTAGTCAAGTCTCAAGCATTCTCACGTAGCCTCCTCCTTCAACCAGGTAGACACCACAATGATAACTTGGAGGCACTCAGAGGACACAACACAGCACACGATACACAATGGATGCCCAATAAACATTTGCGGAACTGAATCTGAGAATAATCTACCTGTTCCCCTTCAACCACTATCTCCAAGATCACTTACCATCTAGACCTCTTTGAACATTTCCTCTGAACGTGTGCTGGTTATCTTTTTAATAATCACCGGTTTATTTGCTGGCTATACTTGCCTTACTATCCAAAGCTCACATCAATACTGTATTGCATAAAATAGCAGAGGATATGCACAAACAATTCACCAAAAAGAGACTGAAAGAGTAAAATTCAACATTACAGAACAAAGAAATGCAAATGCCACTTTACACTACTAAATGAGCAAAAACTTTTAAGTATTTCTGTCCAGCTATGGTAAAACAGGTATATCCATGTATCTGTTAGAAGTACAAACTGGTACAACATTCTTGAAAAGCTATACGGCAATATATACAAAAAGCCATAAAAACATTCATTCCATTTAACACAATACACTCAGAAATGTACCCTAGAAATATAATTAGTCAAAAAAATAATACCAATAATATCTACGATAATGTAAAGTCCTAAGTGAAAACCAGGGAGCAACATAAATACCTAACACTGAAAGATTTAAGTAAATTATGAGAGCATGACTTGATGAAATATTTTGCAATATATAAGCATACAGGGGCGCCTGGGTGGCTCAGTAATTTGAGTGTCTGACTCCTGATTTTGGCTCAAGTCATGACTCCGGATTGTGAGATCAAGCCCCATGTCAGGCTCCACGATCAGTGGGAGTCGGCTTCTCTCTCTCTTCCTCTGCCCCTCCCTTCACTCATATGCACATACTCTCTCTCAAATAAATCTTTTTAAAAAAATGTAAGCATATAAATTAAAATTGTGACATCTATAACATGGAAATGTTCCATGATCTAGTAAGTAGAAAAAATTCAAGTTACATGCACCATAATTAAACATGAGTAAAAAATATATTATGTGTGGGGTGCTTGGGTGAATCAGTCAGTTAAGCGCCTGCCTTCGGCTCAGATCATGATCCCAGGGTCCTGGGATCGAGCCCCACATCAGGCTCCCTGCTCAGCGGGGAGTCTGCTTCTCCCTCTCCCTCTGACCCTTCCCCCCACACTCGTGTTCTTGCTTGCTCTGCTCTCTTTCTAAAAAGAAAAAAAGAGGGCGCCTGGGTGGCTCAGTCGTTAAGCGTCTGCCTTTGGCTCAGGTCATGATCCCGGAGTCCCGGGATCGAGTCCCACATCGGGCTCCCTGCTCGGCGGGAAGCCTGCTTCTCCCTCTCCCACTCCCCCTGCTTGTGTTCCTGCTCTCGCTATCTCTATCTCTGTCAAATAAATAAAATATTTTAAAAAAAAAAAAGAAAAAATATGTATGTGTGTGTATATACTCACATATATATACATATGCTTACATACAAAAATATATATTTTAATGGAACACCAAAACAAAAATCAACTTTTTTAGGGCAATAATCTAAATATTTAACAATTTATTTAATATCTATTCTTCTTAACATAAAAAAGAAAGTTCCCCCATACTGAGGAAACAGAGGGGTTCCAGGATATAAGCTCGATAGAGCCTCAAGAGTCTCAAGAAGAGGTCCACCCCTCCCTTCCACTGCTCATTTTGGCCTTAACTGAGAACTCTGATGCATTCCTTATCACAATGACCTCTATATGACACCCCCAGACCCCAGCTTTCCAAGGCCAACAAACCACCTCAACTGTTTTGAACTCCCAAATCATGAAAAACAAACATAAACTCTAAAAGAAAGAATGCCTACAGCTGTGTGTTACTTTAGCAATCAGCAAACAGCCAAGCCCAAATTCAATTATAAACCCTGAAAGTATATAGTATTGTCACATTAAAGTTTCTGGGATTCTCAAAGCCAACTTGCTGACTCAGTAGTGGACTGTATCACAGTTAAAAAAAAAAGCAGTATGGAATCACGGACAAATCAAAGAACTAAGGGCCAGGAGACCAAGGTACAGTTAAAAAAAAAAGAAAAGTTACTTTAAGAACAAAGAACTGAAAACTAAAAACTCCAGCTTAAAGCAGATGGGTAAAAAGTAGCTGGCCATGTCTTAAAAATCTCACCCAGCCAGAGTCCATAAGGCAGGATGGCAAGTCATTTTATTAACAGATGAAGCTTTCTTGAGCTGGTGAAGTCTAACAAAAGACTAGGACTGAATATATCAAAACATAATTTTTAGCACTGATGCTCCACAAGGATAAAATTAAAGCAGTCTTCTAATTGTTTTTTCTGTAATATCACCACGTCTAATAATGAAAGACCAAGATACAGGGGCGCCTGGGTGGCTCAGTCATTAAGCGTCTGCCTTCAGCTCAGGTCATGATCCCAGGGTCCTGGTATCGAGCCCCACATCAGGCTCGCGCTCAGCAGGAAGCCTGCTTCTCCCTCTCCCACTCCCCCTGCTTGTGTTCCTGCTCTCACTATCTCTCTCTCTGTCAAATAAATAAAATCTTTAAAAAAAAAAAAAAAAAAAGACCAAGATACAATAATGGACCAAAAAAATTAGTTATTGTGAATCAGAAATAATAAAGACTAAATTGCCTTTCTTAGAAGGGAATTTCAGCGAAAGATAAATAATTTGGAGGCCTAATAAATCTAACCATTAGGAAAAAAGTTTAACCTTGTGTTTCTATTGCTGTGTTCTCAGTATCTAGACTCAGTATCTAAAATGCAGATATATACAATCATTCATGACAATACATACACAGCAGATACCAGGATAAACAAACTATTCAATACTTAACCAAGTTCATCAGAGCACAGGGTGATTACCACTCCAGAATGTTGACACAAAAACTGAAGGGCCTCTCAAGCTCCAATCATATGCAGATAGGATGAGACCCTGTGCAGTTACTCATTCAGAACATGAGTGGAAGATTAACCTACCCTCACTCCTCTCCAAACAAACTCTGACAAAGCGGCAAGCAGTCTCTTCATGGGATGTTCATCGTCATCCTGTCTGTTCCAGAAGGAGCCAATTCAGTCGGGACCTGCATCTTCAGGTTTCCACGGTCTCACTACTGCCCAACATCATTCCCCACCCCCCACTCCCACTCCACCGCTGTCCGCATCCCCACCTTATTCTTCCTGGACGGACTCGCCCTCCAGATTAAGCCTCTCTTGTCACCTTCTCAAGCACTACCAAGTTCTTGTTTTCTAAATAAAGCTTTCCTAAACCTTACTCACCTGCAGTTCACTGCACTGGGTATCACCCAAATAGCCCATCAGAGCTCTTTATAATTTCTGAAAGAGAGAAAAGGAAGCTTTTAAATACATAGTAGAAAACACCTTTGCTGATGTATCAGTTCTGAAGCATTTGTATCCAGTATTCACAGTGTATGGTCTTTTGGTCCATAGTATTTCAGTAAAATGTAGCATAACCAGCCAGGACCAAAAGTCCTGAGATAAGAGACCAGTGATAAAAGTTTGGTTTATTGTTGCTATTACTTAGCTGGGTGACCTTGGGCAAGTCACTTGACTTCTGCAGGCCTAAATCCTCATCTGGAAAAGAAAACAGACTAGAAAGAAGTAGCAGAGCACATTACAGTGGAAAGAGCACAGGCTCTCCAAGACAGAACACCAGCACCACAACTTACCAGTCTTAGGACATTTGTTAGCTAGTTCACATTTGGCCTAAATTTTCTCCTCTGCAAAATGGAAATAACAACTATCTTAGGGTTGTTATGAGAATTACGGGAAAGATAATGAGTTATAAAAAGCCTATAGTAAACATACTGTGCAGTTTATCATAAAATTCTACAGCTGGTAATTACCACCATTACCCCCAGCCCTAAGGTTATATGAATTCAATTCCCAAGTATTTATTTCCTTAAAAGATCAACAAATCAAAACTGTACCAACCTGACAATGGAATTAACTGTTTCACTAACAATTCAATTACAGTTATCTTAAACTGATGGTAGTTTAAGATTATCAATATTACTTAACATCGCAGGAAATAGGAGCAGAAGAGTCCCTGCGTAACATCTAAACTGGTTCAGTGCCCATGCCTTCCCCGACTTCTCCCTCTGCTTTCACTACTACTAGTACACACCGGCAACAGAGAGGCCTTCCAAAAGCCAAATGACACCAACTGTTTTCTAAGGGTCAGCTCAGGGGAACACAACTGAAGATGGAGTAAGGAGAACAAAGTCTTTTTTTTTTTTTTTTATCTTTTTTACTGGACACCTGGGTGGCTCAGCCAGTTAAGCGTCTGCCTTCGGCTCAGGTCATGATCTCAGGGTCCTGGGATCTCTGCTCAGCGGGGAGTCGGCTTCTCCCTCTCCTTCTGCCTGTGCTCCCCCTGCTTGAGCTCACTCTCTCTCTCTTCCTCCTCTCACTCTCTCTCAAATAAATAAAATCTTTAAAAAAAATAAAAATAAATCTTTTTAACTTTATAAACTTAAGTACTGTTCAATTTTGTTTACTATAGCATGCATCAGTTTTTACATAAAAATAATTGTTTAAGGGGTGCCTGGGTGGCTCAGTTGGTTGAGTGTCTGCCTTCGGCTCAGGTCAGGATCTCGGGGTCCTGGGATCGAGCCCCGCATTGGGTTCCCTGCTCAGCAGGGAGTCTGCTTCCCTCCTCTCCCTCTCCCTCTGTGATCTCTCTCGCTCTCTCTCAAATAAGTAAATAAAATCTTTAAAAATAAAAAAACAATTGTTTAAAACTATATTAATTATCATATTGCCTAGTGACAGGAAGCTCGCCTTACAGGAATATTTTCACCGCAAGGAGAATTTCCACAGAAGAAAGCAAAAAGGCAAATTCAGATGTGCTGAGAACACCTAAAATACGGCACAGAAATAACAAAAATCACAAACATTCACACTTCAGAATGGTTCAGTCAAAAAATGCGCCATGGATTCTTTGAAGATCTAATGATGAATCAGGGGGTTTTTGGTTCAAAAGCAAGATGAATATACAAACTCTGGTTTTACCAGACAACTTCCTGCTCTTAGAGAAAATGATCCAGCACGATTTATACAAGTAAACAAGTTGGTATGACTATCTGGCAGTATGTTGAAAAACTTTCAATTTGTTTTAGACAATTGATAGCTTTTAAAAACTATATTACATGTACTAATATATTTAATATATATAAATTAAAAGTCTTCATGTTACATCTACAATATTATTTTTAAAAGAGGAATATTAACTCTATTAAATTCAGGATTACTCAAAAGTATTATCTCAGCCACTCCTGAAGTGACAAACCACTACGTTTTATGTTGCTTCTAGCCAATGCTACATAAATCCTGACTACACCCATCAATTTAAACGAACTGTAAGCTGGTGTGGCCACATTCTCCACACGTAACATAGTTCTTTCCCAGAAAACATTTCAAAATATTACTTAGAAATCAAATTATATTTGAACGTACACTTATCTAAGTTTATAAAAATAAATACCTATAACAATTTGCTTATAATTTTTAAGTAGCTCCTCACCCTATCTTGTTTATCAACAAGTCGATAAACTTGACCCAAAATCCTCTACACATCTGAAACAACAGGCAAAGGACAGTATTTCTTGCGCTGAGCCAGTATTTGGATCTTAAATATAGTCTGACAATTATAAACTAACTTTTATTTAACATTAATACCAAGCCTACCTCTTAAACAGGGAATAAAAATGCATGTATAAGATCTGGTCTACTTATTTGTAGGTCCCTCTGCAATATTCTTAGCCTTTTATGAATATGCTGTGTATTTTAAAACTACACAAGGCCCTCTGCAAGTAGGAATGATCTCTTCCATTATTTTGGCATCACTCCCCTCCCCAGGAAAAAACTGGACAGTCCATAAATGTATACAGACTTTACAATGGGGACTGAATTTTTTTTTTTTTAAGATTTTATTTATTTGACACAGAGAAACACAGCAAGAGAGGGAACACAAGCAGGGGGAGCGGGAGAGGGAGAAGCAGGCTTCCCGCTGAGCAGGGAGCCCGATGCGGGGCTCGATCCCAGGACTCTGGGATCATGACCTGAGCCGAAGGCAGACGCTCAATGACTGAGCCACCCAGGTGCCCTGGGACTGAATATTTTTTATATTAGAAAATGAAAAATCTTCCTCACAGTGGCAAAAATCAAAGTTTGCCACCTGGTGGAGAGGTACTTAATGACTCCCCAAAACTACAGACTAACCTAAAAATAGTGTCCTAGCTTCTCAGCCAAAAGGATAGACTAAAAAAGCTACTCTTTATTCAGCTACAAGACAGTGTCTTCAACTTAGCCCCAACCTTTAATACTATGGTATTTCCTATTTTAGAATATTTAGTGTAACAACTTGTTTGATAACCAATCACTAACTTCATTTTGAAGTGAATACTAATGCTTCACATGGTCTACATGTGTGAAAATTACGGAAAATGTCTTGACATAATTCAGGCCAAACAACACTAGCCACAAGAGATTACCAATTTCTAAATATTCAATTTTTTTTTTTTAAAGATTTTATTTATTTATTTGACAGAGAGAGACACAGCAAAAGAGGGAACACAAGCAGGGGGAGTGGGAGAGGGAGAAGCAGGCTTCCTGCCGAACAGGGAGCCCAACGCGGGGCTCGATCCCAGGACCCTGGGATCATGACCTGAGCCAGAGGCAGACGCTTAACGACTGAGCCACTCAGGCGCCCCTAAATATTCAATTTTTTAAGTTTTCATTTTATTATTTTTAGCATTCTCTACACCCAACATGGCGCTCAAACTCACAACCCAGAGATCAAGAATCTCATGCTCTTCCAACTGAGCCAGCCAGATGCCCCTAAATATTTCATTTTTAGACTACAAATGAACATCTCCATAGGCTAAGAAGCAGATCACTGGTTCCTTCCCACAAAGTAATCTGTAAATTCAAATATATAAATAAAAATAAAAGGATCTGATTGGAAGGTCTAAGGCATGAATATGCCTCCATCTGTAAGCTGAAAATAAATAAACTTTAAAATCCACATTTGCTCTGCCAAGAATAAAAATAAAAATATTTATAATACACACAAGCACTGAGTTTCAAACACAAGCAAATGTGGCACATGCACTTACAAAAGGATCTTGATTTACGTCCACCTTCCTCTCCCAAGTTTTGTTTTGTTTTTGTTTTTGTTTTTTTTTGTAAGGCAAAATGTCAATAGAATGCCTCAATCTGGAAAAAAATAAAGCACAGCTTATTCTTCTTAATCAGATGTTCTGAGAAATAGGTAAAGTTTGTGAAAGGATTTCAAAATCCAAAGGCTACCCATTTGTGTTGGGGAAAACACACACACACACACACACACAACTGCAGTGGGCCCTAATAACTTTACATTTTCTCAACAAACCATAATAAAATATTTTTAAAGTTGAGAAAATTGCTTGTGAAAAACGTAAAATTAGCAAATTTCTCTCCTCCTCCCCATTATAGAATATACTAACAGTTCACTAATACTTTATCAATAATGTCCTTTAAATCCAAAGCATTAGAAGATAGAGCAGCACTTCCAATTCACACACTACGTGACCAGAAAATAATGACAAACCAGTCTTATCCCTAATAAACTAACCCAAACTCAACACTATCATTTTTATTTCAAAATAACTATGGGAGAGACAAATACTATTCCATTTCTCAGAAAATAAAAGGAGTGACTGATGCATAAAATCAATCTTTCCAATGGAAAGGGTGTTCTTGACAAGAGTCCCAGTAACTTGGACACACAAAATCCACATAAACAATCACTAACACTCAATGTAGAGAATGTGATAGACACCAATACACATATGAAATTAAGACACCCAATTAAAGTTACACAAGGAAATTTACATATAATTACCCCCCACTCCCGTGAAGATACTGATCAAGGATAGCTGCAAGTACCATTTGGCTCTGGATAAGCTCCACTATGGGTAACTACGCTGCAACAACTTAAGTTTGGTACATTTGACACATTTTTCCTTTCTAAAGCAACCCCTTCTACACACCCATTTGACTGATTGAGATATTTGGAAAATAAAGATGGTCCCATCAAATTACTTAGTTTCAGCCTCACCCTTATGCGTTGATTAAAATAAAGAAGGGAAAAAGGTAAATCATTCTTAACTGCAGTCTCACCTTACACATCTCACCAGCACTGTAGTTCTTTAGTGATCAATTACTTCATCCAATTCCTGAGGCAAACAGAAAAGTAAAATGTGTCTGTACAACACCACCAACAGACATGATCAGTAGCAAATACTTCATCAGCCCCAAGTGAGAGGGCTTCTAAATTTCAAATGGAAAAAGTTACCAAAATGGTACAGTATGCAGTTCTGTAAATGATTATTTTGCTTTCAAGTAAAAACATTTCCTTTCTATGTGATGGAAGAACAGACTATAAAATGCTCTTAAGATCCAAAACGTAAAAAAAGCCATCTCTTTCGGCACTGATTGATGTTACTTTCAAAAGAAGAAAAGAAATGAAGGACAGGAAGCCTCATCAATATAAGTTCAAGAGAGGCCAAAATTAAGAACAAACTAGCCAGGACAACTCCTCTCCCCCCCCCACCCCCCCCCACCCGGCATCCACTGTCTCTAGAGTTATCCATATTATATTAACGATTTGCCTGAAAAGTCTAAGTTGTGAGGGAGAAGCAATAACAATTTTGAGTTTCAAACAAAACCTGAGGATCCCAATCCAAGAAGAACCCTAAGACCCTGGCTTCCAGCCCTGTCTGAAGGATCCTCAGCGAAGGAGAGGATGCAGAAAGCTCAAATAATTTGGGGGTAGAAGAACCAAAGTTCCCTAAATAAAACTGCAGTCCTTAGCCCTAGAGAAGGGGAGTCTTAAAAGAATCTCCCAAAAAAAGATAAGTCTGTTTTTATTTTTGTTGATGTGCTTGTGGGCCAATGAGAATTTCCGAAGAGGGGGGCGGGGGGGGAAGTGAAGCTCAGGCAACAGCCCCCGGCGGGGGAGGGAGGGGGCGCACCCCTGACCCACTTTTGCCGACGCCCACCCTCGGCCCCCGCCCCACCGCCGCAAGTCCGAGCCCTGAGGGGGCGATCAAGCGGGGCGTGGGAGGCCCGCACCCTCCCCACCCCCAGCCGCGACCCGGAGGAGGGGAGCGTGCAAGGCGGCTCGACCCCCCCCCTCCCCGGAGTGCCCGCGGCAGGAGAAACCTCCCGCAGGCTCGCGGCCCGGGTCTGCAAAGCCCCCTCCACCGCCTGGGCCCCGGGCGCCGCGGCCCCCAGCGGAGGGGAAGGGGACCGAGGAGGGGAAGAAGCTGTAAACAGCCCCAGCGTCCGGGCCTCGCCTCGAAGAGCCCCGCTTCCCAGGCCCCGCCGCGGGCCGCCTGGGTCCCCAGCCCGTCCGAGGGCCGCCCCTCCCGGGGCCCCGGGGACCGGAGGGGAGTCAGGTCTCCTCCCCAGAGGGCTCCGGCAGCTCGCGGAGCGGTCCCAGCAGCAGAGAAGGGGGAAGTCAGGACTTACCTGTCATTACTTTCTACGCCATCTTGGATCCACTTGTCAACGTCCCCACAAAGCATTATGGGTAAGAAAGAGCCTTTAAAGTGACTCCCCCCCTCGGCCCCCGACTCCCGCCTCCCGCCGCCGGCGCCGCCCCTCCGGCCGCACCTCCCGCCCGGAAAGTTGCCGCGGCTGGCGGGCCGGCTCGGGCGCCTGCAGCCGGGCCCCCTCCCCTCCTCCGGGCTGTTTGCATTTAAAATTCACCATTTTAAAAATGTGGCTTTGGGTTTTCCTCTTGGCTCCTGCCCCTGGGTTCCCTTCCCCCCACCCCTCGCCTCCACGCCTGTTCCCTTTGCCCCGCCGCCCTCCTGCCCTGGCAGACACCCCACGTCTGCATTTAATCAGCCCGAGGTTTCCCTGCTGCTGGCAGCAGAGAGCTGCTCATTGATTTATTTATGCGCATTTATGCGTCTGTTATTGCTCTAGATCCTCGGTGCCCGGCGGCGGGCTTCTGCGGCCGGCTCCCTACCCCGGGGCAGCCGGGGGTCGCCTGCAGGGCCGGGAGCCCGGCAGCACCGCAGACCCGTCGGCGCTCTCACTCCCGCATCCGCAGGCGGAAAGGTGCCTCTATCCTGGCAGCGCGTTCCGGGGCCGTCGGGCTCCAGGACCTGGGCGGACGCTGGCCCCCAGTCAACCGGCGTCAACGCGCGTTTGGGGGTTGGGGAGAAGTAACAAGCTAAATGGAACTTTTACCCGTTTGATCTCCCTCCCGCTGTCTCCTCCCCTCGGCGGGTAACGTGATCCGCGACCCTCTAGGTGGGGACCCCTCCCCTAGGAATGTGACTTTAGGCACTGCCGAGTCCACCCTTTCGCATTCTAGGCAGAATGCGGACTGTGACTTCCCGGGGCAGGTAACTCGGGGGGCTCAGGCTGTTGGATCCGACCCGGACGGGGAGGCGCGCCAGGGCTCTGGGAGAATCCGCGAGAGGAGAGGGTACGGGGCTGGCAGGAGGGTGCGCCCACCTGGGTCCATCTGCCGGATCCCAGCAGGAAGGCGAGCCCTAGAGGCTGGGCAAGGGGAGGATTACCCGCGCCACTCCCGCCTGGGAGTTGTGGGGGGACGCCCGGAGTCGCCTGTTTGCGACGGGGTGCGCTGTAAGTAGGGGGCGCAGAGACGCGGGGCGAACAACTCCGCAGCCCGCTCACGCCCGCGGGCTCTTTGCACGGCGCAGACCTCTCCCCGAAACCCGCCGCGGGCTTTTGGGTTGCGCGGGGTGAGCGTAGGACTCGCCCGCACCCTCGCGCGGTGGTCCCATGCCCCCTGGAGCCGCTTGGTCAGTCGCCCAGCTCTCTCCCTTCCTAGGGACTCTGGTACTCTGCTATGCAGACTTTGGGAGGCTTCTCTGGTTGCCTTTTTTTTTTTTCCAAGCAAGCTTTTACAAGGAGGTGTCCAAAGGAAAATCCTCTAGGACATCAATGCTTGTGAAACTGTGTTCGGTACAAAATGTTGTTGAAGGGTTCTGAAATTAGAAGAATGCGCGGGCATTTAACCTCCCTCTTCGGTGCACAGGGAGTGCCTAGGGCCTGGGTCTATCCTTAGGTTTTGCTCCCCTCCAGACCCTACGACAACTTCTTCTCTCTCTGCACTACTTTTCCCTCCAGAAACCTGCATGGTTGCTGACACGAGCCCTGCCCCCAGGGAACAGAAAAAAAAAAACCCACCAGGCAATTGTCCCGGCCAGATGAGTGGAGTGAGGTGTAGACTCATTAAGGGATTGGCCCGGGGTCAGCCATGAGGGAGGGAACAAGGTAATGAGTCACTCCCAGCCGGCACAGAACGAGGCGTGCTGGAGAAGGACCTCGCCTGAGTCACCCGCTTCTCTGAGCTTGGGAAACTGAGGCCTGGAGCCAGGTTCTTAGCTGTTGCGGCACATGCAGCCACGCAGGACCTGTGGACTAGAGGGAGGGCACTCAGAGGACCCTCTGCTGCTCCTCTCTGAAAAATGGGCTGCCCCTCCCATCTAAAGGATCTAAAGTCTACTTTTCACGGGGTACCCTAGTTACTCCTTTTCCAGTTCTCCTTGTGCACTTGCTTAGACACTCCTATGTACTTATTTAATGGTTCCTTTGTGTTTACATGGCACTTTAGGTGTGTGGTCTGAGTTGCCTATAATTAAACACTGAATGGGGGGGCAGGCTGGAGCAGCCAAGAACTATGCCTCCCAAAGGCTTCCTTAGTAGGTACCTTTTGTTGCCTTGCATATGCAACCCAGAGAAGCTCAGTTTACTGTGACTGCTGGCCCACTAATCTGCTCCAGTGTGCAGCCTGGTACATCCTTGTCCAAGACACCACCTGTTGCCTGAGCTAGATGTCCTCCTCACTCTTCTCCCTGCTTCCACTCTGCCCCCTGCAGTCCATTCTCCATCTGACCAACCCTATGGCATGCCTGAAATGTTAATGCTGGAGTCCTCTGCTTAACCCCATCAAAGATGGCCTGTTCACAATTGGAAGAAAATCCAAATTCCTCACTGTGGCCTACAAACTCTTGTGTGAGGGGGTGCAGCCTCCCTCCCTCCCTGGCCGTGATCCGGCACACTGGCCTTGTCTTCCCCTGCAACACCCCAAACTTCCTTCCACTGAGAACCTGGTCACGCCACATCTGATGAGCATCATCTTTTCAGCTGTCTGCTCAAAAGTCACCTCCTCCAAGAGGACTTTCCTGATCCCCTTAACCAAAAGAGGTCACTCACTATTCGCTTACCCTGCATTAGAAATGATCATGTTGGGGGCACCTGGGTGGCTCAGTCGTTAAGCATCTGCCTTCGGCTCAGGTCATGGTCTCAGGGTCCTGGGATGGAGCCCCGCGTCGGGCTCCCTGCTCAGCGGGAAGCCTGCTTCTCCCTCTCCCACTCCCCCTGCTGTGTTCCCTCTCTCGCTGTGACTTTCTCTGTCAAATAAATAAATAAAATCTTAAAAAAAAAAAGAAATGATCATGTTTGTCTATTATGGGCCCCAACCCCATTAGAGTGTAAGCTCCACAAGGACACAGGCCTCATCTGGCTTGTCCCCTCAGTGCCTAGACTAGGGCCTGGCACATATATAGACACTCAGCAAAATATTTTTTGAATGAATGACCACACATTTTTTTAAAGATTTTTTTTTAAAGTAATCTCTGCCCCCAACGTGGGGCTTGAACTCATGACCCCAAGATCAAGAGTCACACACTCTACAACTGAGCCAGCCAGGTGCCCCTGAATGAGCAGACATTTATCAGAGCAGGGTGGTGGTGGTGAAAGTGCTGGAGCATAGAATGAGGGGCTGAGGGCCCTGCCTTCCATCTCTTCAGGCCACTCTGACCATGCACAGCTACAGATGGGCAAATAGTAATGGAATGGGGAGGAAACAGGCTCTTTGGCCAACATTAGTGGTACTCCATTGTGATTCTGACCTGATAAACACTGCCCCACATAAGACCCCAACCACTCCCCCACCCCCTCCTCCCCATTCCTCTTACTGGCCAACCCTTCTTTTCAACCCCGAGACTGTCCTTAGATCTCTCTTCTTCACCTACACTCCCCTGACCCACCATCTCTCAGTCTTTTTTTTTTTTTTTTCTTTCCCATCTCTCAGTCTTAAGGCTTTAAATACCTTTACCCTGAAGTAGGACTTTAAACCTAGAGCTGGAGTCCAGAGCTTTCTTCGGAGCTTCAGACTCTCTGCCTCCCCACTTGGATCTCTCAGAGACATCTCACCCCACAAATATGTTCCACCACGGTCTTCCCCAACTCCATTCTTGGCAACTCCATCCTTGAAATTGCTCACACCACAGTCCCTCCTGTCTTTCTCTCAGACTCCACCTTCAACCCATGTACAAATCCTGCTTTGCCTACAAAATGTATCCTGAATCCTACCGTTTCTCATCACCACCATCACTGCCACTCTGGTCCACACCACTGTCATCTTCTTGCCATTCCCACCTTCCAGTGCATTCTCAGGGTAGCTGCCACACCCTGTCTGGATAAAATGCAAATCAAATCTTTCCTGTCCTGTGCACACAACCTTCTGATTTCCACTCCTCTCATTCAGAAGAGAAGCCAGAGTCACACAATTAGCCTCGTCTCCTTTCTTTGACCTAATCCCCAGACCTCTCTCACCCTTGCTCTGCCTTAGCCTTGATGGCCTCTTTTTTGAGTGTTTCCTCCTTCAGTAATATATCCACATGGCTATGGAAATCTGCCTGATCAAAAATACATGCGTCATGGGGCACCTGGGTGGCTTAGTCAGTTAAGCGTCTGACGCTTGGTTTCAGGTCATGATCTCGGGATCTTGGGATTGAGCCCCCCATCAGGCTCCATGCTCAGCGGGGAGCCTACTTCTCCCTCTCCCTCTGCCTGCCGCTCTGCCTACTTGTGTGTGCGCTCTCTTTCTCTGTCAAATAAATAAAATATCTTTAAAATAAAA
Organism: Leptonychotes weddellii; assembly: GCF_054177405.1. NCBI lineage: Eukaryota > Metazoa > Chordata > Mammalia > Carnivora > Phocidae > Leptonychotes > Leptonychotes weddellii. The sequence goes on from NC_138383.1 coordinate 12,216,359, forward strand.
TAAAAATGGGCGCCTGGGTGGCTCAGTCGGTTGAGCGCCTGCCTTTGGCTCAGGTCATGATCCCAGGGTCCTGGGATAGAGCCCCTGATAGCGTCGGGCTCCCTGCTCAGTGGGGCGTCTACTTCTCCCTCTCCCTCTGCCCCTCCCCCACCTATGTTCGCACGCACGCATGCGCTCTCTCTCTCTCTCAAATAAATAAAATATTTTTTAAAGATAAATAAAATAAAAATATTCTCACTCCCTCTCCCTCTGCCCCTACCCCTCTCTTGCTCACTCGAACTCTCACACTCTCTAAAAAAACAAAAATACTCGCATCCGACACTAAGCTGAACAGATGATAGACCTTTATTACATTAATCCACTGACAACTTGTCTGTTTGCTGTAGCATCTAGCATCTTAATGACTACACCGTGGTTACTGTAGCCCACTAGCATGCAAGTTCAATGAAGCAAGAATTTACAACATATGTTTTGTTCATTTATATGTTTTGTTTTGTTTTTTTAAAGATTTTATTTATTTGAGACAGAGAATGAGAGAGAGAGAGCACATGAGACGGGGGAGGGTCAGAGGGAGAAGCAGACTCCCTGCCAAGGAGGGAGCCCGATGCGGGACTCGATCCAGGGACTCCAGGATCATGACCTGAGCCGAAGGCAGTTGCCCAACCGAGCCACCCAGGCGCCCTGTTCATTTATATGTTTATCCTTAGTGCCCACAACAAGACTTAGCATACAGTAAGTACTTAATGACTACTTATTGAGTGAATGAATTCCCTTTTCCACAACCACTCATGAAAATTAGTGAATGGTTGACAAAGAAAGGACAATAGGAAAGACATTTTAGCTTGTTTTTGCTAAAGAAGCAGAAACTGGGTTCCGAGAGAATCACTGGATACAAGGCTTTGATAAAACCACAAAGAGTTCCCTTTCATTTTGTTCCCTGTTTTCACCTTTTTCTTCTCCTTTTCTTCCTCCTACTTTTCTACCTCCTCCCTCTCTATTTCACCCAAGTCCTGCTTCATTCTCCCCCTCTCCTTTCTCTTCCATGAATTTTCTTCTTTTTCTTCCCACAATCTAGCAAGAATTTCCTGCCTATTCTGAAACTTTAAAAGTCCTAGAAGACAGCACAGGCAGTAATGTCTCTGACATCAGCCATTGCAACATTTTTCTAGAACTGTCTCCTGATGCAAGGGAAATAAAAGCAAAAATAAACAATTGGGACTATATCAAAATACAAAGCTTCTGCACAGCAATGGAAACAATCAACAAAACTAAAAGACAACCTACTGAAGAGAGGAAAATATTTGCAAATGACATATCCAGTAAAGGGATAGTATTTAAAACTTAAAAAGAACTAATAAAACTCAATACCAAAAAAAACACCAATTATCCAATTTAAAAATGCGCAGAAGTGGGGCGCCTCGGCTTGGTCGGTTAAGCATCTGACTCTCGATTTTGGCTCAGGTCATGGTCTCAGGATTGTGGGATCAAGCCCCACATTGGGCTCCAAGCTTTGCAGGGAGTCTCCTTGAGGTTCTTTCCCTCTCCCTCTCCCTCTGCCCCCCCGCACTCCCTCTCTCTCTCAAATAAATAAATCTTAAAACACAAATGGGAGAAGATCGGAACAGACGTTTCTCCAAAGAAAACATACAGGTGGCCAAGAGACACATGAAAAGATGCTCAACATCACTCATCATCAGGAAAATGCAAATCAAAACCACAATAAGATATTACCTCACACCTGTGAATGACTAAAAATAAAAAAACAAACAAGAAACAACAAGTGTTGGGGAGGATGTGGAGAAAAAGGAACTCTTGTGCACTCTTGATGAGAATGCAAACTGGTGCAGCCACTGTGGAAAACAGTATAGAGGTTCCTCAAAAAATTGCACTACTGGGTATTTACCCAAAAATTACAAAAACACTAATTCAAAGGGATATGTTTATTGGAGCATTATTTACAATAGCCAAATTATGAAGCAGCCCAACTGTCCGTCGATAGATAAATGCATAAAGAAGAGATGATATATATATGCAGTGGAATATTATTAGCCATTAAAAAAAGGAAATCTTGGGCGCCTGGGTGGCTCAGTTGGTTAAGCGACTGCCTTCGGCTCAGGTCATGATCCTGGAGTCCTGGGATCGAGTCCCGCATCGGGCTCCCTGATCAGCAGGGAGTCTGCTTCTCCCTCTGACCCTCCTCCCTCTCGTGCTCTCTGTCTCTCATTCTCTCTCTCGCAAATAAATAAAAAAAAATCTAAAAAAAATTAAAAATAAAAAAAATAAATAAATAAATAAAGGAAATCTTGCTATTTGCAACAACATAGAGCTGGAGAGTATAGTGCTAAACAAAAAGAGTCAAAGACAAATACCATGTGCATTCAGTCATATGTGGAATTTAAGAAACAAAACAAAGTAGGGACGCCTGGGTGGCTCAGTCGTTAAGAGTCTGCCTTGGGCTCAGGTCATGATCCCAGGATCCTGGGATCAAGCCCCGCATCGGGCTCCCTGCTTGGCGGGAAGCCTGCTTCTCCCTCCCCCACTCCCCCTGTTTGTGTTCCCTCTCTCGCTGTGTCTCTCTCTGTCAAATAAATAAAAAAAGTCTTTAAAAAAATAAAGAAAGAAACAGGGCACCTGGGTGGCTCAGTCGTTAAGAGTCTGCCTTGGCGGGGATGCGGAGAAAGGGGAACCCTCCTACACTGTTGGTGGGAATGCAAGCTGGTGCAGCCACTCTGGAAAACTGTATGGAGGTTCCTCAAAAAGTTGAAAATAGAGCTACCCTACGATCCAGCAATTGCACTACTGGGTATTTACCCCAAAGATACAAAAGTAGGGATCCAAAGGGGTACGTGCACCCCGATG
>NC_138383.1:12219717-12255919 GCF_054177405.1 Leptonychotes weddellii
GCAGGGGGTCTGCTTCTCCCTCTGACCCTCCTCCCTCTCATGCTCTCTCTCTCATTCTCTCTCTCAAATAAATAAATAAAATCTTTAAAAAAAAAAAAATCTCTTTATGAGCTCAGAGCATATGTCTGGCACTGTGTTGAGTCCTGGGATTCAGAAGTAAGTGAAACAGATCCAAGTCCTCAGAGAGCACAGTATTTTTAATCAGGGGACACAAGTGTGAACAGATACATAGTCTGCAACACGGGAAGGGCCATTCCAGGGTGATTTAGAACCCAGTGCCCTGTATAGCAGGAGCTGGGGGCCTCTGTGAGTAGAGAGGACTCACCTTGTTCTGTCGTAAAACTATCGTGCACACAATGATTTCTATGTAGGATGAGGAGAATTCTGGGGGGCAAAAACTCGAAGCCTGTCTATCATTGATGTGTCTGAGGAACGTGGGTGCCCAGACAGGGGCAAGACTATAGGAAAGAACTACCAGAAGCCTTAAGATCTCACTTTAAGGAAAGAACAAGTCGAACATACATATATACATACATACAAAAAAATAAAAATAAAAATGAAAGAAAGAATTGGCTGGGTGTCAGTCTCCCCATCTCAAGACCTTCATGGTCCCAGCACCTACCTGGGGAGGGCTCGGCATTGTACCAAACATGAAATACACCCACATCCCATAATTAGATCAATTGATATGTATTTACATTGGCACTACATGAGTTGGTTTTCATTGGTAAGTTGTCATATTTTGTCAGCATTTGATTAATTTTCAGTAAGTTTTTACAGCTTAAAGCCAATACATTTGTTTTAGGTCTCAAATCCTTCTGTAGGCTCTTAAAACAGCTCATAGAACTGAGGGACGGCATCTGAAGTACCTAATGAATTTTTTTTAAGACAAATTCTTTTTTTTTTTTTTGAAGATTTTATTTATTTATTCATGAGAGACAGAGAGAGAGAGGCAGAGGGAGAAGCAGGCTCCCAAGGAGCAGGGAGCCCGATGCAGGGCTCGATCCCAGGACCCTGGGATCATGACCTGAGCCGAAGGCGGACGCTTAACCATCTGAGCCACCCAGGCGCCCCCCTAATGAATTTTTTAAGCTGCAAGAAATTCTATTAACTTTATCTTAGAGACAAATGTCCCTGAATGGATCAAACTTATTTCTTAAAAAAAAAAAAAGTTTTATTGAGATTTACTTTACATACCATGAAATTCAATGGTCTTTCGCACATGTACAGAGTTGTGCAACCATCAGCACTAATTTTAGAACATTTCATCACTTCAGAAAGAAACTTTGTGCCCACTTAAAGTCCCTTCCCATCCTTCCCCTAATCTCTGGCAACCACATAACTACTTTCTGTTTCTATAGATTTGCCTTTTCTGGACATTTCCTATAAATGGAATCATATAATACGTGGTCTTTGTGACTAGCTTCTTTCAACTTAGCCTAACGTTTTTGAGGTTTATCCATGTTGTAGCAAGTGTCAGCATTTCATTCATTTTTATTACCGATTAGTATTACAGAGTATGGATAGAACACATTTTCTTTGCCCATTCACCAGTTGCTGGGCAATTGGGTCGTTTCCACTCTTTGGCTATTGTTAGCAATGCTGCCGTGGACACTTCGTGCAAGTCTTTGTGTGCATATATATATTTTTATTTGTCTAGGAATGGAATTGCTGGGTCATGTGAGAACATTTAGAGAAATTGCCAAACTGTTTTCCACAGTGATTGCTCCATTGTACATTCCTGCCAGCAGTGAATGAGGGTTCCACTTTCTCTACATCCTTACCCACACTTGTTCTCTTTTTTATTCCAGCCATCCTTGTGGGTATAAAGTGGTAGCTCCTTGTGGTTTTAATCTGCATTTCCCTAATGACTAATGATGTCGAATATCTTTTCATATGCTTTTGTGTATCTTCTTTGAGAAAGATTTATTCAAATCCTTTGCCCATTTTAAAAAATATTTTATTTTTGAGTAGTCTCTACACCCAATGTGGGACTCAAATTCACAACCCCAAGATCAACAGTCACATGCTCCACCAACTGAGCCAGCCAGGCGCCCCTGAATTCTTACTTCTATTGTTGGTACTTTTGGTGTCATAACTAAGAAATCATTGCCTCACCCAGGATCATGAAGATTTATTCTAATGTTTTATTCTAAGAGTTTTATCATTTTACTTCTCACATTTAGGCTTACAATCCAGTTTGAGTTAATGTTTGTGTATAGTGTAAGACAGGAGTTCAACTTAATTCTTTTACATGTAGATATTCAGCTGTTCCAGCAACATTTGTTGAAAAGACTATTCATTCTCCCAAAGACTCGTCTTGGCACCCGAATTTTACAGCGGTCCTGAAAGTTAAATCTAATGGGAGGATCTGAACATTAGGGCAAAGTGGTTGTTTCCAGGTGTGATGTCACTGCTGATACTTGAACCTCAGACAGTACACCTGCATCTTGCAAGAAGAGAAGCAGCTTTCTGCTTCCCCAGGTGGCCACAAAGATTTCTGGTTTTTTTATTCCATTTTTCTTGGCATTGTGCATGGTGGTTTCCAGTTCCATCATCACCTAGATGGTGGTCATCACAATGGAATCTAAGAAATACCCACAGAGCAGCACTGTGTATAACCGTCAGGACCTGGAACCATTAGGTCCAAGCTCAGGTAGGCACCACGGCCAACAGGGACCACCACTGGCTTGTGAATATGTCTAAGCACCCTGGTATTTCCTGAAGCGATTTCGCAAAAGTAGGGGAGCCTACTATAACAGGTTGAAACAGCTCGGTTGAAAAAGTGAGAGCTCAGAGCAACTAAAATCTGGGCACTTATTTAAATGAGTCCCTACGTGTATTCACAGGCCCTACCTGTACGTTGTATATGTGTGCAGTGTGCGGTGGGGGCCGCATGCACTCTTCCTGGTGACGCAACTTGTCACGACCTTGGATACGAACAGGGGAGGAAACCAGCTGGGTACACCAAGGTTGGGAATTTGAGCTGGAACTTGAGGCCAAAGAGCATAGATGGGCCAAAGCCAAAACCAGGAGTGAAACAGAGAGATCTATCGGGAGCCAAATGTCAGGATCCAGGAAGGCAAGACACAACAGAGACATTGAGTGTAGTAAGAATGAGACACTCGAGACAGAAACCAAGGATAACATTGTGACTGGGAGTCTAGGTGATCCTGTAGTTGGATTTAGAGGAAAATTGGGTGATTTTCCCGCCGACCAGCCTTTTAGAAACGGCAGAGATACTCATTTCTGCATTGCAGAAAGGTGGGTTCCTGGCACAGCTGGTCTGAAAATTGGTGCTGGTAACAGCTCCTGACACAGGTACGTGCGTGGTGAATGCCATACTATGTGCCTCGTTTGACACATATACTTGGAGGTAGAAGCTACTGTCATAGTGTAAGACAAATCCTGCTCTCAGGAAACTGAGAAGACAGCTGGCTTAGACTGTTTCCAGGGTGAGGGCGCCTGGCAGGCTCATTCGATAGAGCATGTGACTCTTTTTTTTTTTTTTTTTTAAAGATTTTATTTATTTATTTGAGAGAATGAGAGAGAGAGAACACATGAGAGGGGATAGGGTCAGAGGACAAAGCAGACTCCCTGCCGAGCAGGGAGCCCGATGCGGGACTCGATCCAGGGACTCCAGGATCATGACCTGAGCCGAAGGCAGTCGCTTAACCAACTGAGCCACCCAGGTGCCCTCAAATAAATAAAATCTTAAAAAAAAAAAAAAAAAAAGAGGAATGCAAGCAGTAAGAGAAATGGGGAGGTGTTAGGGAGCATATTAGTCATGGTTCTGCAGAGAGAAAAAATCAGTAGATTATATACGTGTGTGTGCATGCATGTGTATATTATATGTAACACACAATACAGACACACACATCTATATACACGTTTATAACAAGATTTACTATAAGAGATTGACTCACACAACTTCAGAGGTTGAGAAATCTCAAGAGCTGTAATCAGCACGCTGGAGACCCAAGAGAGCCAAGGCTACTGGGTCAGTCCAAGTTGGAAGGCCTGAGAACCCGGAGAGCTGATGGTGCAAGCTTTAGTCTGAGGGCAGGAAAGGACAGGCATTCCAGCTCCAACAGTCAGGCATTTCTTTCAAACTGGCCTTTTTGTTCTATTCAGGTCTTCAACAGATTAGATGAGGCCCACCCACATTAAGGAGGGCAATCTGCTTTACTCAATCTATCAGTTAAAGTGTGAACCTCGGGCGCCTGGGTGGCTCAGTCGGTTGAGCGGCGGCCTTCGGCTCAGGTCATGATCCTGGAGTCCCGGGATCGAGTCCCACATCGGGCTCCCTGCTCGGCGAGGAGCCTGCTTCTCCCTCTGACCCTACCCCCTCTCATGTACTCTCTCTCACTCTCGCTCTCTCAAATAAATAAATAAATCTTTAAAAAAAAAAAATTGTGAACCTCCCCCAGAAACATTCTCACAGACATACCCAGAGTAATGTTTGACTTCATGTCTAGATGCCCGGTGGCCCAGTCCAGCTGACACATAAAATTAACTCCCACAGGGAACAAGGAAGTATCGATGCATCACTTTCCGGAGGGTCCCAAAGACCCTGGCAACTGGACACACCCCATGTTGGGGAGCTTTGTAGGTAGCGAAGAGTTTCTTTAAGAGGGTGGTACTGCTCCCCATGAGCCTTTTGAAATCTGTAGGGACATTTTTTTTTTTAAGATTTTATTTATTTACCTGAGAGAGAGAATGAGAGAGAGAGAGCATGAGAGGGGGGAGGGTCAGAGGGAGAAGCAGACTCCCCGCCGAGCAGGGAGCCCGATGCGGGACTCGATCCCAGGACTCCAGGACCATGACCTGAGCTGAAGGCAGTTGCTTAACCAACTGAGCCACCCAGGCGCCCCATAGGGACATTTTTAATTTTCATAATCATTGGGGAATGGCTGGAAAATCATTTAATGATTGGAAACCAGGGATGGTAGACATCCTGCAATACACATGGTAATGCAGGATTGTCAAATATCCCACTGAATATTCAGAGGCAAAAATGATTATGTAGGTATTAATTATATAGGTTCTATCTCAGCCTAGAACCTGACTGTTTTACATTATAATCTCACAGTATCTTACCATATTTTCATTAAACATAAAAGTTTGGGGAATCCAGCTGTCGTATGAATTCAGGGACAACTGTGCTTCGTTTTCTACATGTGTCTTAGTCCATTTGGGCTGCTATAACAAATACTATGGGGCGCCTGGCTGGCTCAGTCATTAGAGCATGTGGCTCTTGATCTCAGGGTTGTGAGTTCAAGGCCCACGTTGGGTGTAGAGTTTATTTTTATTTTTCTGGGGAGGGGTGTGGAGTTTACTTTAAAAAATTACAGGGGCACCTGGGTGACTCAGTTGGTTGGGTGACTGCCTTCAGCTCAGGTCATGATCCCAGGGTCCTGGTATTGAGCACCGCATCAGGCTCCCCGCTCAGCGGGAAGCCTGCTTCTTCCTCTCCTACTCCCCCTGCTTGTGTTCCCTCTCTCGCTGTCTCTCTCTGTCAATTAAATAAATAAAATCTTTTTAAAAAATTACCATAAACTGGGTGGTTTATAAACAACAGAAATTTCTTTCTCACAGTTCTGATGGCTGGAAGTCCAAGATCAAGATGCCTGCATGGTTGGGTTCTGGTGAAGGCTGTCTCTCAATTGCAGACTGCCAACTTCTTGTATCCTCCTCACAGGATGGAAGGGGCAACCTAGCTCCTTGGGGTCTCTTTTATGAGGGCACCAATTCCATTCCTGAAGTCTTCAACCATAATGGCCTCATTGCTTCTCAAAGGCTCCACCTCCTATTACCATCACCTTAAGCATTAGGTCTTCAACATATGAATTGGGGGAGGGACACATACAATCAGCCAGAGCAACAGGGCTCTCCCAAAGGTTATTTACTCTTTTTGAAAAGGATGCCTTCAGGGGCGTCTGGGTGGCTCAGATGGTTGGGCGTCTGCCTTCGGCTCCGGTCATGGTCCCAGGGTCCTGGGATCGAGCCCCGCATCGGGCTCCCTGCACCCCGGGAAGCCTGCTTCTTCCTCTCCCACTCCCCGTGCTTGTGTTCCCTCTCTCCCTGTGTCTCTCTGTCAAATAAATAAATAAAATCTTTAAAAAAAAAAAAGAAAAGGATGCCTTCAATGGCCACATTCATTGTGATATTTAAGTCAGTAACACCATCCACCTGTACCAATTGACCTTCATAGTGTCTCATTCATCGTGATTTTATACATAGGTACAAGCATCTGCTTACTTCCTTACATCTTCTAGTGTAGTCAAGCGCAAGCATTTACCTATTAAGATATTTTATTTATATAATTTTTAAGTGACCTCAACACCCAACTAAGGGCTCGAACTTACAACCCCAATATCAAGAGTTGCATGCTGTACTGACTGAGCCAGCCAGGAGCCCCCATTGATATTATTTTATTATAAATGACTTATCATTTATTTCTCCTTTATATTGGGGCTTTATATTGTGGCGTTTTGTTCTGGGAGTTCTGTATGTAGGTATGTTATTTTATGTATGAATTTCATTTCAGGAGAACAGAGGTCATTACAAAAGATTAGGTTAAAAGGAAGGCACTGGGTCTGATCCAGTTGAAAATGATTAAGACAGAGAAGGATATGGTTCCTAATTACCTACCCTTTCCCACTCAGGGGGGACTTTGGGTATGTTCCTAAACCCTTCACAAAAGAGGTGCTCATACACTATTTAGTGTTGAATATGTATTTGGTTTAAGAGACGGGCCAGTGAAGTTACCCAGAGCAGGCAAAGGGTAGCTCCTTTGTCCAAGATCCCCTCCAGGCATCAGCAACCCCCTCTTCATGGATCATTAACAGCAAAGAGCACCCCCCCCAAAGGATGAGTACACAACCAGGAAGACCTGCCCAATTACCAGCTCCACAAAGAACAGCTAGAGTCACCATCAGGAAGGGAGGAGGACAGAGCCTGGTGGGGGATGGGTCCATGAATGCAAATAGACTTTGCGCTCCCCGCTTCTCCCTGGGAAGTATCTCAGAAGATTCCTTCATTCTTTTGGGCAGCCATTCTGGTTTTCCAAGCCCCACCGCAGGTCCTAGGGGCCGCAATCCTCAAGCTGATTCTTACCACTTATGTCCATTCCTCTTCATAAAATTTCTTGCCCATGTAGATTTTCTCTGACATCTTCCCAAGCTCATTCTCCCAGACTCATCTTCTTGCCAACCAGGACGGCCAACCCACCCCTTCAAATCCTGGCTTAGGGTGTGATGTTTTAAGTCCAAACTTGCTTCCTACTTTACTCTTTCCCAAGATCCAACACCCATTCCCCTTTGCACCATGAGCCAGACAATGGGCATGACCCGCCCCTGCTCAGGACCCAACTTCACTCTTGTTCCTTTGCCCCCTAACTGCTGACCAAAAACACCCTCCCCCAAGCCCAGCCCTGACTCCCAAGTTCCTGGCCTGCACCAGAATCCAAGGCCCAATTTCTCAGGTAGAGAAGGATGGCCGGTGTCCTCACCTTTGCCTTTGCAGAGACCTGAGCCACTGACCCCGATCGTCTGTCCCCCAGTTGCTATTGCTTTTTTCTCAGAGGTGAGGATGGGCTCTCCCACCACCACCATGTTTATTTCACCTTTGCAAAAGAAATTAAGAACAACTACTGCCTAGTGTCTATACCCAAGAGCGGCGCCCTTATCAGAGAAGCCTAAATCACCTACTCAACCTGCAAAGTTCTCCTCACTATTTCTCTTAGGGCATTTCTGGGGTTTGTGTTGAACCAAGTATTTCTGCGGCTTGCTAGACAATACAAAATTATACCCAAGATGTATGCAGATTATTACTCCTTCCTTACACCTCCAACCCCTAATCATGAACACCTAGCCATTTGATACCTGTAAAATACACGAAGTCTGTTAGAACCCTGAATATAATTCAGTCTCTCTTTTTTTCTTTTCTTTCGGTAATTCACAAATAGCATCTCAAGTATACTGTGATGGAGTAGAGAATTCTTTTCTTGCGAATCTTTCCCTTCTCTCTCTTTGGGCAGTCCTTGCCCTTAAACCTCCTCCCCTCCCAGCCCCCTCCCCCCGACCCTCTTCCCCCATCCCTTACCCTTCCTCCCAGAAATGCTGTAGCCTCCCTCGGCTCCTTCTCTCTCTCTGTGTCTTGCAAATTTCACAGGCCTCCGGTGTCAAAAGATGTTGATGGCCTCTCCTCCTCGCCCCAGTTACTGCTGCTTCTGTAGAGCTGTGGGAGGCCTGCAGGAACTCAGGACTTCCCTGCTTTCCCAGGGAGACGGGAAGAGCGGGGTCTGGTTTCAAAGATGGGGGCAGATTCCACTTGGAGCAGCAGCCCGTTTCTCCTACTGTATTCAAAAGCAAACATCTCTTGCCTTGATGAGGATTAATTTTCTCCCCAACATTCTCCTGTCTGGACGACCTAAGAAATTTGTATTCCTTCTATTAACACAGCTTTGACTGTTTCCAGTAAACTAATCCGTTAAGCCCCATGCTTCGTGAGCATGCACATTTTGCTTGCCCACAGTTGCATGACAAAGCATCCTACCTCGGCTGACAATGATTGTTGGCAGGACCAAATTGCTTGGAAGTTTCTCCCTCCGACCACAGGTCTGGCGCCTTGGGGATGTGGGCAAGATAAAAGTTCAGTTTGACCAGCCTCATTACAATTACAATTGTTATTCATGCCTCTGCAACCCTCCCCACCAGGCTGGGAGAGCCCGAAAAAGCGCTGTTTGCAAATTCTTTAAAAATTGAGTCAGCAAATATCTGACCTAAATAGTAAATCTCTAATAAACAGAACTCCAATGACAAAAACACCACCAATAAAACAACAAATCTGTATTTCCAGGCTAGATAATATGATTACCTAGGTTAAGCCAGATAACCAAATTTACTGTACAAACATTACTGTCTTGCTTTTGCAATACATACACACCATAAACATTCTCTCACTCCCATTCCCGGCTCGCTTTCTTTTTAAGTAAGCTCCACACCCAACGTGGGGCTTGAACTCACGACCTTAAGTCACATGCTCTTCTGACTACGTCAGCCAGCCGCCCCTCCCAGGTTATCATTTTCAAATCAAAATCAGAACCCCTGTCATGAAAGCCCATGACTGGCCTTTTGATGGTTTTGGTAAAATTGAGCAAAGTATATTCTTTTTTTTTTTTTTATTATGTGACAGACAGAGACACAGCGAGAGAGGGAACACAAGCAGGGGGAGTGGGAGAGGGAGAAGCAGGCTTCCCGCCGAGCAGGGTACCCGATGCAATGAGGGGCTCTATCCAAGGACCCTGGGACCATGACCTGAGCTGAAGGCAGACGCTTAACGACCAAGCCACCCAGGCGCCCCAAGCAAAGTATATCCTAACAGAGATAGTTAAATGTACAGGGCTACCAGGCCATTTTAACTAAATAAAATCATATACAGGGCGCCTGGCTAGCTCAGTCGATAGAGCATGCAGCTCTTGATTTTCGGGTTGTGAGTCCAAGCCCCACATTAGGTGTAGAGATTACATAAAAAATTTTTTCAAATAGATAAATCATATAAAACTATATCCAAAAACCCAATATCTTAAAGGCTATGAAATCTTTCCATTTGGTGATTTCTTCAGCTTATGATACTTACTCAATTATACTAATGTTTATTTATGTATTTATTCATATGAGTAATCTCCACACCCAACTTGGGGCTCTAACTCAGAATCCCATGATCAAGAGTCGCCTGCTCTACCGACTGAGCCAGCCAGGCCCCCAGTCAACTGTATTTTGTGTCAGTTGTCAATTAGCTTATATCCAGCACTATCCTGGATGTAGAAAATCACCAATAAACACTGGATCTATCATTTAAAAAAAAATTCATTGGGGGGAAATGGTAATCCAAAGGGCAATCAGAATTGTGATCCATGTGGCCGGGATTTATTTGGGGTTTATTTTTGTTTTTGGGTTTTTGTTTTGTTTTGTTTCAGAATCCAATCCCAATCACAATGTGCAAACAACACATAGAAAGACTGTCTTTAGGGTCTCTTGCACTTCTGCCCTATTTTCTAAATAAACTGCAACCATGGGGCGCCTGGGTAGCTCAGATGGTTAAGCGTCTGCCTTCAGCTCAGGTCATAATCCCGGGGTCCTGGGATCAAGCCCTGCATCGGGCTCCCTGCTTGGCGGGGAGCCTGCTCCTTCTCCCTCTGCTGTTCCCCCTGCTTGTGCTCTCTCTCGCTCTCTCTGTCAAATAAATAAATAAAATCTTTAAAAATACAAAAAATAAAAAATGAGAAAAAAAGAAATTACAACGAAAGTCCAAGATGCAAGGAACGGCCTGACAACCCAGATTCTCCAAATAAAAAGCTTGGTACACCTGCCTTAATTATAAAATGCCTTACCCACACTTCCTATCATCCTTCATTGCTCCCCTCCATCGACCACATAACCTTGTAATTAAAAGGTTAGCAAAGATATTAAAATACATCGCAAGAAGTCTGCTAAACAACAAAAATACAACTGAATAAATTTTTTTTTTTTTTTAAGATTTATTCACTCATTTGTCAGAGAGAAAGAGAGAGACAGTACAAGCAGGGGGAGGGGCAGACAGAGGGAGAAGCAGGCTCCCCGTTGAGCAAGGGACCCAATGCTGGACTTGATCACAGGACTCTGGGATCATGACCTGAGCCAAAGGCAAACACTTAACCAACTGAGACATCCAGGTGTCACAGGTTCACAATTTTTAAGTTGGCCATTCTCTTCATTCCTTTTCTAAAGTTCCAGTCTTGGAGAGATCATTAGGCGGTTAGCAGCTACCAACATGCATTTAAAGCTTTCAAGAAAATACAATGCACCAGGGAGATTATATGATTATTATAGGCAGGATAATTCCCAACATTTGAAGTGTACTTCCCAGCCATGGTCCCCAAGATCCAAACCAATCAAAATTAAGTAAGTCAGAACGCCTGGGTGGCTCAGTTGGTTAAGCATCTGCCTTCGGCTCAGGTCATGATCCCAGGGTCCTGGGATCGAGTCCCGCATCGGGCTCCTTGCTCAGTGGGGAGCCTGCTTCTCCTCTGCCTGCCGCTCTCCCTGCTTGTGCTTTCTCTCTCTGTCTCTGACAAACAAATAAAATCTTAAAAATAAATAAATAAGTCAAAGAAAGACCCTGCTGAAGAAGTCACCTTAAAAAAAGAGAGATTTTGGGGCACCTGGGTGGCTCAGTCGTTAAGCGTCTGCCTTCAGCTCAGGTCATGATTCCAGGGTCCTGGGATTGAGCCCCGCATCGGGCTTCCTGCTCCGCGAGAGGCCTGCTTCTCCCTCTCCCACTCCCCCTGCTTGTGTTCTCCTCTCACTGTGTCTCTCTCTGTCAAATAAATAAAATCTTTAAAAAAAAAAAAAAAAAGAGAGATTTTAAGTAATCTCTACCCCCAACATGGGGCTCAAACTCACAACCTCAAGATCAAGAGACACATGCCTTCCGACTAATTCTGCCAGGCACCCCAAGGAGTCACCTTTTAAGCCAAGTGGTTTGCTCAGTGATTTTTTTTTTTTTTTAAAGATTTTATTTATTTATTTGACAGAGACAGACACAGCGAGAGAGAGAGAGAGCACAAGCAGGGGGAGTGGGAGAGGGAGAAGCAGGCTTCCCACCGAGCAGGGAGCCCGATGCGGGGCTTGATCCCAGGACCCTGGGACCATGACCTGAGCCGAAGGCAGACGCTTAACGACTGAGCCACCCAGGCGCCCCTGCTCAGTGACCTTATGTAACTGAGTTTTAATTTCCCCAGAAGAGTTCATTCAGGTGCAGCCGGTTATGCTGGCCAAAGCACAGACACCTCGCTCAGCTAAAAGATGCTCAAGGTCTATCCTACGATGGAGAATGACTCAGTCTGAGGGGTTTTCTTGGGCCGCTATCATCTTAGCAACAGAGTTTGCAGTATCTTCAAGAGTTAAGGAGCGGCTTCTGATCATATTCTCATTTATTCCTAATTAGAGAATATGGCCCTGCCAAAGAAATGGAACCGTGAGTCACGAGTGCCTTCTGGTAATTCCTCTCTAACTCAACAATGTAAATCAAGGGGCATTGACCAATGAGATGTTTTAGTTTATTTGTGGAAAGTTAAGGGCAGCTAGGTAACGTGAGAGAAACTGCCCAGCTGTGCACCAGCTACCTAGGCATTCATAGACCCAAGGAGAATGGCAAACACCACAAAGATAAACCCTGTAGGGTACAAATCGCTTTCACTTAGGTGGCATTATTAATGGATCCATTTGCAGAGATTGTTGCATTTGCCTACTGAAGCCAGGGGTCAGTTTTCCCCTAGCTTGAAATAAAAAGCTATTCTTAAAAAAAAAAAAAAGGCTGTTCTATTTTTTTTTTTTTTAAGATTTTATTTATTTATTTGAGAGAGAGAATGAGAGACAGAGAGCATGAGAGGGAAGCGGGTCAGAGGGAGAAGCAGACTCCCCGCTGAGCAGGGAGCCCGATGTGGGACTCGATCCCGGGACTCCAGGATCATGACCTGAGCCGAAGGCAGTCGCCTAACCAACTGAGCCACCCAGGCGCCCCAAAAAAGGCTGTTCTAAATTCCAGAAGTTTTCCCCCCCCTTAGCAAGGGCCTGGAAGATTCAGGTGATGGTATTATCATCCCAAGCCAGTGCCAGGGTAAAGGAAAGCAAGAGAGGAAAGAGTTTCATGTTTAGTTTACGTATGACGTCTTAGGGAGAAGCCATCCACCTTGATGTCAGCTACTTCTTTTCCAGGTCCATTGGATTTGGCTTTGGATTTGGAGGTCTCCAGTGTTTGTCCAGGACCACATATCAGGTAGAGCCTTCTTCAGCTGTGAGACAGATACTCAAACTTCAAGTCTCTGAACTTTGGCTGCCATCTGGGTAGTGGGGAGGACCTGGTATCGTCCTTTCCAAGGAGATTCAAAGGCAGTCTTTGTTCTTAGTGACTCCAAATCAGAGCGTGGGAAAATTGGAAATGTTCATTTGATGAGTTACAACCAGATATTTGAGAAAACTGAAAGATTTCAGGATCCAGTGCAAGTTACACGTACGTAACAAAATCACAAAGATAATTAGGATTAGAATCTAGTATCTACAAAAGTGCAAACATCATTTTCCTTTCTACAACTACTCCCAATTTTTTATTAAAGATAGTCACAGTAGGGGGCGCCTGGGTGGCTCAGTTGGTTAAGCGACTGCCTTCGGTTCAGATCATGATCCTGGAGTCCCGGGATCGGGTCCCGCATCGGGCTCCCTGCTCGGCGGGGGGTCTGCTTCATCCTCTGACCCTATCCCCTCTCATGTGTTCTCTCTCTCTTTCTCTCTCTCTCAAATAAATAAATAAAATCTTTAAAAAAAAAGATAGTCACAGTAGGGGCGCTTGGATGGCTCAGTCTGTTGGGCATCCAACTCTTGATTTCGACTCAGGTCAAGATCTCAGGGTCCTGGGTTTGGGCCCCGCATCAGGCTCACGGGCTCACAGGCCCAGCAGGGAGTCTGCTTGAGGATTCTCTCTCCCTCTCCCTCTGCTCCTCCCCCCTGCTTGAGCACACACTCTAAATAAGTAAACAAATAAATAGTTTTATTTATTTATTTTTTAAGATTTTATTTATTTATTTGACAGAGAGACATGGCTAGAGAGGGAACACAAGAGGCGGGGAGAGGGAGAGGGAGAAGCAGGCTTCCCGCCGAGCAGGGAGCCCAGTGTGGGGCTCCTGATGCCAGGACCCTGGGACCATTACCGGAGCCGAAGGCAGATGCTTAAAGACTGAGCCGTCTAGGCGTCCCAATACATCGTTTTAAAAATTAGTTTTAAAATAAATAAATGAAGGGCGCCTGGGTGGCTCAATTGGTTGAGCGACTGCCTTCGGCTCAGGTCATGATCCTGGAGTCCCGGGATCGAGTCCCGCATCGGGCTCCCTGCTCAGCGGGGAGTCTGCTTCTCCCTCTGACCCTCCCCCCTCTCATGTACTCTCTCTCTCTCATTCTCGCTCTCTCAAATAAATAAATAAATCTTAAAAAAAAAGAATAAAATAAATAAATGAATAAATAAAAACCAAAGGTAGTCACAGTAAAACTACTTTGTTTGCATTAGAAATGACCTGCTTATTTATATAAGGGCAAAAAAAATAGTGATTGATCATATAAGCTCTTTTTAGCATTGCTTTGCTGGGGGATGGGGGGGAGGAGATTGCTTTGCTGGAAACTTGTAAGCAAGATACTGGGCCAATTTTTCCATTGGTCCTGTAAAAGTCAACCTTAGTTCCTTAAAACTGTGGTCATATCTGAGTCTATGCACATCTCTCTCAAATATGACTTTCTAGTCAAAGCTTTGGTGAAATAACCAATATTTCCATTTCTGTCTTGTCATGAGGAGATTCTTTTTTTTTTTTTTTGAAGATTTTATTTATTTATTTGACAGAGAGACACAGCGAGAGAGGGAACACAAGCAGGGGGAGTGGGAGAGAGAGAAGCAGGCTTCCCGCAGAGCAGGGAGCCAGACGTGGGGCTCGATCCCAGGACCCTGGGATCATGACCTGAGCCGAAGGCAGACGCTTAACGACTGAGCCACCCAGGCACCCCGAGGAGAAGATTCTTTTTAAATTTATGTGAATAACCAATCATATTGCTATGAAAAGAATATTCACAAAAAAATATTTAAGAGTTTCTGAATTTTGGGAGCATCTAGGTGGCTCAGTCAGCTACCCTCTGACACTTGATTTTGGCTCAGGTTGTGGTCTCAGAGTTGTGGGATCAAGCCCCGTTTGGGGCTCTGTGCCCAGCACAGTCTACTTGAGATTCTATCTCCTTCTCCCACTGCCCCTCCTGCTTGTGCTGTCTCAATTAAATAAATAAAAAAATAAATTAAAAATTAAAAATTTAAAAAATTAAAAAAAAAAAAAGTCACGTGCTCCACCAACTGAGCGAGCCAGGCAGCCCAAAATTTCATTTACTTTTATGTCAACTATACTTCAATTGAAAAAAAAAAAATTAACTCATTTACTTAATTAAATTCATTCCAATCTTAGCCAGTCCTGACCACATGTAAAATGCCTTTCTTTTACTATTTTTAGTAGTTTTAATTACATACATTATAATTTTTAACGCTTAGAAGCCTTTAGTTTCTAATGAAAACAAGAAGCAAGCAATCATGATCTGTCTTTTACACTAGCATTCTATGGATTGGCACACATACAAATACTTTTTATAATTTTTAGAAATTTATTATTGGGGCACCTGGGTGGCTCAGTCCATTAAGCGGCTGCTTTCGGCTCAGGTCATGATCCTGGAGTCCCAGGATCGAGCCCCCCATCGGGCTCCCTGCTCAGCGGAGAGCCTGTTTCTCCCTCTCCATCTGCCTGTCACTCTGCCTACTTGTGCTCTCTCTCTGTCAAAAAAATAAATAAAATCTTTAAAATAAAAAAAAAGAAAGAAAGAAATTATTTTTCATAGAAAATTTCTCGGCATGGCATAAAACATGTTTACTAATGGACCTAAATAACTTTAGTTTCTCAGTAGAAGGAATTGAAACATAGATAAACCTAGTAATTAATGTTTCAGTGTTTTATCTTTTTTGAACATGATCTGGTTATTTAATGAATTTAACTTGATTCATCATTTAATTTACTCTGGCAAAACTTTTAAGGTTTCAGGTTACCAAAAAGATTTGGGGAAACTATCTTAAAAGTTCACCTAAAAACTTTTTATCCAAAAATAAATAAATAAATAAATAAATTTTAAAAATTAAATTAAATTATATTAAAAATTAAAAAGGGGCACCTGGGTAGGTCAGTCAGTTAAGCCTCTGACTTCTGCTGAGGTCATGACCTCAGGGTTCTGGGAATCGAGCCCCAAGTCTTCGGGATGGGCTCCCTGCTCAGCGGGGAATCTGCTTCTCCTTCTCCCTCTCCCTCTGCCCCTCCCCATTACTTATGCTCTCTCAAATAAATAAATAAATAAAAACTTTTTATCCTACTTCTATTTGATTTACTTCTTAACAATTATATTTAGATTGAAAAACAATTATATTTAGATTGTTTTTGAAAATTTTATCAAACCAATTAATTTTTCTTGCTGACAAATTTGGTATCAGAGATAGCATGAACTTACTTGATTAATAAACCCAGGTAGGATAAAAGTTGCATTACAGGGGCGCCTGGGTGGCTCAGTTGGTTGAGCGACTGCCTTCGGCTCAGGTCATGATCCTGGAGTCCCGGGATCGAGTCCCGCATCGGGCTCCCTGCTCGGCGGGGAGTCTGCTTCTCCCTCTGATCCTCCCCTTCTCATGCTCTCTGTCTCCCATTCTCTCTCTCAGATAAATAAATAAAAAATCTAAAAAAAAAAAAAAAAAAAAGTTGCATTACAGGGGTGCCTGGGTGGCTCAGTCGTTAAGCGTCTGCCTTCGGCTCAGGTCATGATCCCAGGGTCCTGGGATCAAGCCCCGCATCGGGCTCTCTGTTCAGCAGGGAGCCTGCTTCTCCCTCTCCCACTTCGCCTGCTTGTGTTCCCTCTCTCACTGCCTCTCTCTGTCTAATAAATAAAATCTTTAAAAAAAAAAGTTGCATTACATTATTATATATTGTTATATAATAATATTACATATATTGCATATTATATACATGCATAATATTCAATGTTGGTAAGTCTAAAGAAATGCCTATAGTTAATTAAGCCTCCCAAATTAAATTAGCTTTAATATTGGATATCTTCCCAGATCATGTGAATCTGAAAAGCATTTGGGTCAGTTCTCATTACATTTTTGAGAATTTTTATGAATACTCAATTTATATGTGCTTGTTTAAGCCAATTAAATACACCTCTTTTACAAATTAATGTTAGTAATACCATCCAGAGGGAGCAAATACCACATATCAACAATATATATATATATATATAAACCCACATAAACATACAGACGGATGCAAACAGATTTTATAGCTTCAGTGCACTTAAGATTTCCCATTTGGCCAAGTTCTAAAGGACCTACTGTAATCCCTGCCTTTTTTTTTTTTTTTGCTTCTGAGAATTAGCTCCCTGAAGTTTTTACTTTAATATTCACATCTTAAAGGCACAGGGAAGAAGGCAAGTTATAAGACTTGTAGTAAGATAGGGGCGCCTGGGTGGCACAGTTAACCCTCTGCCTTGGGCTCAGTTCCTGATCCCAGGGTCCTGGGATCAAGGCCCCCATTGGCTCCCTGCTCAGTGGGGAGCCTGCTTCTGCTTCTACCCCTCCCCCTCCCCCTGCAGGCGCGCGCGCTCTCTCTCTCTCTCTCTCTCAGATAAATACATAAAATCTTAAAAAAAAAAAAAAAAGACTTGTAGTAAGATAAATAGGGGAAGTTTGGGGATTGGTGAAAAAGGATGACCTCTGAACTGCCTCTAGACCTGCAATTTTAGGTTTGCAAAGAAATGTAAATTAGGACAGTTGTTCTCGATTCCTCCAAGAGCTGGGTTGCAACTGAAATGACATCATAAGTTGATTCACCCATAAATCCTTTTACAATGGCTTCAGAAGACTTTCTTTCCCTCTGGGTTCATAATTTTAACTTCAGAGAGAGGGCCTAAAAAGAATTCTATCAGGCTCCTGCAATTGGGCCAATCCCTGACCACAGGACTCCATTGTAGTTTTTAGTTGGGAAAACAGTAAATATTCCTGGCAGTATCAAATACCCCTTGGACTTCAGAGGCATCCCCAAGGAAGGTGCAGAAGCTATTTTTTTTTCCTCTGTCTCCCAGCCACTACACACAAAGGTCTGGAAGAGAGACTCTGGCGAGAATTCTCACCCTGAGCCAGCTTCTGCTCGCTTTCCAGGATCCCATCTGTAGCTCTGGTATTTACCAGAGTTTGGCAAGGGTTTTCATTATTTTTAATTTTAGTTTTCCCTTGGCTGTTTAAGAGAGTAACATAGAAGCTTACCAGAAAATCCTTCAGAGTCCCAGCCACGTTGGGAGGGGCCCATATGGGGAACCTTCTTCGAGGGAAGGTCATTAACGTGGCCGGCTTTTGCTTATAGTCTTATAAAGGCAATTCGGACAGGATTACTGGAATGAGTACTCAGATAAAGGGGGAAAAACCCGAGCAGGGAAAGTTACATAAATCTTATTGCTTCTTGGTTTTTAGGTCCCTCTATGTCTTTCATTTCTCATTAGTCTTTTGCAACAAATCTCTCTTATCTATTTTTTATTTTTATTTTTTTTTTAAGATTTTATTTATTTGAGAGAGAGAGCACAAGCTGGGGGAAAAGGCAGAGGGAGAGGGAGGAGCAGACTCCCCGCTGAGCAAGGAGCCCGATGCGGGACTCGATCCCATCATGACCTGAGCTGAAGGCCAACACTTAACCGAATGAGCCACCCAGGTGTCCCTGGGAGCCCTTGCTTTCAAATGCACTTTTTTTTTTTAAGATTTTATTTATTTATTTGACGGAGAGAGACACAGCGAGAGAGGGAACACAAGCAGAGGGGGAGTGGGAGAGGGAGAAGCAGGCTTCCCGCTGAGCAGGGAGCCCGATGCAGGGCTCGATCCCAGGACCCTGGGAGGGTCCTGGGATCATGACCTGAGCAGAAGGCAGACGCTTAAGGACTGAGCCACCCAGGCGCCCCATCAAATGCACTTCTTAAACGATCTTATCTACTTGGAACATTCCTCATTATGGCCGGTGTAATTCTAGGTTGTAATTCCTGAGGGCTGGCAACAGTCTCGTAGGACCCTAGTTGCAAAAGAAATTCAGCTCACATTTTCTGTCAGCTATATCTAGTCACAAACAGGGCGTGACCCACATTTTTGACAGGCCACATTTTGGGGCCCCCAACCTAAAGGTGACCAAGCTACAGTCTCAGGACACAAAACAAGTGTAGTTAGTTGTTGTCATCTGCTAAGCCTTGGGGTCTCTTGGGGGCAAAATACCACCTAAAGGGGATGTGTTGCTGGCTTGGGGATTGCATGAAAGGGTTCCTGAAGTTGGCGGGTGGCCTACTGTCAATCTAACCCATTCTGCGAGCAACTTACTCTAGCCTGGGAGTCTTTGAGTGATGGGCAAACACTCTAATAGATTTTAAGTGTTTGACCCATGGCCACCAATTTTTGCAGCTTTTTGGCCTCTGAGATCTCCATTAGCAAAAGCTTTTATCTACACAAAACAAGACAAACAAACATGTGCACCTTCATATACCAGCGGCAACCAAACAGTGTTACTGTGGACAGGCCAGGAGAAGGCCATGCGCCCTACCAGCAGTTCACACAGCGTGGATTCAACCTGCAGACTCCAGGGGCGCCTAGGTGGCTCAGTCTGCTTAGCCTTCGGCTCAAGTCATGGGATCGAGCCACACTTCGGGCTCCCTACTCAGTGGGGAGCCTGCTTCTCCCTCTCCCTCCATTCCTCCCCCCTCCCCCCGCCTCGTGCTCTGTCTAAAAAATTAAATAAAATCTTAAAAAAAAAATCTGGGGGCACCTGGGTGGCCCAGTCAGTTAAGTGTCTGCCTTCCTCTCAGGTCATGATCTCAGGGTCCTGGGATCGAGCCCCGCATCGGGCTCCCTGCTCAGCGGGGAGTCTGCTTCTCCCTCTGCCTCCAGCTCCCCCTGCTTTTGTTCTCTCTCTGTCAAATAAATAAATAAAATCTTTTTTTTTTTTAATCTGTAAATGGGGATTGCAGACTGGAACTGGGGAAAGGATGAAACCACCAAACCCCAGTAAGTGGGGACTGGAGACTGGAACTGGGGAAAGAGATTTCGAACAACAGGGCAATTTTGCACTGAACCGAGAGTTCCCCGAATGGAACCATCTGCCAGCTCAAGCTGACCTGCTAAGCCCTGGACCGGAAAGCCAATTAGACTGGGAGCTCAACGCAAAGAAAGCAGAATTCAGAGCCGAGGGGAACTCACCCACAGCCCTCAGAACGCACGAGAAAGGCAGTGAACTCCAAAGTGCGTGCAGGGCACCACATCTGTGTTTCTTGTTGTTCCCCGAGTCCTTGGAAGTCTCCTTTGTTCCCAATCGATGGCACCAAATCTGTTAAGCAACAAAAATTCAGCGTAGTATCTTTGAAGAGCAAATGGGCTTCATTTAAGAATTCGTGAATCAGGCAGTGGCCCATCTAGCAATAGAAGGGAGCTCCCTTGATAAGGAAAATCCGTGTCCTAAGACGGCCCACCGAGCCAGCAAGAGAGTCCCAGTGCCTGCCTCCGGCTCTTCCGGGTTCTTCTCCCTGCTCTGCTTCCCGCGCGCACCAATCCGGGTCCTTCTCCCTGTCCCGCTGCGCGCAGGCGCCAAAAGTGCCAAGTATGCGGAAGTAGAAGTGTATAAATTGCCCACTTTGTGCTTGGGGCTCAGACCTTTGGCGATCACTGGCTTTTGAGTTTATCGTGTTAAATAAACCTCCTATCCTCCAAGATCTCCGAGGGCCGCTTGGTTCTTCCATCAGGCGATCCAGTCCAGGTCCCGTAACGTTTGGTTCCCTGACTGGGAAACCCAACTGCGCTGGTCCGTTGTTGCCACCAATTTGGGGCAATGGCAGGGCAGTGACGGAAGGAGGGATCATAACGGAGAAAGTGCAGCCTGCCTAATTTTCGGCAGTCTCCCACCCCAGTCACCTCAGGCCAGCCCCACTCCACTGCTCCCGCCGGACTGGAGGAGACTTGGCAGGTGAGGACCTGGTCCCCACGTCAGATTCGGACCCCAGGACCCACAGACAGGCCCACCCCCATTGGGGTGGAAGGGGAGCCTGATCACCTCCCAGAGACTTCTTAGAGGTCTCACAGGTAGGGATTCCCAGGGAGGGAATGTAATAACTTCTGGAGTGTGAATGTGCAGTCCGACCTGGCTTGTTCAAGCGGGCTGATTCTGTGACTCGATGGGGTGGGCACCCTTAAGGTCC
The DNA here is from genome assembly GCF_054177405.1 of Leptonychotes weddellii. Taxonomy (NCBI): domain Eukaryota; kingdom Metazoa; phylum Chordata; class Mammalia; order Carnivora; family Phocidae; genus Leptonychotes; species Leptonychotes weddellii. Next base: position 12,240,597 of record NC_138383.1, read on the forward strand.
CCAGAAGCCTACAGAATCTGGGCCCGTCTGCGATTCCATGGTGAACGCATACAGACTACGGCAGCATCGGAATAGTTTCTGATCATCAGGTCACAACGCTAAAAAGAAAAAGGAATGGGCCATGGCTGAGGGAAGCCACCCTGACTGAAAAGGGATGGTGGATGATGCCAGGTGGGCACATCTTTGTTCCAGCAGCAACTGGAGGGCATCTAGTCAAGGAACACCACCAACTCACTCATCTGGGAAAAACTGCATTAGAGGCCCTTCTCAAGAAGCACTACGACATCAGTCAGAGGCTGGCACTATGCCGAGCAATGAGTGAATGGTGCATAACATGTGCTAAAAATAATGCTCGGTCTGCACCATGGCCCCTGCCGGGTATCCAGAGGATGGGAGCAACCCCCTTCGAAGATCGAGAGGTAGACTTCACAGATGTGCAGCCGAGCAGGGGGTTCAGATATCTCCTAGTAATAGTATGCACACACTCTGGGTGGGTCGAAGCCTTCCCGACCAGGACAAAGTCCTCTTGCAGGAGATCATGCCCCGGTTCAGCCTGCCATTAACAATCCATAGTGACAATGGACCCGCATTTGTAGCAGACGTTGTACAGTCTTGACCAAATCTCTCAACATCACCTGGAGACTCCACACCGCTTACCAGCCCCAAAGTTCAGGGAAAGTAGAGCGAATGAATCATACCCTCAAGGGAACCTTAGCCAAGTTTTGTCAGGAGACTAACCTCCCATGGCCGGATCTGCTACCCCTGGCTCTCCTGCTTGCTTGCTGCACGCCCGGGACATCAGGGTTCTCCCCATTCGAATTAATACATGGACAGCCTCCCCCATGCTTGGGAAGCCTTCCAGGAAACATGCATCAGGTTGGAGATAAAGGGATAAAGGAGCAGCTTCAGGCCCTGGGGGCTACCCTAAATAAATTACAAAAGTACACCATCGAGAGGGCCCCAATCTCCTTGGGGTCTCAGGTACACTCCTTCCAGACAGGGAACTCAGTTTGGGTCGAAGATTGAAAAAAAGACCCCCTCAAACCGCAGTGGACAGGGCCCCACACTGTTCTAACCACACCTACTGCCCTCAAGGTCTCAGGTGTCACCCCGTGGGTCCACCACTCCAGAGTGAAGAAAGCTCATCATTCGGACAAGGAGACACGCCAGTGCAGAGTCCAGCCAGACTTCACGAACCCACTCCAGCTTCACCTTCGACGAGACCCCATCGACTGATGGACACCTGCTCACCGTGGTCCCTGCCTCTCATCGGTGTAATTTCCCTCGTCTTGGGAGTCGGACTCTACACTGCTGCCCCTCCTGACTGGACTTTCCCCCAGAAGCTTACTATTGTCATTGCTTATTGGGTGTCCCTAGGGTGTATTATTGCACTCACTTGTCCACGGGTTTCATCTGCTGTCAGGTTAGCCATGATGGCGCCCTGTACCTAAGGTCATAGATCCCATTTTTACTGGCCCTCTGCTGTCTACTCCTGAGCGCATGTCACCGTGGTTTTCCTGGCCCCAGTCAGTCCCAGTTTTCTGCTACCTGGTGTGCTGTTCCTCCACACTGCCTCTAGCTTGCCCGGCCCGGCAAGGGGGGCAAACTCTCATAACACCATTACTGGCAAATGAACTGTTTCCAGCTTATCCCCCTCAATCCCGCACCAGCACCTCCACTGACTTCTTCCACCTGGGATGGGCACACACCAAAGGTTAACCTCCATTTTGATGGATGCCAGCTTCTTGATACCTCCTGGGAACCTCATAGATGGTGTTCCTACCATGGCCCTCACTCAGGCTACTGGCTGGTAGATATCTACATCAGTGGGGGCCCTACGTCTCAACAGCCAAATACCTGCCCTCAGTTCTCCTCGCAAGCCTGGGGATATGAGTCATGGGTAGCGACTTGGCCCAGAATGGAACAATGGTCCACCAGGTGGTGGCAACTCAAACAGCACAGTGACATCCAGATTTCCTTGTCACGCAACGCTCCCCCATCCTCTTGCTCTAACAATCACTGTATACCGCTCACCCTCTCAGTCTTAGAACCCAATGCCATATCATGGGCTATAGGAATCATCTCCTGTTGGGCCAATATCACCCTATGGGAACCGACCCCATGGCCAAATTTATGATTTTTTTTTTTTTTTAATTTTAGAGATAGAGTGAGAGAGAGAGCACAAGAGGGGGGAGCGGGAGAGGGAGAAGCAGACTCCCTGCTGAGCAGGGAGCCCGATGCGGGACTCGATCCCGGGACTCCAGGATCATGACCTGAGCCGAAAGCAGTCGCTTAACCAACTGAGCCACCCAGGCGCCCCCCAAATTTATGATTAAGTCCATGTTCACTCCAAGCTTTACAATTGACCCACAGAGTCAGACAGAAAATAACTCACCCAGGCACATCCCTGGGTCCCCCATCCACACGCAGCAAGCATCTATAGCGCAACTGTTAGGTATGATTAATACCTCCCACCAAGTGCTTAACCACTCGAACCCACCCCTAGCGTCTGACTGCTGGATCTGTATAAAGCCTGGCCCCATCCAATACCTAGGTATCATCCTCAACCAATCTACCATGTCACCTCCCACCTTGGCACTGGGGACCTCAAATTATCCCTTTCTGGCTCCCATACTGCTGTATGGCAACTCTTCTGCTCCCATCACGGGCCACAGTCGGGTCTGTGCGCCTAACTACACTTTTCTGGCTGGTGATCAAGGTGTATACATCTGCATTACCCTGCGCAATCAATCACACACACTTGTCAGTCTCTTACCGATCTTTCAGTCCTCCCCGGGAGCGATGCCCCACTCGTATGAAGACCTCCTAGCCACCCTCGATGCTCCCCCACAGCCATCCGTCTTATCATGAGCCTGCTGGCCACATCAGGCGTTGCCCTCAGCGCCACTGGCATGGAGATGTCTCAGGTTCAGTACCAGGGGTTAACAACTCAATGGCGGACTTTTCCACCCTTACTCAGTCTGCCCTGGCCCTGCAGTGCCAACTCGATTCACTGGCCTCAGTGGTCTTCCAAAACAGGCGTGGGCTCGACTTGCTCATGGCTGCGCAGGGGGCTCTGCCTCTTCTACGGGAGGAATGTTGTTCATACACTAATGAGCCAGGGGTGGTCCAAAAAACTCTGACCCAATTACAGGAACGAGTACATAGCCTGTGGGAATCACTCCAGCAGACAACTTGGTGGGATATCCGCTCAACAATGGTTCCCTTGGTTCGCCCCCCTCATCGGCCCCCTCCTATTGCTTCTCATAGTAGCATTTGGTCCTTGTATTCTTAATGCCCTTACTAGGTTTATCACTACTCAAATTGCAAAATCAGACTCCATTTGCTCTTTACTATTGCCCCTTAAAAGATGAAAATGATGCCCTCTAAACTAGGTGTTTAAAGGGGCATCAAAGGGGGGAATGGTGGGGCACCTGGGTGGCTCAGTTGGTTAAGCGACTGCCTTCGGCTCAGGTCATGATCCTGGAGTCCTGGGATCGAGTCCCGCATCGGGCTCCCTGCTCGGCAGGGAGTCTGCTTCTCCCTCTGACCCTCTTCCCTCTCGTGCTCTCTGTCTCTCATTCTCTCTCTCTCAAATAAATAAATAAAATCTTTAAAAAAAAAAAAGGGGGGGAATGATAAGGAGAATCTGTGTCCTAAGATGGCCGACCGAGCCAGTAAGAGGGTCCCAGTCCTTGCCCCAGGGCTCTTCCGGGTTCTTCTCCCTGTTCTGCTTCATGCATGCACCAAAAGTGCCAGGTATGTGGAAGTAGGAGTGTATAAATTGCCCCCTTTGTGCTCGGGGCTCAGACTTTGGAGACCACTCTCCTCTGAGCCTGCTGGCATTAAATAAATCACCTATCCTCCAAGATCTCCGGGTGCTGCTTGGTTCTTCCTGTCGGGCAATCCAGTCCAGGTTCCGTAACACCCTGAGCTGCAGAAAATGAAAGGATTTTATTTATTTATTTATTTTTAATTTTTTTTAGAGAGCAGGTGGGAAGGGGCTGAGGGAGAGGGAGAGAGAATACCAAGTAGGCGCCGTACCCAGTGCTGAGGCCCCCACAGGGCTTGATCCCACAACCCTGAGATCATGACCTGAGCTGAAATCAAGAGTCAGCCACTTAACTGACTGAACCACCCAGGCGCACCACCCCCCCTTTTTTTTTGAAGGAGAAAGGTTTTTATTTTTTATTTTTTTTAAAGAATCGTCTTTGGTTTTTTGTTGTTTTTTTTTTTAATATTTTATTTATTTGAGACAGACAGAGATAGTGAGAGAGAGCTCGAGCAGGAAGAAGGGGGAGAAGCAGGCTTCCCACGGAGCAGGGAGCCCGATGCAGGGCTCGATCCCAGGACCCCGGGATCATGACCTGAGCCGAAGGCAGAGGCTTAACCATCTGAGCCACCCAGGCGCCCCAGGAGAAAGGTTTTTAAAGGTGGAAAGTGATGGGGGCGGATAAAGGTAATTATTTGCAAAAAATGCATCGTTTCAGGCAAGGTTGCCTTCCTAAGGTGAATGGGAGGGGCCATCAGGAGCATTATGTCACTGGTGCTGACCAGGTATTCCGTGTTGACAGTAAAAGTGACATTCCTTGGGGGCTGAAACTGCAGTTAGGTTAGGTATTAAGTCTCGGTTTGCTGATGTGGGGTTTAGCACAGCTGACTCCATTTTTGGGCCTGCCGTTTACTTTTTAATAAGTCAGTTGTTTAATTTGCTGAGTTTATACCTTAGGTGTTAAGGAAACCTACATAATGGATTCCAAATTCATACCACATTTTCACCCAGCAAAACAGCTGGGCCTCATTCTTGCTGTTGACTGAACTTCATCAGAAAGTACCTAGGTCCCAGGCCAACCTAAGACCCAGATAGAACAACGATTCTGAGCTAAAGAGGTGGATGCCAACCTTCTTGCATGGAGCCAGTGGCATTCCCATGCTCCCATGCGGGCTTGCTTGCTGCTTCTCCAGGGGGCCAAACTGTCCCAGTGCTCCAGCCCCACATCACCTTCCCCCACGGCCTTACCTGCTGCAGGACCCCCTCTTCCATAGAAGCTAAAAATGCGAAGACTTGCTTCTCACCCTCCTTGTGGTTAGACGATGGGCATGTGGCCTGATCCTGGCCAACAGGACCTGTAGGAAAGCTTTTGGGAAAGATCTCCCCTAATGCAGAGACTCATGGGAGGAAATGCCTTTCTTGGCTCGATGTGTGCATGTCTGTGATGCCTGGAACTGCTCAACCATCTGTCTTTTGACCACGAGGAAGGGATATTGCTAACAAGCTGAGCATGGCCAAATGGAAAGTTGGAAAGTTCCCTGGGTCCTCAACATCATGGTTGAACCACTGCATCTACCCCAGATCCCACCAGTCTGCCTTTGAACCTCCAGTTATGTGAGATAACAATAGCCTAATTGGCTAAGCTACGGGTTCTCAAACTTCTGGTCTCAGGACCCCTTCAAGCTCTTAAAAATTACTGAGGACCTCAAAGAGCTTCATTTATGTGTGCAAAACATCAAGATTTACTACATTAGAAACTGAAACAAAGTTTAAATATTTATGTATTAGCTTATTGTCAAACAACAATAACAAACCCATTTTATGTTAATATAAACACAGTTTTATGAAAAAAAATATTTTCAGGGCTTCTGGTGGTGCAGTCAGTTAGGCGTCTGACTCGGTTTTGGCTCAAGTCATGATCTCAGGGTCATGGGATTGAGCCCCACAGTGAGCTCTGCGCTCAGCCAGAGTCTGCTTGAGATTCTGCCCACATCCGCCTACCCTCCCTTTCTCGCTAAAATAAAAATAAATCTGAAAAATACATATTTAAAAAATTATATTTTCCAGGGCGCCTGGGTGGCTCAGTTGGTTAAGCGACTGCCTTCGGCTCAGGTCATGGTCCCGGAGTCCTGGGATCGAGTCCCACGTCGGGCTCCCGGCTCAGCGGGGAGCCTGCTTCTCCCTCTGACCCTCTCCCCTCTCATGCTGTTTCTCTCTATCTCTCTCTCTCAAATAAATAAATAAATAAAATCTTTAAAAAAAAAATTATATTTTCCAAAAGAAAAAGAATTAGTAAAAAGAGTAGCTGTTCTACCCTTCCACAAATCTTTCTTTTTTTAATTTAAAAGATTTTATTTATTTATTTGAGAGGGGGAGAGAGAGAGAGCGCGTGCACATGAGCAGGGGGAGGGAGAAGCAGACTCCCCGCGGAGCAGGGAGCCCGATGCGGGGCTGGATCCCAGGACCCCAGGAACATGACCTGAGCTGAAGGCAGACGCTTAACGACTGAGCCACCCAGGCGTCCCTCACATATCTCTTTAATGTCTGAATTAACAGGAGACAGCTGGATTCTCATACTTGCTTCTGTACTCCATCCGTTATACCACACACCACATAAGCACTGGAACTCACCCACGTCACACTCATGAAACAATGAGGGTGGTCTTGGTATTATCATGAAAATGCTTTAATCTCGTGGACACCTTGAAAGGATCTTGGAAATTCCCAGGGGGTCCCCAGATCTTTGCAAAAGGGTGGCCTAAGCCATTCTTAAATTTAACAGTTTTTTGTCAACCTTGGTAAGTTAGCTATTATAAGGAACAAGTTACCTCCAACATAGCTCACACCGGAGGAAGCAGTGCATTTCCTAAAACATTGATTATTTTCGGGACACCTGGGTGGCTCAGTCCGTTGAGAGTCTGAGTTTTGGTTCAGACTCCGGCCGTGAACTCAGGGTTGTGGGATTGAGTCCTGGGTCGGGCTCTGCACTTAGTGGGGAGTCTGTTTCTCTCTCTCCCTCTGCCCACCCCCCAGTAAATAAATAAATAAATCTTTTTAAAAAATTGATTATTTTCATCCACAAAGCTCTGGTCCAGCTGTTGGTTTAATTTATTTGCAAAAAATGTTCATTCACAGCCACTTACTCTTCTTTCGCAGTGAGTCAGCTGGGGAGGGCTCGATCGCGTTCTTGCATGAAAGCAGCCGGGAAACCTGCTGTACTATGCACCAAGCTGTTTCACGGTATCACAGAAATAAAATCACAGGTCGGGACTCACTTCACTCTCACACACACACACACACACAGTATCAGGAAACGGCCTGTCCATTTTGGCTTTGGAGGCAAGGATTATGGTTTCCTTGGCTTCAGAGCTGTGCTTGGAGCTGGGCCATCCAGGGAAACTGAGCAAGTCCATGGGTCCATTGAACTTGGGCTGGATCCATCAAGGACACAAAAAACAGACTATCCAGCCCTCTCCCCCCAAGTGGAGCAGACAAATGTGTCGTTGATGTTGAAGCTGTGGAAAGCTTCTGAAGGGCCCCGTGGGAGGAAGCTTGGCATGAGCGGGCAAACAGCTCGGCCTGACCCTGGAAGGGAGCACCAGGCTGGGGGAAGATCCAGGGCCTCCGCTCGGCCGGGACGGCTGACACCCTGTGCTTTCTCAGGGAGCGAAAGAGGGAGGCAGCCCGTCCCCGCAGGCTCCGCCTGGTCGCCTGCCCTGATGATGTCTGAGGAATTCTCACAAAAGGACGCCACCCATGGAAAAATGCTTGGATGTAACGTTAAATGGAAAAAGCAAGATAAAGAGGTTATGTACGTGTAACTTATGTGTGAACATAATCCGAATATACATTGCATCTTTGTTTAAAAAATATTTAAAGCGGGGGCGCCTGGGTGGCTCAGTCGTTAAGCATCTGCCTTCGGCTCAGGTCATGATCCCAGAGTCCTGGGATCGAGCCCCACATCGGGCTCCCTGCTCCGCGGGGAGCCTGCTTCTCCCTCACCCACTGCCCCCTGCTTGTGTTCCCTCTCTCACTGTGTCTCTCTCTGTCAAATAAATAAATAAAATCTTTAAAAAAAAAAAAAAAATTTAAAGCGTGCATTGAAAAACAAGATCAGGGGGCCCTGGCTGGCTCAGTGGGAAGAGCATGTGACTCTTGATCTTGGGGTTATTAGTTCAAGCCCCATGTTGGGGAAAAAAAAATTTTTTTTAATTAAAAAAAAAAGAAAGAACCAGGAGGAAATACATTACAATCGTATCAGTGATGTTCTCTGGGTGGTTGGAGGTAACAGGTAATTGTTTCTCTCTTTTTTTTAAGATTTTATTTATTTGAGAGAAAGAGCATGGGTGGGGGGGATGGGCAGCAGGAGAGGGAGAAGCAGACTCCCCACTGAGCAGGGAGCAGTTGTGGGACTTGATCCCAGGACCCCGGGATTATGACCTGAGCTGAAGGCAGACGCTAAACCGACTGAGCCACCCAGGCGCCCTGTTTATCTCTTATTTACATTTTTCTGTGGTTTAAAATTTTTCTGCAACTAGAGTGTGTTATTTATTTATTTATTTAAGATTTTATTTATTTGACACAGAGAGAGAGAGAGAGCACAAGCAGGGGGAGTGGGAGAGGGAGAAGCAGGCTCCCCACTGAGCAGGGAGCAGTTGTGGGACTTGATCCCAGAACCCTGGGATCATGACCTGAGCCAAAGGCAGACCCTTAACCGATTGAGCCACCCAGGTGCTCCTGGAGTGTGTTATTTAAATGGTGATAAACCCATTTTGAACTCTACCAACCCAGTAGCCCCTGGGCATGGGGGAAGGTGTGGGCTATGGAAAAATGGGTGGGGAATGCTCTTGGAAAGATTTGGCACTGGTGGTGAACTTGCTGCCCGGTGCAAGAGTGGAACCATCTGGAAGGCCAGTGGTAGAGAACACCCCCTGGCTTTTTTGCTTTATAGTGTTTCTCAGAGTTACTCCAATTTCCCTGATCGTGGGCCTGCTGACCAAGGAACACCGCAGCAGATGTGATTTTTTCCCCCTAGAAGATAGTCCCCACTCCCACAGCAGAATTAGCTTCTGTGCTCTGCCCCTGCCCCACCTCCCTCACCTGACATTCCAGGAACACTTCACAAAGGGCTCCCCTTTGCGTGGTCCTCAGATATCCACGTTCTGACACTTCTGAGAATATGCCCTAAGTTCCAGGGAGGGGGGTGCTGCTTGTTTCCCAGCCCCTTGCTCCTTCGGCTTGGATCTAAACCATCCCTCCTGCCGCCTCAGCCGGGTCGGGACCACGTTGCTAATACCAGCCGCAGCTGTGGAAAATGACATAGACAGTTTGTCCTTTGGAAACACTTGGCCTGTTCCTTGGAAGGAAAAATTTAGCTCATCCCAAGGAACAGGAGAGAACTGGGGATGGTACAATAATCTCTGGAATCCACAGAAATCTATTTCTTGGCCTCTTTTTTTTTTTCCTGACTGTCATTAGATTTTTGCGGAGGCCCTCATTTCCCCAAGAATGGATTTTCTTCACATCCACACCATAGTGAAGCTAGATCACGGCCACCGAAGAATAGCAGAATCACGCAAGTTGCTTTCTCAGAATTCGCATGGTGTGGTCGGGTGGGCTGGATGGAACCTTAGAATACAGCACTGAGAATGTTCCCGTTGCTTTGGGAGATGGTCCAATAGTTAGGAATACCATGGGGAGACCCGGGCATATCCGAAGCCGGGGGAGTGCTGGAGACTGGCCCTAGCTTGAGAGAAGTGTGTGGTGAGGAGGTGAGGAGAGCTAGAAAGTTCCCCCACCCCTGCAGCTGTCACTCACTGGCTCCAGGTGTAACACACACGCACACACACATCACAACAGATAGGAAGAGGTGGCATCCTTAGACCATCACGCTGGGGGCTGCCCTCCTGCTAGGATCTCCTGAAGTGTAGCTCCTGAGAGAAGGAATGAAGCCGGAGGAGGGGGGCGGGTTTCAGTGTTAAAGCAGGTCCTGGCTCCCCTTCCCTCCTATCGAGTCAAGGCCTTTTAATTAGCTTCCAGGGCAGAACAAATGTCCCTTTCCCAATGAGTTCCCTTGGGCTGAGCTGGACTCTGAATATGGTTCCCACTCTGTGTCCTTCCCCCAGCACACGAAGGGGCTTCATCCCAGGAGGGTAAGGCTGAGAAAGGCATCCTATTCCCCACTTGAGGGACCAGAGAGCTACTGCAGGAGATGTGTGTGTGTGTGTCTGCAGGGCTGCCCCTCACCCTAGTGCAGGGGTAGGGTGTGGGGGGGAGAGCCCCAGCTCTACCCACCCACAGCACAGCGCAGCTCAGACCGCCCCCCACACCGCATCAGTACCTTCAGGTTCTCCCTGGCCTTCCCACCCGGATCCTCATGGAGTCCCCTACCCCCATCTCCCCTCCTTGCCCCTATCATCCCAATGCGGAGGATGTACAATCTCTGGTGGTCTCTTTAGCTGTCCTTGGCATTGAAGAGAACTGAGCCCAGTGAGTCACGGTGTACTAGGGGCTAAACTGTGTCCGGCGCCTGGGTGGCTCAGTTGGTTGGGTGTTTGCTTTCGGCTCGGGTCGTGATCCCAGGGTCCTGGGATCGAGTCCCTCATTGGGCTCCCTGTTCTGCGGGGTGCCTGCTTCTCCCTCTGCCTCTCTCATGAATAAATAAATAAAATCTTAAAAAAATAAAAATAAAAAATAAACTGTGTCCCCGGAATTCCTATAACAAAGGCCTAACCTCCGGTCCCTCAGCATGGAAGCATATTTGGAGAGGAGGTCTTCAAAGAGATGAGAAGGTTAAGATGGGGCTGGAGGAGGTTAAAATAGGGGGTGTCCTTGAAAGAAGAGGAGGGTCTCTAAGGGTTCATGCCGTATCAGGACCATATGGACAGGCAGTGAGAGGGCCGCCCTCTACAAGCCAAGGACAGAGGCCTCAGAGGAAACCAAGCTGTCCACACCTTGATCTTGGACTTCCAGCCTCCCGCCCCGTCCACAGTATTGTGTTACTGCAGTCTGAGCAAGTGACTGCAGTGCTCGGCAGGCCCAGTGGCCTCTAGACTCCGTCTTGGGACCAGACACACTCACATTCACACATGGACAGCACAGTGTGGCCGTGTTCCCGTCCCCTCGATTGGCCGGGCAGGGGTTTGTCTGTGGAGGTGGAGGGGCTGAGAAAAGGCCAATGAAAGGAAGTTCACGACATGAGTTGGGCCACCTCTCATTCCCTGCTTGGAGGGAGAGAGGGGGACACCATCCCGCCTTGTGGGCAAACCCCACTTTGTGGGTGGTGGGAAAGAGGGAGAGGACGCCTGTCCCTCCATGTCACCAGGGAACATCCCCAAGGGCTCAGCCCCTGCATCTCCTGCAGCCCCCATTCCTTCTTGGGGCTGCGGGTCACGGATGGACACCAAGGCCCTGGGTGACTCCACACACTGATCACCAGGGCCACCGGCCACCACAAAAAGGAGACAGCATCAGTCTCCTGCTGTCGTTTGAGAGACCTGAGAGTGTGCCCAGCACATGCCCTGCACGTCCTTGCCGGAGAACAGGAGTGGGAAGGGAGGGGAAGGGGTTTCAGACCTTACTTGCAGCCTTTACAACCCTGAGCTGGGCGAGCGGCCGGGACCCCTGAGCAGAGCTGCCCCCTAGTGGCTTCTAAGGGCCATGCAGGCTTTTCCAGGAAGTCCTATGTTGGGAATTAAGAGTTCCTTAAAAAAATAATAGGGGGGTCGGGGCGGGGGGGAGGGCTAGCCTGGTGATGGGTATTAAAAAGGGCACGTACTGAATGGTGCACTGGGTATTATATGCAAAGAGTGAATCATGGAACACTGCATCAAAAACTAACGATCGGGGCGCCTGGGTGGCTCAGATGGTTAAGCATCTGCTTTCGGCTGAGGTCATGATCCCAGTGTCCTGGGATCGAGCCCCACATCGGGCTCCTGGCTCAGCAGGGAGCCGGCTTCTCCCTCTCCCTCTGCTTCTCTCCCTGCTCATGCTTGCTCGCTCTCTCGCTCTCTCTGTATCTTTGTGTCTCAAGTGAATAAATAAAATCTTTAAAAAAAACAAAAAACAAAAACTAATGATGTAATGTATGGTGATTAACGTAACATAATAAAAAATGATAAATAAAAATTTAAAAAAATTAAATGTTGGAAGGAGAGCTTATTTACCTCTTTCCCTCTATATCTCTGAGGAAGAGAGGAAGAGGACAAAAAAGGAGAGAAAGAAGCAAGGTGGGAGGGGTACAAGAAGGACTGAGGGAATTTTTAACCTGTTTAATAAATGTGAGGCAAAGTTAAATATTTTCCTAAAAGCACCATGAGGCCATTTGCTCTTTGCTGCCTCAAGCCTGGCTCCTTTTAGCCTGGTAATGGTGCCATATATTTTACTGGGATAGTTAAATTTATTTAATCCTTATACAAACCCTAGGAAGCATCATCATCATCATCATCATCATCATCATCCCCATACAAATAGGAAGACTAAAGTACAGAGGGGTACGTGACCTACCCAGGGGTTACAGAGTTACTAAATAAGGAAGTCTGAAGCCTGGATCAGTGTCCAGGCTCCAGCGAGAGGACCGAATATTAACCCCTATGCTGAGCCAGACCAGCACCAAGGTCAAGGGTTCTCTGGACATTCCTGCATGCTGGACTCACCACACATTTGGTTCTTTGTGTCTCAAGTCCCTCCTCCAAGCTCTGACACTCTCCAAGCTCATGAGATACGGAGGGGAGGCACAGGATGATTATTCCTTCTCATAGTCCAATAAGCTCTTCAGTGACCCTGCCCCTTTGAGCAAAAAAATAATTGTAGGAGCAACTGGCTGGCTCTGTAAGTTGGGGTCTTGGGGTCATGAGTTTGAGCCTCAGGTTGGGTGTAGAGATAGCTTAAATAAATGAAACTTAAAAAAATAATAATTGTAAAGGTAATGAAAGAAAAACCAGGGAAATATATCTCTTAATGGGAAAAAAAAAAATGCCAGTTATTTCCAAAGATTGCAAACCACCCTTCTGACCTCCTTTATTTTAAGTTTTATTTTTTTATTAATTAATTAATTATTTAAAAGATTTTATTTATTTATTTGACAGAGAGAAAGAGAGCCCAAGTAGGCAGAGTGGCAGGCAGAGGGAGAGGGAGAAGCAGGTTCCCCACTGAGCAGGGAGCCCGACGTGGGGCCCTATCCCAGGACCCTGGGATCACGACCCGAGCCGAAGGCAGATGCTTAACCAACTGAGCCACCCAGGTGCCCCATTCTGTCTTTTAAACAGGTTGCTGAAGGGAAATAATGACCAGAATGCTACCCCACACCATTCATTCATTCAACAAATATGTATTTCATATCCAAAAGTATGGGTTCCTATTGGGTTCTAGGCTAGGTTCTATTCTAAACTCCTGAGATATAGTAGGGAACAGGACAAGATCTACCATCCTGGGTTAAGTAGTCTAGGAGATGGAGACCATCAGTACTTATGCAAAGGAATAAGGAAGGAGGACAATAAATGACAAGATAATTTCAGGCAGTGATAACTGACATAAAGCTGGATAATGGGATAGGGAGGATCTCAGGGCCAGGCCCACTTTAATCAGGAAAGTCCTCTTGGAGAAATGACACTGGAGCTGAGACCCAAGTAATAAGAAAGAGCCTAAGAAGAGCCAACCATGTCAAGGTCTGGAGAAGAGTGTTTTGGGAACAGAGAGGTTAGCATGGGAAGGGGCACCTGGGTGGCTCAGTCATTAAGCATCTGCCTTTGGCTCGGGTTATGATCCCAGGGTTCTGGGATCGAGCCCTGCCTGCATCGGGCTTCCTGCTCAGCGGGGAGTCTGCTTCTCCCTCTCCCTCTGCTTCTCTCCCCAGCTTGTTCTCTCTCTCTCAAATAAATAAATAAAATATTTAAAAAAGAGAGATAGAGAGATTAGCATGGCAAGATGCAGACCCAAGAAAAGTTCAACATGTTAGTGTGTCAGAAAAGAAGAGGGAGAAGAGGATCTGGATAGGATATCAGAGAGTTCAGCCAGGGACAGATCAGGTAGGGGCTGGTGGATCTTTATCCTCACAAGGGATGCTGTTGGAAGACTTTTTTTTTTTTTTTTTTGAGCAGGAATGAGGTACAATCAGATTTAAGTTTTACAAAAATCACTCTGGTTGTATTTGGAGGTACTCCAGACTCAATACAACAGTGGCTTGGGACAGGGTGGTAGCCGTGGGGGTGGTGACAAGTGGCTGGATTCAGGATGAATCGTGGAGATTCGGGACTTGCAGATGGATAGGATAAGGGGAGAGAACCAAAGGATGTGATCTGAGTTTTTGACCTGAGCTCCTATATGGTGTTATTTCCTGAAATGTGGAAGAACAGAGAAGCACGTTGATGGAAGAAATCAGGAGTTCTGCTGTGACAATGTTAAATTTGAGTTGCCTTTTAGATACCCAAGTAGAAACAAGGTGATAGTTGGAGTCTGAGGTTCAAGAGGAAGGCAAGGGTAGAAAATACTGACTTGGGAAAAAAAGAAAGAAAGAAAACACTGACTTGGAAGACATCAGCCTAGAGAGACATCTAAAGCCATGGGATTGGATGAGACTGTCTGGGGAGAGATCACGGTTGGAAAAGAGAAGGTGGAGGAGAGACCTTGGCCCCATTTGATGGCCAGGGCTCTGGCGGTACTGGGGGAGGATGAGCCCCATCGAGGTAGGGTGTGGTGGCAAATGCATCAGGGAAGCCTAAAGAAGAAAATGGTTCAATAAGGCCATGGTTAACGGAGCCAAACGCTGCTGAGAGGCCATGTAAGGTGAGAACAGAGTATCTGACCTTTGGCTGTGACATGGCTGACGAGAGACAGTAGACCTGGTGAATAAAGCTATAGAAAATGTTTATGTCAGAATCTCTGCCGTTTCTTGGACTCCTTTATACTCTCACTCCTCTCCTATGCAGAAGAGCAAAGAGCAGTTTTGCATTTGTTATATAGCGTCTTTTACAACCCCAAGAACTCAGGATTCTACTTCAACACTGATCACTAGAAAGATCTACAGATGGCTTAATTTAAAGTCAGGATAATCACGTGGAAAATGCCAACTGTCTTAGCCTGGATTCCCCAGGAAGCACAGCCTGAAGCAAAAGCTTCGGTGCTACTCATTTACTAGGGAATGCAATTTCAGAGGGCGGGAGAGAGGGGCCAGGGGCCAGAGGCCGCGAAGGACGAGGAGGCACCACCACGAGGAAGATGCATTATTAAACCGGCCGCTGCTTAAACGTGGCTCACTGCGCCATCCTGGGGGAGTTGTCTTCTAAGAAATTATATAACCTGCGCTTAGGACAGTCCAACGGGGAGGAACAGGAAAGAAGCAACCCCCCAGCTCCCTTCTCCCTTTGGTCAAAGATTCACCTCATGGGATGTGACCCCCTGCTTTCTTTCAGGAGCGAGAGTTGGGTCCCATTAATGGGACGCCCTAGAGCAGAAGGAGATAAGGAGAGTGGGGCAGACCCAAGGCGAGACTTGGTAGCGCTGGGCCAGCTTGAAATCATCTGCGTCTACGAAGGAGTGACCGGTGCATCGGTGG
>NC_138383.1:12256019-12268637 GCF_054177405.1 Leptonychotes weddellii
AACTGAGCCACCCAGGCGCCCCTACAGCAGCATTGTTTGTAATGGGGGGGGTACACAAAATCAAGAACAAAAACTGAGAGGGGCTCCTGGCTGGCTCAGTCAATAGAGCCTGCAACTCCTGATCTCAGGGTGAGTTCGAGCCTCACGCCGGGGAGAGAGTTTACTTAAAAATAAAATCATAGGAAAAAAATAAATAAATAAATAAATAAATAAAAAATAAATAAAATCATAGGGGCGCCTGGGTGGTGCAGTCGGTTAAGTGTCCAATTGTCGGTTGTTCAGCTCAAGTCTGATTTCAGGGTTGTGAGATTGAGCCCCGCATCAGGCTCCATGCTCAGTGCTGAGTCTGCTTGGGTTTCTCTCTCCCTCGCCCGCTGCCCCTCCCCCCACCCCACGCGCTCGCGCTTTCACGTGCTCTCTCTCGGAATAAATAAAATCTTTAAAAATAAATAAAATCTTAAAAAAAACCCAAAACCTGGGGAAACCAAACAATGGGAACTCGTTAATAAATTATATTTAACAAAATAAAAATCTATGCCTTTATTGAAAGGAGGGATACTAGGGTACAGGAGAGGGAGAGGGACAGGAAAGAAGCACTAGCGGGCTGGGGCGCCTGGGTGGCTCAGTCGTTAAGCGTCTGCCTTCGGCTCAAGTCATGATCCCGGGATCCTGGGATCGAGCCCCACATCGGGTTCCCTGCTCCGAGGGAAGCCTGCTTCTCCCTCTCGCACTCCCCCTGCTTGTGTTCCCTCTCTCGCTGTCTCTCTCTCTCTCTCTGTGAAATAAATAAATAAATCTTAAAAAAAAAAAAAAAAGAAGAAGCACTAGGGGGCACCTGGGTGACTCATTCAGTTAAGCGTCTGCCTTCAGCTCAGGTTGTGATCTCAGGGTCCTGGGATCGAGCCCTGAGTCTGGCTCCTTGCTCAGCAGAGAGTCTGCTTCTCCCTCTCCCCCTGATCCTCCTCCCTGCTTGAGCTCTCTCTCTCTGTCTCAAATAAATAAAATAAAATCTTAAAAAAATTAATTAAAAAAAAAAGGAAAGAAGGACTAGGAAGGGATACCAGGATAGTTGTGGGGTGACAGGTACATGTTCATTATCTTGATACTGGTGAGAGTTTCATGGGTACATACACATGTAAAAACTGAAGTGCAGTGTACACTTTAAATATATGACGTTTATTGTATGTCAATTATACCTCAATAAAGCTATTAAACGTGAGGGACGGTGGCGAAAATGGGGAGATGTTGGTCAAAGAATACAAACTTTCAGTTGTAGGATGAGTAAGTTCTAGGGGTGCCTGGCTGGCTTAGCAGGTGGAGAGTGCGACTCTTGATCTCAGGATTGTGAGTTCAAACCCCACGTTGGGTGTAGAGATTACTTAAATAAATAAAACTTAAAAAAAAAAAAGATGAATAAGTTCTGGAGACCTAATATACAGCATAGTGACTATAGTTAATGATAGTGTATTATATACTTGAAATTTCCTCAGAGAATACTTATTAAATGTTTTCACTGCACATGAGAAAGGTAACTATGTAAGGTGGTGACTGTATGTTAATTAGTTTGATCATGGGAATGATTTCACAATATATCAAAATATCATGTTATACACTTTATTTTTTATTTAAAGATTTTTTTTTTTTTTAAAAAGATTTTATTTGGGCGCCTGGGTGGCTCAGATGGTTGGGCGTCTGCCTTCGGCTCGGGTCATGATCCCGGGGTCCTGGGATCGAGTCCCACGTCGGGCTCCCGGCTCAGCGGGGAGCCTGCTTCTCCCTCTGACCCTCTCCCCTCTCATGCTGTTTCTCTCTCGCTCGCTCTCTAAAAAATAAATAAAATCTTTAAAAAAATAAAAAATAAAAAAAAAAAATAAAAAGATTTTATTTAATTGTCAGAGAGAGCACAAGCAGAGGGAGAAGCAGACTCCCTGCTGAGGGAGGGAGTATAAATAAATAATAATATTTATTATTTTTAATTTTTTTAAAAAGATTTTATTTATTTATTTTAGAGACAGAGCACGAGAGGGGGGAGCAGGAGAGGGAGAAGCAGACTCCCTGCTGAGCAGGGAGCCCGATGCGGGACTCGATCCCGGGACTCCAGGGTCATGACCTGAGCCGAAGGCAGTCGCTTAACCAACTGAGCCACCCGGGCGCCCCTATTTATTTATTTTTTTAAAGATTTTTTTGAAGGGGGCGCCCGGGTGGCTCAGTCGTTAAGCGTCTGCCTTCGGCTCAGGTCATGATCCCAGGGTCCTGGGATCGAGCCCCGCATCGGGCTCCCTGCTTCGCGGGAGGCCTGCCTCTCCCTCTCCCACACCCCTGCTTGTTCCCTCTCTTGCTGTGTTTCTCTCTGTCAAATAAATAAAATCTTTAAAAAAAAAAAATAAAGATTTTTTTGAAGTAATCTGTACACCCAACATGGGGCTCGAACTTAAAACTGCAAGATCAGGATTCTGGCTGAGCCAGCCAAGCGTTCCATCATGTTGTACACTTTAAATATAATACAATGCTTATTGGTCAATCAGTCCTCAGTAAAGTTAGGGGGGAAAACGAAAAAGGAGAAAAAATTTAAAATTAAAAAACCTGAAAGCAACAATTCAGTCAATGGGGGAGTGGTTAATAAATGATGGTTTTTAATACATTAAAAATCCCTGCATCCACTAGAAAACAAGAAGGTAGACCTGTACCAGGAAATCTGGAACCATCCCCAAGATATATTACATGAGAAAAAACAAAGTTCAGAGCAGTGTGTCTAGTATAGTTTCTTTTGTGTACATTTTTGGAAAGATGAGCAGAGGCAGGTCTGTTAGGATATTTTGGGTTCCTAAATAACAACAACAACAAAAAACCCCCTAAGATTCTAAATGGCTTAAATAAGTAAAATTTTCTTTTCTCTTACACCAAAAGTGGCTTGGGTTTCCAGCCAGGTGTCTCAACCCTCTCCTCCTGCCAGCACCCCTCTGCCCACATGGGCCTCCCTGAATAAAGTGTTCATTCCTCAGATGAATCCAGGGACAGAGGAGAGAGCATGCCCTTATCTTCTCAGCCCACACCACAGGGCCCTTTAGGAAAGGGAGATGGGCCCTAGGAACACAAGGCTTCCTGGGGTGAAAGAGGGAGAAGTACCTCTTGTTTGTTTCTGAGTCTCCTCCGGCAGCAGTGAAAACGAAGAGCTCCACCAATCATCTCCATGTTTGTGAATGGCAGAGGGGGTCCTGGGGACCCGGTTCTCTGTGCAGGTTCTTTCCTGGTTGGATCAATGCACAGTTACCTCACCTTGGTCTGGTTTGCCTGTGTGGGACTCCAAATGTTTTCTTGCCCAAAATGATGGGAAATACTGTAAGACATCAATTCTGAAAGCAACCAGTGACTCTGTGCTTCCAGGTGGCCCTGAGAAAAGGAAATGAAAGGAGCTCTCGGCCGTTCTCCTCATACAAGTTCACTTGGAGTAGCAGACCTGGACGATGCTGTTACAAACCCCAGGATTCCAAGGAAGCCGTTTTGGCAGTCAGTTTACCACTTCCAGGAAAAGAACACCTCAGCCTACTGTCTCAAAAGATGGTGCATCTAATGTAACTTTGCCAAGTTGTAGTGTAACTACCATGACTAATAAGGGGTTTGAAAATGATTTTCAGAGAAAGAGCACTTGAATGTAATACTGGTCAATGTTTTCCTCAACAGAAAACCTGTCGTGAACATTCACAAATAGCGTGGGAAATCAAACCCAGGAAGGAAATGAACGATAGTGATCTCATGGGAAGGAAGAGAACTTCCTTACAGAGACAGGAGCGTCCTACGTTCACTTGTATCCCCTGCAAGCCCTTCCTGACAACTGAGTATACTTAGAATGACTTCAGGGAGAGGATAATTTGCCTGAATCTATCAGCAGACATTCAATAGCAATTGGAGTTTTAGCAAACTTATTTTAACAATATGTTGTATCTCAAAAAACAGAGAAGTGCATAAGTGATTAAACATTACATTTCAAGATGTGGGGGAAAAAAAAGTCCAGGCCAGAAGTGAAGTTGTTAAATTTTCAAATAAGAAAAGGACTCTTGGGGTGCCTGGGTGGCTCAGTTGACTAAGTGTCTGCCTTCAGCTCAGGTCATGATCTCAGGGTCCTGGGATCGAGCCCCGAGTCAGGCTCCTGCTCAGTAGGGAGTCTGCTTCTCTCTCTCCCTCTGTCCCTCCCCACGACTTGTGCTCTCTCTCTCTCAAATAAATAAAAAATTCTGTAGAAGCAGAGATTAATTTATAGATTTTTGTCCACTAAAGATGCAAGTAATATCCATCTGGCAAAAAGAGCCTCAACACATTACAGTTCATGGTCCTGTTAGACATGAACCAATTTTGTATCGCTCACAATTTTATTTTATTTTTTTAGAGAGAGAGCATGCCTGGGTTGGGGAGGGGCAGAGGGAGAAGGAGAGAGAGAATCTTTTCTCTGGAGCTTGACAAAGGGCTCAATCTCATGACCCTGAGATCATGACCTGAGCAAAAATCAAGAATCGGACACTTAACTGACTGAGCCACCCAGGCACCCCTCAATTTTATTCTTTTTTTTTTTTTTAAGATTTTATTTGCTCATTTGACAGAGAGAGACACAGTGAAAGAGGGAGCACAAGCAGGGGGAGTGGGAGAGGGAGAAGCAGGCTTCCCACTGAGCAGGGAGCCCGATGTGGGGCTCGATCCCAGGACCCTGGGATCATGACCTGAGCCGAAGGCAGACGCTTAACGACTGAGCCACCCAGGTGCCCCTATATGTGATCTTTTGTGTCTGACTTTTCACTTGGCATGTTTCAAGGTCCATCCTCACTGTAACAGATATCAGCACTATTTTTCATGGCTAAATAATATTCTATGGTACAGATATGCCACCATTTACTTATCCATTCATTCTCTGATGGCCATTTGGGTCGTTTCCGCCTTGTGACTATTGCAAATAGTGCTGCTGTGAACATTCCCTTGCAAATATTTGAATACTGATTTCAGTTCTCTTTGGTATGGACCTTGGAGTGGAATTGCTGGGTCATATGTTAATTCTGTGTTTAAGTTTTTGAGGACCCACTGAATTATGTTCCACCTGACTGAACCATTTTACATTCGATTTTACCTTTTTGAAAATAGTACTTGGTAAGTTTCCAAATAACACTTGGTAAGTGATCATGAACTTAATGATAAGTTAAATCATCATCAGAAGTTTGCTTATTGGGGCACCTGGGTGGCTCAGTCGGTTAAGCATCTGTCTTCAGCTCAGGTTATGATCCCAGGGTCCTGGGATCCAGCCCCGCATCAGGCTTCCTGCTCAGCGGGGAACATGCTTCTCCCTCTCCCTCTGCCTGCAGCTCCCCCTGCTTGTGCTCTCTCTGCCAAATAAATAAATAAAATCTTAAAACAAAAACAAAAACATTGCATTTAAAAGAAGTAAGTTTGCTTGTTGAGCATAGGGTCAGATCAAGGTGAGGTTCTTACATGATTTCTTTATTATTATTTTGAGAGAGAAGGAGAGAGAATGAGTCGGGGAGGGGCAACGGGAGAGGGAACCTCAAGCAGACTCCCTGCTGAGCACGGAGCCTGATGCAGAGCTTGATCCTGATCCATTGACCCTGAGATCATAACCTGAGCGAGATCAAGAGTTGGACGCTTAACCGACTGAGCCACCCAGGAGCCCTGCTCCTTATATGATTTTAGGCCATTTTTCCATGCTGCCTCAATTTTCTGAGAGCAATGTTTCCAGCAAGGGGATCACAGGAGTTCGGATCCATTTCCTATATCCATTTCTGTGGTTAGAATGGCCTTGACGGTAAGTCCAGAACACTTGGATTCAGTTTGCTAAGGATCCCTCTCCCCCTCACACCGCCCGTGTATGCTGTAGCTCCCATTTTCCTACCTTTCACGGCTAACTCTTTGATCAACACATTCTTTCTTCAGTTATATATCTCAAAGCTAGTCAAGTTAGTTATCTGGTCATTTTTCAAAGTCCATACATTTTGTAACTATATGCAGGGCACGAATTCCAGATGTTGGGAAGTTTAGTTGTCAGCTAATTGTAAAAGTTGCCCGCCGGATGCTTACCTTCTAGCAGTCAGATTTGGGGAGCCAGGGAACCATTAAGTGTCTGCTTATCCACTCTGGCCCATAATATGCTATTATAATCTAAATCTTAGAGGAAGAATTTATTTTCAAACTCTTACTGTAATCCCTAAATACTGACAGCAGAAAAAAAGCACATTTTCCTTGTCTTTCAAGATTTGCATTCTAAAAGGTGAAGGAAATGTGGTTTCAAAGAGTGTTTCCATTAAGTGGGAACATTTTGAATAAAGTATCTGCCCTGCATTCCAGACACAATGGAAATCAATGTGGAAGCATCAGGAAACCAGCTGGTTAGTATTCTGTAGTGAGGCATTAAGCTGTGCATTCAGCAGTAGAAGACATGATACGCATCTTAAGAAACATCTTATTTCTTTGCAGCATTATCTTTGCTCTTTCTTGAAGGTTAGCTCTTTTAAAGTTATCTAATTCAAATCCTAAAAACTTTTAAATGAATAGAATGCTAAAATCTTGATGAAGTAAAGTTAGTTTACATCATATTGCTTTTTACTTTCATAACCTTTTTACTTTCTGCACTTGCAAGAGAAACTTAGGCATAAAAAAAAGGTGTTATGGACCAGAAAGTATTCTTTTGCAGTTCAGGGAAAATGTCCCAAGTTCAAATTAAGGTATGAAATTGAACAGGGTACTAAATTTAGAATTATTAAACTCTTTTTTTTTCTTAAAGATTTTATTTATTTATTTAACAGAGAGATATAGCGAGAGAGGGAACACAAACAGGGGGAGTGGGAGAGGGAGAAGCAGGCTTCCCGCTGAGTAGGGAGCCCGATGTGAGGCTCGATCCCAGGACCCTGGGATCATGACCTGAGCCAAAGGCAGACGCTTAGCAGCTAAGCCATGCAGGCACCCCAAATTATTAAACTCTTGAAGACAATTTTTACTGCAGAAGCTGGTACTCATTACATATCAAATAATAAGGCTGCATGTATGGCAATACAGAAAAAATGAGAAAAAAAAATGTGTGACACGTACCTTCTTCCTTTAGATAAAGCTACTCCTGTTGAGAATACTATTTCTACAGCCTAAGTCGTTTCTGAACACTTGGCCCAACTGTTTTTTGTGGATGCATTATAAATATGTATTTATTTAGCTACTTTTTAAGAAAAAGTAGGCACCGCGTCCAACGTGGGGCTTGAACTCATGACACTGAGATCAAGAGTCGGCTCACTCTACTGAGCTAGCCAGGAGCCTCTATTGAGCCACTTTTGATTCATACTGAATAGTTCTCTTTTTAT
The DNA here is from genome assembly GCF_054177405.1 of Leptonychotes weddellii. NCBI lineage: Eukaryota > Metazoa > Chordata > Mammalia > Carnivora > Phocidae > Leptonychotes > Leptonychotes weddellii. The sequence goes on from NC_138383.1 coordinate 12,263,366, forward strand.
TTGTCCCAGTGATACCAAATGTTTAGACTTTTTGGTACTGAAACCTAAAAACTCCTTAAGGGTTTCAGATAAAAGAGCACCTATTATGGAGACAGGAGTGCCTTATTTAATGCTAATTGCTCTCCTGAGATATGCACACGATGCAGGCTCCAAATGGCTGAAACTTGGTCCGATAACTTGATCCCAAGTGACTCCGGCCCCTCCTGACAGTAGGTGCAAGAGAACAAGAACTCTTGCAGAATTTGTCTTTATGGTGAGTGGGGTAAGATTTAACATAGCAACAGCTTTGCCAGGAATTGGTTCCTCTCTGGGCTTCCACATCATTCCTTTGTACATAAATATTCTTTTGGTTTTAAAAGCTAATGTGCAGGGGTGCCTGGGTGGCTCAGTCGTTAGGCGTCTGCCTTGGGTTCGGGGCGTGATCCCAGGGTCCTGGGATCGAGCCCTGCTTCGGGCTCCCTGCTCCGCGGGGGGCCTGCTTCTCCCTCTCCCACTCCCCCTGCTTGTGTTCCCTCTCTCACTGTGTCTCTGTCAAAAAAAAAAAAAAAAAAGCTAAAGTGCGGGGGCACCTGGCTGGCTCAGTCAGTGGAGTGTAAGACTCTTGATCTCAGGGTCGTGAGTTCAAGCCCCACGTTGGGTGTAGAGATTACTTAAAAATCTTTTGGGGCGCCTGGGTGGCTCTGTCAGCTGAGCGTCTGATTCATGATTTGGGCTCAGGTCATGATCTCAGGGTCCTGGGATCGAGTCCTGTGTTGGGCTCCATGCCCATCGGGGAGTCTGCTTGAGGATTCTCTCTCCCTCTCCCTCTTCCCCCACTCACACACTCTCTAAAATAAATAATTGAAAAATATATATTTAATAAGAACTTAAAAATAAATAATCTTTGGGGCGCTGGGCTGGCTCAGTCAGAAGAGCATGCAACTCTTGGATCTCAGGGTTATGAGTTTGAGCACCACACTGGGTGTAGATTACTAAAAACAAACACTTATAAAAAATAAATAAATAAAAGAACGTGCAAACTGAGTGAAAAGTACTCTGCACAATCGTTAGTTTCCTCTAAATCTTTTTATTTTTTATTTTTTAAGGTTTTATTTATCTGACAGAGGGAGAGACAGCAAGAGAGGGAACACAAGCAGGGGGAGTGGGAGAGGGAGAAGCAGGCTTCCCGCGGAGCAGGGAGCCTGATGCGGGGCTCGATCCCAGGACCCTGGGATCCTGACCTGAGCCGAAGGCAGACGCTTAATGACTGAGCCACCCAGGTGCCCCAAAATCTTTTTATTTTTTAAAAGCCAACATGCAGATATACGTAAAAGAATTGAAAACAGGACTTCAGACACTCGTACACCCATATTCATAGCAGTATTGGTCACAAGAGGCAAAGGGTGGAAACATAAGTCAGCATCGACAGATGAACCCACAGAATGTGGTATATCCATACAGTGGAATGCTATTCAGCCATAAAAGAAAGTTCTGACACGTGCTACACGGATGAACCTTGAAAACATTATGCTATATGAAATAAGCCAGACAGAGGACAAATAATGTATGACTCCACTTGTGTGAAGTACCTCGTGCAGGCAAATTCATAGAAACAGAAAGTAGATTAGGAGCTACCAAGCGACTAGGGAAAGGGGGAGGGGTGGGGAATTCCTGCCCAATGGTTAACCGAGCTTCTGGTTGGGGTAACATTTTGCAAATAGGGGTGCCAGGTTGGCAGAGTCAGTAAAGCATGACTTTTTTTTAACCTGAGAGAGAGAGAGACTGAGAGAGAAGGAGCGATGGGAGAGGCAGAGGGAGAAGCAGGCTCCCCGCTGAGCAGGAAGCCCGATGCAGGGCTCGATCCCAGGACCCTGGGATCATGACCCGAGCTGAAAGCAAACGCTTAACCGACTGAGCCACCCAGGCACCCCAAGTGTGTGACTCTTGATCTTGCGGCTGTTTGAGCCCCACATTGGGTGTAGAACTTACGCAAAAACATTTTTTTAATGATTGAAAAAAGTTTTGGAAATAGGGATTAGTGATGTTGTACATTGTGAATGTAATTAATGCCACTGACCTGTACCTTTACAGGGCAATATAAAGTTGGACGTGAGCATCAAAACAAAATCCCAGGAAGGTATAAGGATTTAAAAAAATTAGTTGGTTAAGAAACAATTTAACTCAATAAGCATTTAAATTTCTATGTAACAGAAAAGATGGATACCAAGATAAACATGGTTCCCAATCTCACAGAGAAAAAGATAGCCAGATGAGGATACTTTCCGAATCTTCAATTCTTTCAACGTGGTAAATATTTTTTTTTTTTTAAAGATTTTATTTATTTGAGAGAGAGAGAATGAGAGACAGAGAGCGTGAGAGGGAGGAGGGTCAGAGGGAGAAGCAGACTCCCCGCTGAGCAGGGAGCCCGATGTGGGACTCGATCCTGGGACTCCAGGATCATGACCTGAGCAGTCGCTTAACCAACTGAGCCACCCAGGCGCCCCTCAACGTGGTAAATATTGAGGGACATTGCTTTACATCCACTCAGAAAGCAAGAACCTTTCTCTACATGTCAGCAAGCAAGATAAAACCAGACCTCAGATCACTAGACCTGGAAACAACCCGCACAGAATAAGCATCTTGCTGGAGCATAATCCTCACTGATGTTCGTGTCCACTCGGTTCTTTCAGCATCTGCAACCCCTGAGGACTTGCTAGGAATGAAAATTCTTGGGCCCTACCCAGACTTCCGGGATCAGAAACTCTGGGGGTGGGGCCCAACCATCTGTCAGTGTGCCCTGCCGGTGGTTCTGACATGGGCTACATCGGAGAACCATGGGTCGGGAGCACAGGAAGGCACGGCTTGTCACCAAACCCAGATCAGAAAGAACCCAGTGGGAAAAAAGCCAACCAGGTGGCTTTTGAAACAAACATGCACAGTGTTTTCCCACCGCTTGAAAAACAGGTTTAAGGAGAGAAACTGATTTTGAAAGAATGAAAAACCTACGGCTTTTTTTTTTTTTTAAAGATTTTATTTATTTCTTCGGCAGATAGGTAGAGAGCACAAGCAGGCAGAGTGGCAGGCAGAGGGAGAGGGAGAAGCAGGCTGCCCGCCGAGCAGGGAGCCCGATGTGGGGCTCGATCCCAGGACCCCGGGATCACGACCCGAGCCGAAGGCAGTCGCTTAACCGACTGAGCCACCCAGGCGCCCCTGGCTCTTTGTTTTAAACAGCAAGAGAACTGGGGGCGCCTGGGTGGCTCAGTCGGTTAAGCGTCTGCCTTCGGCTCGGGTCGTGATCCCGGAGTCCTAGGATCGAGTCCCGCCATCGGGCTCCCTGCTCGGCAGGGAGTCTGCTTCTCCCTCTAACCCTCCTCCCTCTCATGCTCTCTGTCTCTCATTCTCTCTCTCAGATAAATAAATAAAATCTTAAAAAAAAAATGATTTAAACAGCAAGAGAACTGAAAAAAGACGTGATCTTTACAAGCATGAGTTTATTCTTTAGGTTTTTACACACCCACAAATAGTGCTTTTTTGGCAGCTCTACCCAGGAGCCAAAAACAACGTAGAATATGTACTTGTATCACACATGTAACACTTAGAGGAGATAGAGGGAAACAGTATGAATTTTATTTTATTTTATTTTATTTTTTATTTTTTTGAAACAGTATGAATTTTAAAGATTGGTTTTTCAATGATTCAGTGAACATATGGGAATTGAGGATAATTACAGAAATAGCTATTGAACTCTAAATTAAAAACATAAATTATATAAAAGGGTAAAAACCATCTCATTTAAAAAATGAAAACAAAAAACAGTGGCTTATCACGTCTCTGCTAGTTAGCAACCTAGTGAAAATGAAAAGGAGTCAAGTATTACCTTTTCCATATTTAAAACAAAGTGGTTCTATCCTCTTCACAAATAGGCAGCTGTAGGTCCCAAATGGAAGCCGGGATTTGGGGTTCTGAACATCTCAAATATTTTACTGCCCTGTGTTAATGGATTCTTCTTTGTAACATTAAGAAATTTAAGTTTGCTTGGAGACGAAAAAAACAAGAACTGGATGAGCAGTTAAATCAAATGGGATTCAGTCACTGGGACAGTTACAAATGGCACCAAATCAGAACACACAAAGAGCTTAGTTTGAGGGCAAGCATGTTAAATAAAGACCAAAGAAGAGGACCGTTTGAGATCTTTACAACAACCAAGTATTTGGCCAAATAGCCTAGGTTTGGCAAGTACAAGGGTAATGAGTTAGTGAGTTAATGAGAAGCTAGACTCAAATTAGCTCCAACTTGATTTACAAATTAACAATACAAAATGATTTTTTTCTATCCTTTTTTTTTTTTTTTAAAGATTTTATTTATTTGAGACAGAGAGAATGAGAGAGAGAGCACATGAGAGGGGGGAGGGTCAGAGGGAGAAGCAGGCTCCCTGCCGAGCAGGGAGCCCGATGCGGGACTCGATCCAGGGACTCCAGGATCATGACCTGAGCCGAAGGCAGTCACTTAACCAACTGAGCCACCCAGGCGCCCTCTATCCTTTTCATTCAGAAGAAAATGTAAACCATATTCCTACTACTAGTGTGAACTTCTGATGTTCCTTGCCATATTTTTGGTTAGATTTTTAAAGATAAGTGGTAGCAGATGTTTACGTTATTAATGTGACCAATACATTAAATTTCCAAAGAATAGAATTAGATTTAATACTAGGTTATTACTCACAATGACTCAGCATAAATAGCAGAGATCCCACAATTGTCCCCAGCCCTAGGATCACAGAGTAGGACAATTTATGACCATTAAATAAAAATGAATTATGAAAAATGCCATTTCCAGAATGTCTTTTTCCCCCACTACCTTCATTTGGATTTTAAAAAAGTAGACCTCATACTTTCTTTGTTTAAACATCATTTTAAATAAGCTTCTAACATTGTTTCAATCTTCAGTTTTCCCTGAAATATATCAAATTTTAAAAAACTTCCAAAATTTGCTATTAATTGATTTCAGATGTTTCTTTTGACAGTAAAACTTTTAACTTCTGTAAAAAAAAAAAAGTCAATACTATGCCATTTGCTAAGAGGGTGGCTGAGTCTTTTTTGTTGTCATTTTTTTAAAGCATTTTAGGTTGTAATCCAGTGTTCATATAATGGAACTAAAGTTCCTATAAGGAGATAATAAATTTGGAACATTAATGATGTAATTAGACCTTTAAGTGAAAGTCACAAAGAAATCTTATAAAAATGACTTTGTGTGTTAAACTATGTCAATACAATGTCACTTGATTTTGTTCAAC
>NC_138383.1:12269137-12299603 GCF_054177405.1 Leptonychotes weddellii
TCCCACAAAATGTTCAGAAACACAGGTAACTATAGAAAGTCAATGTGCATATACTGCTTTTATTATTATAATTATGGTTGTTAGCTGAATGAGAACAAATAATAGCTAAAAAGTTTTCAAATGATAGAAAAACACATTTGGGTAAGTTATGACACAATTTTTTGAGTACGTACACAATAGAAATGTATTTTTTTTTTTTGCACCAACTGTAAAATGCAAAGTTAACGATAAAATCAGGGAGCTGAAAGGTCAAAAGGGGCCTTAAACATATTCACGATCTTTTAAATTTTAGACAAAGGAGCTGAGAATATAGAAGAAAAAAAAAAAACCCAACATTTACACCATAACAGTCTTTTTTTTTTTTTTTATGACTTCCAATTTTAACTCTTTTCTAAAAGCATTAGGGGCGTTGAGACCCTTACTGTAGATTATGTATCATCTCCTCTTTGGCTATGAGGTGTGTAGTTTTGTTAACTAGAGACATCAGTGAGTTCAGTTTCTGAGACCAGTCATTTAATAAATTATTTGGATCCTTGGGTCTCTGGAAGTTGATAATTCCTGCCAACCTGTCTACTTTAGCAAAGATGGTCTTGTTAACTACTAGATTCGAAAGAAAAGCTTCTGACTCCTGCAAGAGAGAAAGACAATTGGATTAAGACAGGATAATTACAGACAATAAAATTTAAGGAAAGCATTTTCTAAACTCTTTACCTAAGAAAATGCAGGACTAAAATTCACTATTCATAGTTAGCAACTGTTAACTTCCCATAATAACCTACTATTTTACTGTGAGTCTAGGAATGAACAGACTACGAGTCTACCCATATCAGGGTGGAGTTTGAATCAGTCTCCCTGCAAACTCAACACTGTTGATAACTGCAGACAGCCAGCCTGCTGCCAACGGCAACTTGGTCCACACTCTTGGTCTACAATGTTTCCCCCTAACCATTATACAGATAATTTGTTTCCAGAAATGCTGGGTCACCATATATGCTCTGCCACTGGTGACTCTGTAGTCAAGGACAAGACACTTTACTTCTAAGGACTCTGGTACCCTCGTCCAGAAATGTAAGCAGCTAACGCGCCAACCAAGGATCAAACCTTCGACCTCTAACATCCGTGATTCTTCTTTTTTAGCTAACCCGAAAAACTGTCTGGTGATAGAAATGGCTTCTGGATTACCTCACTTGACCCCTGCCTCTGTGGTGGTATACATGTCACCAACAGGAACCCATACCTGCTCCTCTAACAGGACCTGGGACCTCTCTCTGCAAAGGAAGTGCAGTCAAGTCTCCCTCCCATTTTCTATGGCTCATTTCTGGGAAACTAGACGTAGTCATTATAGAAATATATACCCTGCACTGCAGATGAATCGGTGTAAAACTACCTTATTGAAGTGAAGATTTTAACTAGGACACATAATATTAATGTAACTATAAACTTGATATTTAAGCTATTTTTTGGTATTCAAGATAGCCTGGAGAAACTTTGTCACCTAAACTTAAATAATAAAACAAAACTGATTTTCTCATTCAATTTTTACAAGTCAGTTGATATTCAAAATGACTGGCTACAAACAACTCAAACTACTTACATCAACAGACAGATCGAGAAGCTGAGCCATCCTCTTCATTGTTATCCTCGTGTAATACTTGGCCATTATTCTAATATTCTGGGGAGAGGACAGAGGGCATGAAGGACACACAACAGTCATCAGTAAGGCTAAAAACCCATTTGTTTTCATATCCAAATAGGTCTATTTTATTTTTTTCATATCCAAATAGGTTTAGTTAAAATGTCAGATTCAGAGCTTTTCTCTATAGCCCACCACTGGAGTGAAACTGGTTCTAAACTTCAGTAACAAAGCAAAATTTAGATATTTTGGTTTCTGCAGTTATTTGTAACTGAATACTTTCCACAACTCTTTTAAATATATATATAGTCAAGGGCGCCTGAGTGGCTCAGTTAAGCATCTGCCTTTGGCTAAGGTCATGATCCCAGGGGACTGGGATCAGCCCTGCATCAGGTTCCCTGATCAGTGAAGAGTCCGCTTCTCCCTCTGCCCCTCCCCCCACTCATTCTCGCGTTCTTTCAGATAAATAGAATCTTGTGGAAAAAAAAAATATAATCAAGACGTAGGCTTATCTTATCTAAAATAGTGGTTAAAAACTTTAACTGTACTGGGACGCCTCGTTGGCTCAGTTGGTTAAGCGTCTGCCTTTAAGCTCAGGTCAATTCTCCCTCTGGCCCTCCCCCTCTGCCTGTGTGCACTAGCTCTCTCTCTAATAAATAAATAAAACCTTAAAAAAAAAACTAACTGTACTAAAAGGTTTTTGCTAAACTTTAGAATCTAAAATTAAATTTTAATAATTATGACACAAAGGCTCAGATTCAAAATATGATTGAGAGCATCTTAAAACACCACATTATCATCATTTTAACTACTTAAAGGTAAACTGAAATTAAATTTCCTTTTCACTGGGAACAGTTCCCTTTATTATTCTTTTTAAAAAAGGATTTATTAATTTATTTTAGAGAGAGAGTGCGGGGGTGGGGGTAGGGGTGGAGGGAGAGGGAGAATTTCAATCAGACTCCCTGTTGAGCTTGGAGCCCGAAGTGGCACTCGAACTCACAACCCTGCGATCATGACCTGAGCCAAAATCAAGAGTGGGACGCTTAACTGACTGAGCCACTGTTCCTCCCTTTATTATTCTCTATGTTATTAACAAAACAACAGCATTCATAGGAAAAATGTGTAACAGTGGGGAGAGAAAATGAACTGATCTTTGAAGAAGCTGTCCCTCCTCCTGTCTCTATTAGGGTCCATGGCCACACCAACTTCTTAGGAAGAAGGACAATCATTCTAGACCCCTTTTCCTTTATCCCTTAAATGTAATCAGCAACCAAATTCTATTGATTTTCTTTCTTAAAATAATTCCACCCCATCTATTCTTCAATCCCTCAGCTACTGCCTTGACTGACACCCACAAGGGGTGTTCACTCAGTCTTCTCAATTCTATTCCTGTCTCTCCCCAAAATCCATCCTCCATGCTTACTGCCAGAGGGGTCTTTGTAAGATACAAGCCTGGTCACTGTCCTCTCAGGTCAAGGTTTCCACTACTGCAGTATATAAATTTTGTTAAGCTCCAGACCCTTTCCCTATCTCCGACTTTCTTTCTCACTGAGCCCTGTTCTTGGAGGCGCTTCCGTTCCCTGCTGGTATATCTCCACGTCCCTGCCAGACTATCGAATCTGCCTGCTCACTGGGTACTCTTCTTACAAATCTTACCTCCTATGTCAATTACTGTAGATTTAGTCTGACCTTTTTTTTTTTTTTTTAAGATTTTATTTTTAAGTAATCTCCACACCCAACATACGTAGGGCTTGGACTCACAACCCCGAGATGAAGAGTCGCATGCTCCACCAACTGGGCCAGCCAGGTGCCCCCTTTTCAGGTAGAACCAATCAACTCTCTGCTTATGCTCCACTCCACGTGGTATCTATTACTTTGCCACGTGTCCCAGCAACTTTGTACACTGTCTGGCACATAGAAGGCTCACAATAAATGTTTGTTATGTGAATGAATGCTGAGATAATTCAATTTATACTGACGCCAAGAAGATCAAAGATCAGGTTTAAGACTTGTTACCCGTTCCCAAAACTATCAAGCAAGTATCAGAAAGAACTCCTTTCACCCACAACCATCCCCCACATTCTTTTTCTTTTTTAAAGATTTTTTTAAATTTATTTATTTGAGACAGAGAGAACGAGAGAGAGAGAGCACATGAGAGGGGGGAGGGTCAGAGGGAGAAGCAGACTCCCTGCCGAGCAGGGAGCCTGATGCGGGACTCGATCCAGGGACTCCAGGATCATGACCTGAGCCGAAGGCAGTCGCTTAACCGACTGAGCCACCCAGACGCCCACCATCCCCCACATTCTTAAGAAATTCCTTCTGGTTTATATGCTATAAAATTTTGGATTTTTTTTTTTTCAGATTTTTAAGTAATCTCTATACCCAACGTGAGGCTCAAACTACAACCCCAAGATCAAGAGTCACATGCTTTACTGACTGAGCCAGCCAGGTGCCCCTAAAATTTTGAATTCTTGAGAGGTCCCCTCAAAATAAGCATGCTAAAACACAGGTGTTTTGCTTTGTTTTTCTGAAAAGCCAAAAACGGGGGGATAGGGCAGGGGGAAATAAGAGGGAGAAGATAAATTGGATACAGTTTTGGAAATACACAATAAACATTCGAACGACAAATTTACATCATTACTACATTGGGCAGAGCAAAAAACAAAAACCCTAAAGCGAAGAATTAAAGACATAACCTCCAAAAAAACCATATTTGACTATCAAACTTGAAAAATAAAAGTTTATGCTCAAATTTCCCAGTTTACTTTCAGATTGGCATCTCTGTCATGCCAGATTCTTACATGTTCAACAACTCTGTTCTTCAAGTCTTTCCACCTTCTTTCACCTTCCTCTGTAGAACCAAAAACATCAGTTGCCGGACTCTCAAGAGACCCTTTTCTTAATTCCATTCCATAGTCTTCAACAAGTGTGGACCAACGCATCAGCTCCATTGTGGTAAAAAGCTTTAAAAGATCCCTGTAAATTGTGTAAAACTTAATATTCCAAATCTGTAAAAATTAAGTTTCATGTACTATAACAGCAAATGTTCAAATACCGACAAAGACTGTACTTATAAATTTTTATTTGTAGAACAAAACATAAGTTGATTATTATTTATTTTACCTACTTTACTACCATTTTTTCCACAGTAATTCTGAATGGAGCATTCCCCTGCTTAACATTCTGCTCCCTCCTGCAATGTATTTTCCAGCTTCTGGAATAATTAATGTAAACTTACCAATGAGACAGATAAAAGAAAAACAGCTTTTAATAAATAAAAGCCCACTCTGCGTAGGAAGTGTATACTTCTGAAAATCACAAAGCCCCAAACAACTAAGACTAAACTTTATCATACAGTTAATTAACCAAAAGCTGCTAAAGTGAGCTTGAAATGCAACTTCTATTTGATAAACGGCTTATTTATTTATTTTTTAAAGTAGGCTCCACACCCAGCATGGAGCCTGACATGAGGCCCAAACTTACAAACCCAAGATCAAGACCTGAGCTGAGACCAAGAGTTGGACGCTTAACTGACTGAGCCACCCAGGCGCCCCTTGATAAGTGGTTTGGAATGAAGTGTGTTATAACTTCATTAATTTCTAATGCAGCGTGAAAAAAACATTTTACTACTCTATGAACTCTAATTTTATTCACCAATACAATCTATCAGTAACCAAATTAAGCAGGTGGACACTTAGGTTAACCTATTTTCTTTCAAAATGGTGTTTCTGCTGAGATGTACACTACACTAGCTAAAAAAGTTACTTACTTGTATTTAGGAATTTCTTCTAACTTCTTGTCACCACTTATTCGGTGAACCAAATCTGACTGTTCGTTGTCAAAAGGAGCCAAAATCACATAGAGGACGACACTTTTCAGAGCCTAAAAATGTTGTATAACACAATGGATTATAAACAAGCTTAGAAACAAAGTGGAAACTCTGGCAGGAAAAAATCATGGGAGAATTGTCTATATTCATGTTTGATATTATACTCAAGTCTTAGGGACTAAGCATCCCACCAAGCTGCCCTTTACAGTGGCTTCCTGTCACATTAAGTTTCTCTGGAACAATTACAGTAAATCTTTGCTAACTTGAATTACTACCTGGGCTGACATTTTTTGGTGCCAGATGTATAAGGAAAAAGTTTTTTTTTTTTTAAAGATTTTATTTATTTATTCATGAGAGACAGAGAGAGAGAGGCAGAGGGAGAAGCAGGTTCCCAAGGAGCAGGGAGCCCGATGTGGGACTCGATCCCAGGACCCCGGGATCATGACCTGAGCCGAAGGCAGACGCTTAACCATCTGAGCCACCCAGGTGCCCGGAAAAAGTTCTTGTAACAAGTTATTACAAACATGGAATATACATATAAACCATCTGAAACAGTTTTGTGAAATAATTGTCCAAAATAATGCTAGGTCTTTTACCTATAACCTTTGTTAGCAAGTGACCTGCTATACATATTTTATTTTATTTTATTTTAAAGATTTTATTTATTTATTTGTCAGAGCACAAGCAGGGGGAGCAGCAGACTCCCTGCTGGGCAAGGAGCCCGATGTGGGACTCGATCCCAGGACTCTGGGATCATGACCCGAGCCGAAGGCAGATGCTTAACCGACTGAGCCACCCAGGTGTCCCTATTTTTCAAAAGATTTTATTAATCTATTTATTTATTTATTATTTATTTAGAGCATGCTCGCCTGTGCACAACCACAAGAGTGGGGGGAGGGGAAGAGGGAGAGAAAGAATCTCAAGCAGATCCCAAGCTGAGTGCAGAGCCTGATTGTGGGGCTTGATCTCACGACCCTGAAATCATGACCTGAACCGAAATCAAGAGTAGGACTGCTTACCCGACTGAGCTGCCCACGTACCCCACTTTTAAACAGTAAGGCTACATTCTTCAAAAGTGATAATTTAGAATATTGTCACAATTCATTTGAATCAGTAAAGATAAACTGAATTATCAACACACTGAATAGAAAGCAGCACCACACAACTGCATATAATTACTGAAGTTAAAATCATTTCAAAATAAAAAATGCAAACTCTTCCTATTAAGTATCAATGTCAAGTATAAGAATATATTCTCACCTGTTGCCACTTTTCACTTTCTGCCTGTATACAGGGAGTATCATATATTGCTCTGTAGTGCTTACAAATAGACAAATAAGATCCCTCATGTTGATCCAGCTGAATCATTAAGTTATAATATTTCAATTTTAATTTCTGAAAAAAAAAGTTGATAAAATAAATTGGGGCTTATGGGTTTTTTCCAAACACTTTTTTTTTTAAAGATTTTTTAAATTAATTAATTAATTAATTTATTTATTTATTTGAGAGAGAGAGAGAGCGAGAGCACATGAGAGGGGGGAGGGTCAGAGGGAGAAGCAGACTCCCTGCCGAGCAGGGAGCCCGATGCGGGACTCGATCCCGGGACTCCGGGATCATGACCTGAGCTGAAGGCAGTCGCTTAACCAACTGAGCCACCCAGGCGCCCCTTTCCAAACACTTCTAAAGTAAACTTGCAGTAAGAAACATGCTTACCTCTGTATTTTCTTCCTGGAAAAATTTGGTGTTAATTTTCTTGCTGATGATTTGTGTACGAATGTAATCCTTCACAGCTAGGCAGAGCCTCATTTGCTCCAAGATAAACTCCACTCTCTCCTTCTTTTCCATCGACCCATAGGTTTCCACCTAGCAAAGTAAGATCCCAAATAAGTTTATACTTGGTAATTTCTAAAAACTGCAAAATTAAATGTCTGAAAATATTCACACTTGTCAAATAGTAAGAACCTTCTCGCACACTGGGAGAGTGCTCCTGATGATATAAAAAGGTAGTTTCCTCCAGGAAATTACAATTAAAAAAATTATATAGGAAAATTGGTATATTTTTCTTCTGGCATAAAAAGTTCTGTGAATTTCAGAGGTGCCTGGGTGGCTCAGATGGTTAAGCATCTGCCTTCGGCTCGGGTCATGATCCCGGGGTCCTAGGATCGAGCCCCACATCGGGCTCCCTGCTCAGCGAGGAGCCTGCTTCTCCCTCTCCCTCTGCCTGCTGCTTCCCCTGCTTGTACACTCTCTGTCAAAAATAAATAAAATCTTAAAAAAAAAAAAGTTCTGTGTATTTTAACATATGTATAGACTTGTGTCATCACAATCAAGATACAGAATAGTTCTATCACCCCAAAACAAACTCCCTCATCTGCCCCTTCATAGTCACATACTTCCCCCACTCAGAATGATCTGTTCTCCATCACTACAAACACGTCTTTTCGAGAATGTCAAACACAGAATGTAATCTCTTGAGACTATCTTTGTTCACTCAGTATAATGCTTTGAATACTAAGATTCATTTAAGTTGTTATGTGTATCAATAGTTCATTTTTTTTAAAGATTTTATTTATTTGAGAGAGAGAGAAAGAGAAAGAGAGAGCACAAGCCGGTGAGAGAGGCAGAGGGAGAAGGAGAAGCAGACTCCCCCGAGCAGGGAGCCGACGCGGGGTGCGACCCCAAGACCCTAGGATCCTGACATGAGCTGGAGCAGACACTTAACTGACTGAGCCACCCAGGCGCCCCAGAAATTACAATTCTAAACACGAAAAAAGATCTCACTTGCAGGCTTTCTATTTATATTAACAAAAAATTATAGAAAAAAGAGGTGCTAGTCTTTTTAAAATTCAGATAACAAGGCTGGTATGACTTCTAACAGATGTAGAATGTAGATTTACAGTAAATATACAACAGATACAATATAGAAAATCAATTATGACAAATACTATGAAAAACTTTTTTTTTTTTTAATTTTATTTATTTATTTGACAGAGAGAGACACAGTGAGAGAGGGAACATAAGCAGAGGGAGTGGGAGAGGGAGAAGCAGGTTTCCTGCCGAGCAGGAGCCCAATGCGGGGCTCAATCCCAGGACCCTGGGATCATGACCTGAGCAGGCGCTTAACGACTGAGCCACCCAGGTGCCCCACTATGAAAAACATTTTTAATTTAATATTTGGCATACACATACTGCAAATGAATTTATAAAATGCAGAATGGTAAAGTGGACTGAAGGCTATTTCATTACTATTATTAGGTCTGAAAAAAGTTTTTATTTCATGATCTTTGTAATTTTTTGTTAAGGAAAATAAAAACTTATACAATGAACCATCAATGTTTCATTTATGTATCTTCACCCACTCTCCATGTGTCAATTACTTTGAAGCAAATTTCAGACAACATGTCATATATTTCAGTATGTCTCTAAAAGATAAACTTTGAAAAGTTATCTAAAAATTCCTTATATCACCAAATATTTAGTCAGTCCCCAACATCTATCTTATTTAATTAGATCAGAACCCAAATAAGGCTCATACTTTGCAGCCGGTAGATAAGTTTCTTATGGCGCTTTTTTCCTTGCCATTTATTTGTTGACAAAATCAAGCCAATCATCCTATAGTTTCCTAGAGTCTAAATTATGCTGATTGCATCCCTGTGGTATCATTTAATAGGCTCCTCTGTCCCTAGTATATCCTGTAAACTGGTAGTTAAACCTAGAAGCTTTATATAACTGAGGTGAATTTTTTTGGCAAGAATATTTCAGAGGATGTTGAATCATGAGGCACACAATCCTCCTGGTTGAAAACAGAGTTTGAAGGCAAAGCTATGGAGACAGTAGAAAGATCAGTGGTTGCCAGGGGTTGGGAAGGGGAGGAGGGAGGAACAGGCAGACCACAGAGAATTTTTAGGGCAGTGAAATTATTTTATACGATACTACGTTGACGAACACAGATCATTATGCGTTTGTCAAAATCTGCAGAACACAATATGAAGACTGAAACTTAGTACAAACTGGACTTTTTTTTTTTATTTATTTGACAGAGAGAGAGACAGTGAGAGGGAACACAAGCAGGGGGAGTGGGAGAGGGAGAAGCAGGCTTCCCGCTGAGCAGAGCCCGATGCGGGGCTCGATCCAAGAACCCTGGGATCATGACCTGAGCCGAAGGCAGACGCTTAACGACTGAGCCACCCAGGTGCCCCCAAACTATAGACTTTGGGATCACATGTCGATGTAGGTTCATCAACCCTAACTAATGTACCACTCTGGTAGGAGATGTGGTAGAAGGGGAAGTTGTGCATGTACGTGCGTGTTGCAGGGGGAGGGCATCAGGGGACACATGGGAACTCTTTCTGTACTTGCCACTCAACTTTGTTGTAAACCTAAAACTGCTCTAAAAAATAAAGTCTTTTAATTAAAAAGAAGAAAAGAAGTCTGAAGCCAAACAGAACTAGTATGAATCTGAACTCCACCACTTCTTGGCAATGACTTACTAGGCACATTACTTAATCCCTTTGAGTTTCAGTTTCCTTGGCAGAAAAATGGGGATAAAAATAGTATTGTATATGAACGGTGAAGAAGATAAAATGTATAGAGAACACAGGACATGGTTAAAAAAAAAACAACAAAAACAATGCATAGCACACAGGATCCTCTCAGTGTTATTTTTTCCCTTCCTTTAGCTAAAATGGCACATGACTGAAGCAATTTAACTTAATGCGGAAAACTTGATGGACCAAAATTATTAGGAAAATTTTGAGTGAGTGTGTCTATGGCTTTTCTCAGATTTCTTAGTTCATTGATGTCTCATTTAAGATCTCTCTTAAATTTGTCCTGAAACATGGCAAATTATGAGGCAATTTTTCTTTGTTAAAACAATTTAGCCTAGAAATTGACCATCAATCAAATATTCATTTAGAAGGAAGCTAATGATTAACAGCAAATCCCTAAGGCATACATAGTACATGAATTACTAATTTTATTTATGGTCTAAAGAGAATGAAAATTTTGAAATAGCACAAAATCAAGACTAATGCTGATTCTACCTTTTCTTCAAAACTTTTTTTTAGCAGTTAGTCAGGACCCTAATGACATAGTTTTCAGACACCTGAATATCAACCTTATGCTTCCCTGTACTCACTTTTAGTCTTGGTGTTTTTGAAAAAGTGATAAGGTGTCAAAATAAGCTATTTCCACAAGAAATACTGCTGACTAAATATAAAGATTTTCACATTCTAAACAACTCCTTACCTGTAACTCCTGTAAAATGGAGGCAGCCTCTTTCACGTCACCGTTTTGCTCTTTTATAGTTGCTAATGTTTTAGTCAGCCGAGCACGCTCAATTTCAACATAAATCTACAAATATGAGAAATTTATATTATCAAAATTCCCATGGAAATGTGTTAACATTTTAAAGACAGAGTTGAACTATTATTCAAACTACGCCTAACAGTATTTATCCTGCAGTTATTGTGCACTTTATCCTCCATGTACAAATATAGCTGTGTGACATTTTACATTTCACAATCACGAAATTTTTTTAAATTTATTCCTTTCAGAGAGAGAAAGAGTGTGCGTGCAAGCACACACATGCTCATGCATGCATGCCCAGGGAGGAGGGGGAGAGGGAGAGAGAGAATCTAGAGCAGACTCCCCACTGAATGCAGAACCTGACTCAGGGCTTGATCTCACGACCCTGAGATCATGGCCTGAGCCAAAATCAAGAGTTGGACATGACCAACTGAGCCACCGAGGCACCCCACAATCACATAATTTTTAAGAAAAGGTCTCTATGAAACATAATCCATATTTTGTAGCTTTGCTTCAAGAGCCTAAATATGAAATCATTGTGTTTAATGAATAACAGAACCATAAGCTACGTTAAATAGTACAGAAAATAGAACAGTGCCTTTAAAAGAATTATCTGAAGGGTGTCTGGGTGGCTCAGTTGGTAGAGCATGTGACACTTGATCTTGGGGTCGTAAGTTCAAGCCCCACATTGGATGTAGAGCTTATTTTAAAAAAATAATAATAAAAATATTTGATCTTGTTAAAGTTATCAGCATTTTTTGCAGATATAAGCAATGTTAGTGGATTTATAATTTCCAACAAATTAAACATCAAAAATATAACTATAGCCTAATGGAGTCTAGGGAACTAATTTTCATGCTGCTTAGGCTTGCTTACCCCTTTAGCCTTTGTTCTGCAGCAACCCCTTTCCCCACTCCACCCCCAAAACCTTAACTTCTAAGAATAACAAACTACTTTCACTTTCCTAAATGTCCCATGTCTTTCTTTCCTTTTTTTTTTTTAAAGATTTTATTTATTTATTTGACAGAGAGAGACACAGCGAGAGAGGGAACACAAGCAGGGGGAGTGGGAGAGGGAGAAGCAGGCTTCCTGAGGAGCAGGGAGCCCAATGCAGGGCTCAATCCCAGGACCCTGGGACCATGACCTGAGCCTAAGGCAGTTTTTTAACCATCTGAGCCACCCAGGTGCCCCTTTCCTTTTTTTTTTTAAGGATTTATTTATTTTAGAAAAAGAGAGCATGGGCACGAGCGGGGGTGGGGTGGGGGGAGGGAGAGAGGGAAAGAGAGAGAATCTCAAGCAGACCCCTACTCAGCAGGGAGCCCAACATGGGGCTGGATCTCACGATCCTGAGATTGTGACCTGAGCCGAAATTAAGAGTCAAGACACAGCACAGTGACTATTTTTATGATGGCTCTCTTTGAGGAGGCAAAGAACGGTGTTCTCAGGGTTGCAGGTTCAAGCCCCATGTTGGGTGTAGAGATTACTTAAAAAAATAAAATCTTGGGGCGCCTGGGTAGCTCAGTTGGGTGAGTGTCTGACTCTTGATTTTGGCTCAGGTCATGATCTCAGGGTCATGAGACTGAGGCCCATGTTGAGCTCCACATTCGGGGGGAGTCTGCTCAAGATTCTCTCTTCCTCGCCACCCCCCCAACCCCGCACACTCTAAAATAAATAAACCTTTTTTTTTTTTTTTTTAACATTTTATTTATTTGACAGAGAGAAACATAGCGAGAGAGGGAGCACAAGCAGGGGGAATGGGAGAGGGAGAAGCAGGCTTCCCGCAGAGCAGGGAGCCCGATGTGGGGCTCGATCCCAAAACCCTGGGATCACGACCGGAGCTGAAGGCAGACGCTTAACGACTGAGCCACCCAGGCACCCCTAAAATAAATAAATCTTAAAAAAATAAAATAAAATCTTTGAAAAAATTTTACTGAAGTGACAAAGACCTAATCAATATAAGCTAAGTTTTTATCCTCAGATGACAAAAATCTGTCTAGAAAAAAATATATTTACCTCAGTCACCATTTCATACTTGTCCTTTTTAGAGAAACATAAAATTAGGAGAAAGAAGGGATCAAAAGAAATACAAATGGATTCTGGCAAGACAGTGAAATTTTGAAAATTAAACTTACACTGTGACTATGCTATTAATCTTTTTTTTTTTTTTAAAGTAACCTGTACACCCAACATGGGGCTCGAACTCAAACTCCAAGATCAAGAGTCAAGTTGCCCTACTAACTGAGCCAGCCAGGCAGTTAAAAATAATAATAAATAAATAAATAATAATAATAATTAAAATAATAAAACTATTGTGTTAAATAGTAGAGTGAAACCTTAGCTATCCCAAGCATAGATTTCTCAAGCAGATCTAGGCTAGGGTGAAGAATTAGCTTTATCTTGGATTCATTGTTACCACATGTAAATTTGGGGTAAGATCACTAATTCCTAGAAAAATCTGTATATATCAAGACTGCCACTGGGGCACCTGGGTGGCTCAGTTGTTAAGCGTCTGCCTTTGGCTCAGGTCAGGATCCCAGGGTCTTGGGATTGAACCCCGCATCAGGCTCCTTGCTCAGCGGGAAGCTTGCTTCTGCCTCTCCCACTCCCCCGGCTTGTGTTCCCTCTCTCTCTGTGTCTCTCTCTGTCAAATAAGTAAAATCTTAAAAAAAAGATGCCACTATTTAAATATATTCATTTGGGGGTGCCTGGCTGGCTCAGTCGGAAGACCATGTGACTCATGATCTCCAGGTCATTGGTTCGAGCCCCACGGTGGGTGCAGAGATTACTTAAAAATAAAATCTTTAATAAATAAATAAATAAATTCGTTTATATATGCAAAAATACTAGAAGGAAATGTACAAAGATAATGGCTGAATGAAGGTGATAATCTATTTTACCATCTTAAAAAATATATACATACCTATTGATATGTCTACATAAGAATCTCTGAATACAGAAAAGACAGGACTTTCCACTGTGAGTTACGCCAATGGAAAACTTACCTTTCCTTCTGTAACCATTCGTAGGGTATCAATTAATCGAAGTTTGATTGGAAGGTCTGTGATTTCCTCAACGTAAGTACAGCACTGTTGAACCATTTTTGCAACAGCCTACAATAATAACCATTCATAAGTAAGATTCATTCCTCATACAGTTAAAAAGGAAGTATTTCATTGATGGAAGAGCTATGTTCAAATCTAGTCTTCCCAAGCAATTCTAGAAATGGAAACGCCTATTAAAAAACATAAGGAGCAGGGCGCCTGGGTTGTTCAGTCTCGCTGTGTCGCTCTCTGTCAAAGTTATCTGACGGAGAGAGAGGCAGCGAGAGAGGGAACACAAGCAGGGGGAGTGGGAGAGGGAGAAGCAGGCTTCCTGCCAGGCAGGAAGTCCGATGTGGGGCTCAATCCCAGGACCCCAGGACCCCAGGATCATGACCTGAGCAGAAGGCAGACGCTTAACAACTGAGCCACCCAGGCGCCCCAATAAATAAAATCTTAAAACAAAACAAAAAAAACATAAGGAGTGCTTGGCTGACTTAGTTGGTAGAGCATGCAACTCTTGATCTCAGGTTTGTGAGTTTAAGCCCCACGTTGGGTGTAGAGCTTGCTTAAAAAAAAAAAAAAAAATTCATGGGGCGCCTGGGTGGCTCAGCTGGTTAAGCAACTGACTTTGGCTCAGGTTGTGATCCCAGGGTCCTGGGATTGAGCTCCGTGTTGGGCTCCCTGCTCCGCGGGAAGCCTGCTTCTCCTTCTGCCTCTCCCCTTGCTTGTGCTCTCTGTCAAATAAATAAATAAAATCTTAAAAAGAATTTTTTTCCCCAAATGTCTCTGATAGGAGGCACCTGAGTGGCTCAGTCATTAACCGTCTGCCTTCGGCTCAGGTCACGATCCCAGAGTCCTGGGATACAGCCCTGCACTGGGCTCCCTGCTGCTCATTGGGGAGCCTGCTTTTGCCCCTCCCCCCTGCTCATGCTCTGTCTCTTTCCCTCTCTCAAATAAATAAAATCTTTAAAAAAAAAAGTCTCTGATAGCTAAGAAGTACTGAACACCTAGTAATAAACTCAAAAAGGTTAGAAAAACCTCAGATGAAAGACTTTACCCCTCTCCACTACAAACAGTGAACTGATTACACAAAAAGGGGTGTTTGAGAATGTCTACTAGAAGGCTTCCTAGATGGGGCACCTGGGTGGCTTAGTTGGTTCACTGTCTGCCTTCAGCTCAGGTCATGATCTCAGGGTCCTGGGATCGAGCCCCGCATCAGGCTCCCTGCCCAGCAGGGAGTCTGCTTCTTTGTCTCTCCGCTTATGGTCTCCGTGTCCCTCAAATAAATGAATAAAATCATAACTACCTTTTTTTGGAGCCAAGCAAAAAAGCATGGAAGAAGTCGCAAAAGACAAAAGGGGGAAGAAAGAGAAGAGAAAAGCAGAGTTTAACAGCAGCTGTGAACACAAAGAAAGCCACAGCCACGGATACTGTGACTGAAGAAAAGAGTCAGCGGCAGAGGCAGAGCTTAAGTAGTTCCATCGCCTGGGTGGGGAGGAGAAGCCACAGTCACCCATACTCCCCTCAATAAAGTATGACATTGATGGTCACGTATCCCCTGCCCAGGTTCCTCACCTCTAGCATTCTATAACATTCTATCATCTAGGTCAGGGGTCAGCAAAACATTTTGGTAAATTTTGGTAAATATTTACATAGTAAATATTTTTTTTTTTTAAAGATTTTATTTATTTATTTGAGAGAGAGAATGAGATAGAGAGCATGAGAGGGGGGAGGGTCAGAGAGAGAGACAGACTCCCTGCTGAGCAGGGAGCCTGACGTGGGACTCGATCCCGGGACTCCAGGATCATGACCTGAGCCGAAGGCAGTCGCTTAACCAACTGAGCCACCCAGGCGCCCCTTACATAGTAAATATTTTAAACTCTGTGGGCCACAGGGTCTCTGGGGCAAGTAGTCAACTCCGCCTTTGTAACTACAAAGCTGCCAATGTATAATGAAAGGGTGGCTACGCACAAAAACTTTATTTACAAAGCCGGCAGGTAGGATTTGGTCGTGGTCTGTAGTCTGCAACCTCTAATACAGATTCTGAACAGCATTATCAATTATCATAATCATTGAGAATAATAATTAGGACTCTTTGTCATCAAGAAAATGCATATTTTAGGGCGCCTGGGTGGCTGGTGGTTAAGCGACTGTCTTCGGCTCAGGTCATGATCCTGGAGTCCCGGGACTGAGTCCCGTGTCGGGCTCCCTGCTCGGCAGGGAGTCTGCTTCTCCCTCTGACCCTCCTCCCTCTCATGCTCTCTGTCTCAAATAAATAAATAAAATCTTTAAAAAAAAAAAAAGAAAAAGAAAATGCATATTTTAAGATAGCAGAAAAGTAAACAGAATACCTTCTGTCATTTATACCTCAATCAAGCTGGAAAAAAAAAATCCCATGGTATATCCTGCAAACATTTCCTTGAAAAACAGTATTCATATAGCTAAGGTTGAACTTTTTTTTTTTTTAAAGATTTTATTTATTTATTTGACAGAGAAAGACACAGCGAGAGAGGGAACACAAACGGGGAGTGGGAGAGGGAGAAGCAGACTCCCCGCCGAGCAGGGAGCCCAATGTGGGACTCGATCCCGGGACTCCAGGATCACGACCTGAGCCGAAGGCAGTCGCTCAACCAACTGAGCCACCCAGGTGCCCCAGGTTGAACTTCTAATTATCTGAAAAATTGGCTGTTCAGAGATACAGGAGTTACAGAAAATGAAGGTTTTATTATAAAATAGAACTTTTTTTTAATTTTTATTTTTTAAAAATATTTTATTTATTTATTCATAAGAGACAGAGAGAAAGAGGCAGAGGGAGAAGCAGGCTCCCTGCTGAACAGGGAGCCCGATGCGGGACTTGATCCCAGGACCCTGGGATCATGACCTGAGGCAAAGGCAGACGCTTAACCATCTGAGCCACCCAGGCGCCCAAAATAGAACTCTTTCAATAAGTGCAAGGCTCTGGGACACCTTGTATCTCAAAAAATGATCCCTCTAACACTAATTATAACCATGATTTCTAGAAGGGCGTACAACTTAGTAATTCTAAAAGCTGTGCAAAAACTACATTAACAGAAATCAGATGGGGTACAAGAAAAACAAAACGAAACAATTACATCAATATTCTAATGGTAAGTGAACATCCTGCTGTTCCTTGAAAAAAAATACAGGTCATTAGGTAAGTCATGGCTGGAGTGAGGCTTACCCCCTGGGCTCAAGTGACAGACAGTGAATTAGAAACCATTAATTTTAAGCAATCTAGAAAAGGTTATTTTAAGAAAATCATTACTTTCTAAGTCTGGTAGAGCAAAAAGAAAAGTTTTAGGTAAAAAGTAATTATGGGAAAAGGAGAGGCACATTTTGTGTCCTTAAGCACTTTCCAGAGCTAAGGAGACATGTCACAGCGAAAAGAGGAACCTCACTGCAGTTGTGGTCATGCCATTAGCCAGCTGCAAGACTGCCTCAAACTCTTCTTTCTCCAGCAAGCCTCCCTGACAAACCTAATCAAAACCCTCTCTTCCTCCTTTCATGTCTCCTAGGGCCACTCACTGTTCTATGTCATTCACTATATACTGCTGTGTAACTTTTTTTTTTTTTTAAGATTTTTATTTATTTATTTTTTAGAGAGAGAGCAGGCTGGGGGAGGAGCAGAGGGAGAGGGACAAGCGACTCCACGCTGAGTGCAGAGCCTGACACAGGGTTCTATCCCACGACCCCGAGATCATGACCTGAGCCGAAATCCAGAGTCAGCCTCTCAACCGAATGCACCACCCAGGGGCCCCTATGTGTGTAACTTTTATTTTTTTATTTTTTTTAAGATTTTATTTATTTATTTGAGAGAGAGAATGAGAGAGCACATGAGAGGGGGGAGGGTCAGAGGGAGAAGCAGGCTCCCCGCGGAGCAGGGAGCCCGATGCGGGACTCGATCCCGGGACTCCAGGATCATGATCTGAGCCGAAGGCAGTCGCTTAACCAACTGAGCCACCCAGGCGCCCTTCATTTATTTATTTTTAAGATTTTATTTATTTATTTGAGAGAGAGAATGAGATAGAGCATGAGAGGGGGAGGGTCAGAGGGAGAAGCAGACTCCCTGCCGAGCAGGGAGCCCGATGCGGGACTCGATCCCGGGACTCCAGGATCATGATCTGAGCCGAAGGCAGTCGCTTAACCAACTGAGCCACCCAGGCGCCCCGTGTGTAACTTTTAAAAAAACAAATCACCTTGCCGAAGAGGTACTACCGTTACTTGTGATTTATACTGTGCACTGAACTAGAGGTTACCTGGCACATTTCTTCACATTCCAAGAGTCTTACATATAAATGTCAATTTCTCAATCAGAAAAACAACAGAGGTGAACAGTCCCCTCCTACTAGCTCTAAAATGTATGACTATTAATAAACCGTATTTTTGGATATGTGCCTGGAATGGCACCAGTACGATATAAAACACATATTTTTGTTTATAACCCAGGTTGCCTCAAGACAAATAAATAAGCAGCCCTTGCCAAATTGTCCTACAGAAAGCAAACCTCTTAGAAAATCAGAGAAGGGGTGCCTGGGTGGCTCAGTCGTTAAGCGTCTGCCTTCGGCTCAGGTCATGATCCCAGGGTCCTGGGATCGAGCCCCGCGTCGGGCTCCCTGCTCCGAGGGAAGCCTGCTTCTCCCTCTCCCACTCCCCCTGCTTGTGTTCCCTCTCTTGTTGTCTCTCTCTCTGTCAAAAAATAAATGTTTAAAAAAATAAATTAAAAAATGAATAAATAAATAAAATACAATACAATACAATAATAAACATGAGGGGGTGCTGGGTGGCTCAGTCAGTTAAGCATCCAGCTCCTGATTTGGGCTCAGGTCATGATCTCAGGGTTGTGAGATCCACCAGGCTCTGCACTCAGCAGGAGTCTGCTTGAGATTCTCTCGCTCCCTCTCCCTCCCCCATCCACCCCACATGCTAGGGCGTGTGCGCATGCTCTCTCTCTCTTAAATAAATCTTTTTAAAAAATAAACACGAAGACATGGAGCCACATGGAAACAGAACAAAGCTGCACCAACACTCAGCACAATTTTGTAAAAATATTCAAATATATAAAAACTAGAAGAAAAAACATAAAAACAGCTGACATAAAAATATGGACATAATTTTTAAAAACTGTCTAGAACGTAATGCTGATTTAACAGTAAATTTAAAACAAATTCATAGAACGGTTTTCTAAAGTCCTAATTTAAATGCAAATGTACTCATGAACTCACTTGTTTTAACTGACTCCGTCTTTTTGACAAAAGCATAATATTTTCATTAAGTAAATCCCATTCTTTAGCCTCATAGCACATCTTCACTACTGCAACTAAGATGCGGGATGTAGACACCATATCAGAAGCCTGTAAGAATGAAAATATACTGAAGTTAATGGAGCACAGTTAAATGAAATTAATGATAATTGAGGTTTTCACTATAATCTACTCACAGTGCGGGTCTGTTTCTCCAAAGAGAGAAGGGTTTCAATGACTTCTTGAAGTCTTCCTTCCTAAAACAAAAGATAAAAATGAAGAATGAAAACACTACCACCAACACAAAACCAAATAAACTAGTCTAAAATGAGATGTTTCTGACACAGAAAAGAAAAAAAATCCATTTTAGAGGAAAAGGGCCACCCCCACTACTATTGTTTGGTTTTCTCCTCTTGGTAGTGCTTGCTTTTCCTGTGGACTCCCTGAGTCAGTGGTTCCTAAAGTAGGGCCCACAAGCTGTTTTTAACATTTCAAAATGCCTAAGAGAAACTGAATATAGAACAATGATTTAACACCTGAAAAAAAGTCATTTTGGATTCTAAATGATCAACTCAGTGTGGTAACCAGATTATCTTGTTCTGAACTGAGACTCTAAGTGGCACTCACACGTGTCTTTGAAGAACAAAAATGGAAAAAATGAACGATTTTTTTATGATGTCACCATAACAAATACTTCAAAACATGAAGTTTCGAGGAAAAATGTAAAGGATATTTGGTGGTGAAAAGACAAGAAATTTTTCAATGACTTTTTTTTTTTTTTTTTTTTTTAAGTAAGCTCTATGCCCAGAGTGGGGCTTAAACTCACAACCCCGAGATCAAGAGTCGCATGCTCTGCCAACTGAGCCAGCCAGGAGCCCCTCATTCTTCAATGACTTTTAAAGTAAATTATAATTGTGCTTAAAGAAAATGAAGACCAGGGGCGCCTGGGTGGCTCAGTCGTTAAGCGTCTGCCTTCGGCTCAGGTCATGATCCCAGGGTCCTGGGATCGAGCCCCGCGTCGGGCTCCCTGCTCCGCGGGAAGCCTGCTTCTCCCTCTCCCACTCCCCCTGCTTGTGTTCCCTCTCTCGCTGTGTCTCTCTCTGTCAAATAAATAAATAAAATCTTTAAAAAAAGAAAATGAAGACCACCTGAGAATATCCATACACAGTATGCCAAAGGTCACACTTTTTTTTTTTTTAAAGATTTTATTTATTTGACAGAGAAAGAGAGAGAGAGTTCACAAGCAGGGGGAGAGGCAGAGGAAGAGGGAAAAGCAGACTTCCCGCCAAGCAGGGAGCCCGATGTGGGGCTCGATCCTATGACCTGAGCCGAAGGCAGCCACTTAACCGACTGGGCCACCCAGGCGCCCCAAAGGTCACACTTTTAAGCAGATACTGATCCAAATGGAATACCCCTTTTTGTCAACTGACAACAGCCTCTATCTCTCATATGCAAAAATAAAATATTTTTTCTGGGGTACACGTTAGGAAATGGGAATAACAAAATCCAAATGATATAAACCTAAATGATAATATATCAGGACTAAAATAAGCTATCCTATTAAGAAGCACACATTGTGGGCACCTGGGTGGCTCAGTTGGTTAAGTGACTGCCTTCGGCCCAGGTCATGATCCTGGAGTCCTGGGATCGAGTTCCGCATCGGACTCCCTGCTCAGCAGGGAGTCTGCTTCTCCCTCTGATCCTCCCCCCTCTCATGCTCTCTCTGTCTCATTCTCTCTCTCAAATAAATAAATAAAATCTTTAAAAAAAAAAAGCACACATTGTGGGGCGCCTGCGTGGCTCAGTTGGTTGAGCGTCTGTCTGCCTTTGGCTTGGGTCATGATCCCGGGGTCCTGGGATCGTTCTCTCACTCTCAGTCTCTCTCAAATAAATAAATAAAATCTAAGGAAAAAAAAAACCCAAAACCAAAACAAACCACATTGTGATAAAAACAAAAC
Source organism: Leptonychotes weddellii (assembly GCF_054177405.1). NCBI lineage: Eukaryota > Metazoa > Chordata > Mammalia > Carnivora > Phocidae > Leptonychotes > Leptonychotes weddellii. The sequence continues at coordinate 12,290,167 of NC_138383.1, forward strand.
CAGCCCACAGCAAAATAAAAATTGCAAGTACTTAAGATATTGGTATTAGTAACAGTGAATGAATTAGAAGTGATGAGGAGGGTTTTATTTTGAAACTGGTTTTCTAACTATAAATGAAATTTATTACTATTTATTTTTATTTACTTTTTAAAAAAGATTTCATTGTTAAGTATCTCTATACCCAATGTGGGGCTCAAACTCACAACCCCAAGATCAAGAGCCACATACAGGGCGCCTGGGTGGCTCAGTTGTTGAGCAACTGCCTTCGGCTCAGGTCATGGTCCCAGGGTCCTGGGATCGAGTCCCGTATCGGGCTCTCTGCTCCGCGGGAGGCCTGCTTCTCCTTCTCCCACTCCCCCTTGCTTGTGTTCCCTCTCTCACTATGTCTCTCTCTGTCAAATAAATAAATAAATAAAATCTTAAAAAAAAGAGCCACATGCACCACAAAGTGAGCCAGCCAGGTGCCCTGAAACTTATTTTAATGACATGTATGGACAGTATATGAGTACTACTCTTTTATCGATAAAAGAAAGTTTTTGAATTAAGGATACAAATAACGTTTCGACTTTTCAAAATATTCTTTCCATATTTTCCAAGATAACGTTTAAACTGTGAATTTTCTATGGAGCAAAGAATATGTACTGTACAGCCATTATTTGAACTTTAACTCTGAAATCTATGATTACTATAATTAAATCTGAAACATATGATTACTAGCATTGTAACAATGTTTCCTATGCAAAGGGGGAGTATCAGTTCTGCAAATTCTATAGATTCATGTGTACCATGAATGCTGACTAAATGTCCATCATAGGAAAAGAACAAAGAACAAATCCATAAATTCTTCAAAGTTAAAGGCTAATAAATCATAAAAGATCAAAGAATCTTAGAACTGTAAAGAGGAAGATTATTTAATCCAATCACCTCATTTTAGACTATAAAAAGACTAAGGACCAAACAGCTCAGCCACAAAACTTATCAGCAGAACCAGAACCCAGGGCTCTTGCCTCCTGGCCCAATGTTCCCTCCATGACACCAAAATGTAGTTAGTTTAAATCACACCTTTGCTTCCATCAAAGTAATTTCCATTAGGGAAATGGTTACTATCTGGCAACAAATGTAGTGCAAAAAAAGTTAAAATGCAAAATACTGTTCATTAATGGTCACGTGTCATTTTTACAATTACTATTAGTCATGTGACTATAATCAACAGAATATAGTTTATGGTATTTTAATTCAGAAGGTTTTTTTTTTTAAGATTTTATTTATTTGAAAGACAAAGTGAGAGACCACAGGGAGAGGGAAAGCCCAAGGCTGGGCTCGATCACAGGACTCTGGGATCATGACCTGAGCGGAAGGCAGACGCTTCACCAACTGAGCCACCTGGGCGCCCCCAGAGTATGGTTTTAAAGAATTGCGCTCTATGTGTGAAGAAATCACATAGCACTCTAGAGCCATGGGCTCTAGGTATCAACAGAACGTTAGCGGTCACCTTCTCAGGAAGGCATTTTTTTTTTTTTTTTTAAGATTTAATTTATTTATTTGACACAGAGAGAGAGACGCAGCGAGAGAGGGAACACAAGCAGGGGGAGTGGGAGAGGGAGAAGCAGGCTTCCTGCCAAGCAGGGAGCCCAATGCAGGGCTTGATCTCAGGACCCTGGGATCATGACCTGAGCCGGAGGCAGATGCTTAACGACTGAGCCATCCAGGCACCCCTCAGGAACACATTCTTAATTTAACTCCCCATAATCAGTGGTTAGTCAGCACTTCCTTCTTTAACTCACAAGCCCCCTGACTTTCTGCTTTGTAATGACTCCAAACTCTTTTCTGTTTTAACACTGTCTTCCTAATCTCACTAGAATGTAAATTCTTTAAGAAAAGGGACTGCGTGCATCTATATTGTTCACCACTGCAGCTCACTCTGCATCTGGCACCAGCTCACTCCGCACCTGGCAAAGCACATCATGTTGCTTCTGTAGATATGATGGTACATCCCTTTATACCTTGTACCAGTTATTAACATGCATATCTTGCCTCCTAAGTGGTCTGTAAGTTCCTTCAGGGCTGGACCATGTTTGATCGTTTCCCATGCACCAACTTGTACATAGTATGCATTGACAATGACTAGAACTATCAGATGACCTTAAGGGCTCAGAATTCCTGATTCTCACTGTCACACTATGTAGGATGTGACAAATTACATGGCTGGCAATTCAGTGTGATTTGAAGGACGCTACCATCAACTTCATTAAATACAACTCCCAATTCTCTAAACATCCCACTTTTTTCTCCCATTCTTCCATGCTCAATGCTATGGCTAACCATCTTCCTCCTTTCTTTCCTATCTTCACACAGTTCTTGAAATTCCACCTCCTCGATCCTGCTTTTCAACTCAGAGGAATGAGATGGTCAGAGCTATCAAAACCAACTCGTCAGAACATGTGACTTTTGTGACTCATTTTTCTCATCAAAATAATCTTTGTAAATGAGGTAAACGACTAAGGAGTTTGTTCAACATCAATACATGTTGGGTATCTGCAAATTCCATATGTTTGTGTCCTTTAACTCCTAAATGGATCCAATCTTTTAATGATTTGTTAAACAACCTAAATAAGAAAAAGGCCAACAGCTGAAATTTTTTTTTTTTTTTAAGATTTTTTATTTATTTATTTGACAGAGAAAGACACAGCGAGAGAGGGAACACAAACGGGGAGTGGGAGAGGGAGAAGCAGACTCCCTGCCGAGCAGGGAGCCCGATGCGGGACTCGATCCCGGGACTCCAGGATCATGACCTGAGCCAAAGGCAGTCGCTTAACCAACTGTGCCACCCAGGCGCCCCAACAGCTGAAATTTAATACCAATCCAATGCTTTCACAGGACCTATTTCTTAAAGGGGGGGGTGTCTCTTTGTCCAAGCTGCTAACAGTCAATAAACTGTTTTACATTTCACCTCCTCTTTATTTTTGATATTAACCTTAAGAAGAGGCTGCAGCTAACCAAATGAAAAGACAAGAACCACCACCAAAGGATATATTCAATTTAAGAATGTAAATAATCTCCAAATACCCACATACTAAATATATCATAATCAAGAAGGGTGGTGGTGATCCTCTGTGTATTAGGAACTGCTCTGTACTACACAGTTACAGTTCAGAAAAGGCCCCAAGGGTGAAGCACTAATCATTACCAAGAACTAGTATCACTCTTACTATCTCACCAACCCCAAATACCAATCACAGAGGCGTCAGAATGTAATGGTTAAAAACAAAGGCTCTGCAAGCCAGACTGCTTGGGTCTAAATGCCAGGTCTTACCACTTACCCTTAATTTTCTCTTCAGTGAAATGAGCATAATAATAATTCCTGCCGCACAGGGTTGCTGTAAGGATTAAAGCAATACTGGGGCACCTGGGTGGCTCAGTCGTTAAGCGTCTGCCTTCGGCTCAGGTCATGGTCCCAGCGTCCTGGGATCAAGCCCCACATCAGGTTCCCTGCTCAGTGGGGAGCCTGCTTCTCTCTCTCCCTCTGCTCCTACCCACCCCCCAACCGCTTGTGCTCTCTCTCTCAAATAAATTAATTAAATATTTTTTTAAAAGTACACAGCAATAAACATTAGTGACTGGTGTTATTTGTTGAATGTGACATGAGTGTTGGAATACAGAAACATAGGTCATTGTAGGAGATTCAAATGGCCTAGATTTGGCAATTTTACCACTCACATCTAGACTTCAGTTTGCCTTTTGAAGGTTTCTGCTATCTGTGCTTTTCTCACTGGGTACATTCTTATTAAGTTTCTATACACATAAATTTTGTCTTTCACATTAAAAAAAAAAATGACTGGGGCGCCTGGGTGGCTCAGTCGTTAAGCGTCTGCCTTCGGCTCAGGTCGAGCCCCACATCGGGCTCCCTGCTTGGCGGGAAGCCTGCTTCTCCGTCTCCCACTCCCCTGCTTGTGTTCCCTCCCTCGCTATGTCTCTACCTGTCAAATAAATAAATAAAATCTTAAAAAATAAAATAAAATAAAAAATAAAAAATGACTTAAGTACAAAAGTAAGTCTCTTAAAGAGGTCGCAGGATACAGCAAAAAGAACACTACCTGCTGCCAGGAGACCTGAGCATGACCTGGCTTTGCTGCAGACCTTGGATAAACCACTTAAGCTGCAAGAACCTTAGTTTTCTCACAAGTAAAGTAAAAACAATAAAGTTTTCTTTAGTTTTATTGATGGGCTCAAAGTAAAAAACTGAAAAATGTATGCTAAAGTGTTCTACAGGGGCGCCTGGGTGGCTCAGTTGGTTAAGTGTCTGCCTTCAGCTCAGGTCATGATCCCAGAGTCCTGGGATCAAGTCCCGCATAGGGCTCCCTGCACAGCGGGGAGCCTGGTTCTCCTTCTCCCTCTGCTGCTCCCTCTGCTTGTGTGTGCATGCACACAAACACTCTCTCTCTGTCAAATAAATAAATAAAATCTTTTACAAAATAAAAGGCAAAACAAAGAAACAAATCTTAAAATTAACTAGATGGTAAGACAACCATCTAATCCAAAAGTTGAAAGTTGTGGGTTTGCATTAAAGAACAAAAACGAAAACGCTTATACCCTGCCATCCCCCAGCCCTCTACCTGCCTCCTTCACAAAAATAATCCATACCTGTGCCTTGTTTTGTTTCACTGGCTCACTGGCTTTAAAAAAAAAATGCAAATAGCTTTAATTTTACCTAGTTTAACAGGCCCCAACATTCCCTGTTTGAAACATTTGTTACCAATTTGACACCTAAAAAGGCATTTGAGTTTGCAAGTCTTTTCAACCATCTTGAACTAACCACAATGTCCTAAATAAATGCCCCTACACATGATTACTACAACTGTAACAGTGAAATTTTTTTCTTACTGGCCTATAAGCTATCTGAGGGCAAGAGCTTTGTCTAATAATAATCTTTATACTTCCCACAATGTCTAGCACTGACTACTGACAGTAAGCTATCAGAAGAAATCGGTAAAGGGAAGATTTTTTTCTCCCAGATCTCAGCTTTAGGAATAGCTGTACTTCTTTAAAGCAAATGGTTTCTTCCTTTGGACACTAGCCATCTATGACTTCCAAAGTGGTGGTGCAGGGGCTGACTTTGGCCCACACATATGTTTTGTTTGATCTATGTGGTACTGGCTCAAATGTGTTTTAAAACAGATTTGCGTCCAGTTTCTAAATATTGAGGCAATTCATATTAAAAAAACACTGCATATTCCTGGTTTCTCCCTCAAATTAGAAGAGTTGACAAGGCTTGGCCTTCATCCCCAATAGGTAAAGATTAACTGGAGGTGAAGAGTTACTGCCCCCTTTCCCTGGACAGGTTCTCAGAAGTTCAGGTTTTCATTACACTTGGCTCCCTAGGCAGGATAGCATGGTAAGAGCACAAGCACCAGAATCAGTCTGCATCCTGGCTCCACCACTTTACTAGCTGTATGACCTTGGAGCACGTGACTTAACTTCTCTTAGACTGTTTTCACGTCTGTAAGATAAGAAGAACAATACCTATCACATAGGGCTAAGGTGAGGACCAAATGAGCTAATACACGCAAGCACTCAGAAGAGTGTCTGGCACTGCAGAAAGTACTCACTAAATGCCAGGAATTGTTATCTGCCTGGCACTATGGGTGTTTTCCAACCCTTATATACATGATGTTTCTTTACACTAGCTTCCAATTAGTACAGAGATGAATGTATGGCTCCCCTCCATCAAGTACTGAAGTTAAGAAATTCATGTGTATCAACTTCATCATCTTTCCCTATCCCTGTCTTTTGTAAAGCTCTATTAAATCCTTCATCAGAAAAAAGGGAAGTGTTGAAAAGGTTTCTTTCTAAGAAATATTACTGTGAAGTAATATTTGACACTCCTCCTGTCCCTGAACTTATTACACTTAAATGTACTTATGCAGTAAGCTTCTTAAGGGACAAAAACAACTCTATTAGTACATGCATTCCAGGTGAATAGCAGTAAGTGTTTGTGGCTGGATTGATCAAGGAATTTAATGAGGCCTGAGAGCAAGGATTCTTAGCAACAGCCCATGATGGGAGTTGATTTAACAACCATCCAAACCCACTACAGACAAAACCTAGTTTTGAATCCCCGGTTCTATTACTAACTGTTAACGTTCCACAAGAAACTCTGCAAGCCTTGGTTTCCTTATATAAAATGATACATAAACTTGCCTGGCACATAGCGGGGACGGGGGGGGGGCCGGGGGGTAATAAATGTTAGGATCAAGTTAAATTTCTGTTCCAGGAGAGATAAGCAGTTGGGCTAAACCACTGTTCATGACCTTCCCTAAAAAGGTTATCCTGCAATTATGTGAAATTTGTCTTTACTTCTGCAGTTCCCGCTCCAGGAACGATTCCTCCCCATCCCAATCTTCTTTAAGGCCCAATACAAACGTCAACTTCTCTGTAAAACCTTCCCTTATCCCACCAGTAAGAACGAACAGCTTCCTTCTCTGTGTTCCAGCGGCACGTTTATACTTGTGTGAAACTCACCACCATGCCTGACTCGTCTAATTCGTGATGTATACGAACTCCTTAAGGGCAGGGATCCTGTGCTAACCACCTTCGCCCCTATCACTGAGCCAATTTTTTTTTTTAAAGATTTTATTTATTTATTTGACAGAGAGAGAGATAGCGAGAGCAGGAACACAAGCAGGGGGAGTGGGAGAGCGAGAAGCAGGGTTCCTGCCGAGCAGGGAGCCCGATGTGGGACTCGATCCCAGGACCCTGGGATCATGACCTGAGCCGAAGGCAGACGCTTAACGACGGAGCCACCCAGGCGCCCGCCCCTATCACTTTCCTAACCCTTCTCCTGGCTAAAGGCCAGGAACATCCCATGATCCATAAACAACTTAACGACACAGATTGATTCAGCAAGGGCAACAGAACTCAACTCTCTGATCTAGCCTGAACGCTGAAGCGGCCTTAACCTCTGGGAAACTGCTAGAGTAAACGTTAAACAGTACCAAGAAACGGTAAAAAGTACTATGGGGCCCCAACTCCTCCGGGCAGTGGCCATCTGTCCTGGGGAGGGTTTGGGAACCTGCATACACTAGCATACTCCCGCTGAGGAGCTGACCTGGGACCTCCTACTCATGCAGGCCCAACTCGGGGTGGGCAGGCAGTGGGGGACGCGCCCTCCAGCCAGCAGGCCCCCTGAGGCCTAAGCAAGCTCCGCGCCGTGACTCAGCCCTTGGCGCCCGCCAACAGCCAGCCGGCCTCCCCTCACCTTGGCTAACTTCTCGCACTCGGGCAGTCGCTGATCCACCGTGGCGCTGTAGTCCACCTCCATCTTGACGATGCGCCCATCAGCCCGCTCCGAGCCGCCGTCCGCCATGGTCCCTGCCTGAACGTCCCTTGATGTCCCCCTGCTTCGGCCACCAGTCGTCACCCACACCGGAAGCCGCCTGCGCAGCCGCTCAGGCAGTGCGTCGGGAGCCCGCACGAAGGACCCCACGAGGCCCCCGTGCGCTGGCCGCCAGTCCGGCACTGCCGCGGACAGCCCTGGGGGCGGGATTGAGGGTGGGGTTCATCCTCGCCCCTGCAGCTCACGTCCGGTTTTGTCTCCGTGACAGACTTTTCATCCAAAATTTGCGGCGGTGAGAAAAACTAGTGTAACAGAATAGACCGCCCCATATATGCTTACATTCCTGCTTTGAAATATTATTTTTCAGAAATGTAAGCAAGTCGCTTAACTTTTGTTGGATCTCAGTGTTCTCATCTCTGCGTGAACAGGCTGAAATAAACCCTAAGGAAAAAAGTTCTAAAGTTTCATCTGGTTGAGAATCTTGGTGGTTTAATCTGTGGCATCTCTCAAAGCTCAAAGAGAAGGTATGACAGCGGTTCGGTAATAAAACAAGTTTTTTGTTTGTTTATATTTTTACTATAATCTACTACGTGGATAAGAAGAATCTTTAGAAAGACATTTTATTGGCTTTCTCTGTAGGACTCTTGTGAGCATTAAGCGAGATCACGTATGCGAGGTTATTTCAATTTTTAAGGACCGTACAAGTTTTCATTATCATTCGCACTATCTAGGTCCCTTTTAAAAAGTTTAGGATGCTTGAAAGTGAGAATGAGGTTGTGTATGATGTGGTCAAAGTGTCAACAGTAGCCTCCCAAGCAAATGGGAAATCTTGGAATGGTCTACCGGTTAGTGAATTTAATCAGCACCAGCATCCCTTTCTATATGCTGAATAGACCTTGTTTTGTTGTTGTTTGTTTTTACTGTTCTGTACTCAAAATCATGGATAATATAAGCCATCTGTGCACATAATTTTTTTTTAAGATTTATTTATTTATTTAATTGACAGAGAGAGAGACAGTGAGAGAGGGAACACAAGCAGGGGGAGTGGGAGAGGGAGAAGCAGGCTTCCTGCTGAGCAGGGAGCCCGATGCAGGGCTCAATTCCAGGACCCTGGGATCATGATCCTAGCCGAAGGCAGTCGCTCAACCAACTGAGCCACCCAGGCGCCCCGTCTGCACACATAATTAAAAACAACAACAAAACATCCTAGCTGTAATGTAACGGAGAAGCATTGCAAAATAGCAAAATAATATACATTATTCAAAATATAAAGGTTAAGAGTGCCTGGCTGGCTCAGTTGGAGAAGCATGCAACTCTTTTTTTTTTTTTTTTAAAGATTTTATTTATTTATTTGAGACAGAATGAGATACAGAGAGCATGAGAGGGAGGAGGGTCAGAGGGAGAAGCAGACTCCCCTCCGAGCAGGGAGCCGGATGCGGGACTCGAACCCCGGACTCCAGGATCATGACCTGAGCCGAAGGCAGTCGCTTAACCAACTGAGCCACCCAGGCGCCCCGAGAAGCATGCAACTCTTAATCTCTGGGTGGTGAGTTCCAGCCCCACCTTGGGTATAGAGATTACTTAAGTAAATAAATAAATAAACTTCAAAATATAAAGGCTAAATACGTCTATCATAGGAGATAAAAAAGAAGTCATTTACTTGTACACATATATAACAACTGTAAAAGCAAAATCTGCAATAGATATGTTTTCATTGGTTCCCCAGGCATCATAAGGGCTTACTGTGGGTGGCATGATTTTTCCAAAGTGGTGTACAACTTCTTGGTAAAGTTCTGTCTATATGAAAGTACAATCTTTCGGGGTCTGGGTGGCTCAGTCGTTAAGTGTCTGCCTTCGGCTCAAGTCATGATCCCAGGGTCCTGGGATCAAGCCCCGCATCCCTCTCCCACTCCCCCTGCTTGTGTTCCTGCTCTCGCTATGTCTCTCTGTCAAATAAATAAATAAAATATTAAAAAAAAAAAGTGCAATCTTTCATTGTTTTTCACATAGAAGAATTCTAAATTTTTTTTTTTTTTAAGATTTTATTTGTGAGAGAGAGATTGAGAGACAGAGAGCATGAGAGGGAGGAGGGTCAGAGGGAGAA
>NC_138383.1:12300103-12323589 GCF_054177405.1 Leptonychotes weddellii
TTAATTAATTTTTTTTTTTAAGATTTTATTCATTTATTTGAGAGAGAGAATGAGATAGAGAGAGCATGAGAAGGGGAGGATCAGAGGGAGAAGCAGACTCCCCGCTGAGCAGGGAGCCCGATGCGGGACTCGATCCCGGGACTCCAGGATCATGACCTGAGCCGAAGGCAGTCGCTTAACCGACTGAGCCACCTAGGCGCCCTTTTTTTTTTTTTTTTTAAAGATTTTATTTATTTATTTGACAGAGAAAGACACAGTGAGAGAGGGACAAGTAGGGGGAGTCGGAGAAGAAGCAGGCTTCCCGCGAAGCAGGGAGCCCGATGTGGGGCTCGATCCCAGGACCCTGGGATCATGACCTGAGCCGAAGGCAGACGCTTAACGACTGAGCCACCCAGGCACCCCTAAATAAATAAAATCTTAAAAAAAAAAAAAAAGAATGACGGGGCCTCACTGCAAACATCAGCTCTGAATAAGACCGGAAAAGTAATTGTCTTCACAGCAAAAACTATGCAGATGCTACAATCTATGTGTGGGTCCTGATCATACCACAGAAGCACTAGGTAATAGGGAGGGGACTAGAATCCCAGGCTCCCCTGATTCTAGGCCAATGTTCTTTCTACTATGTTTACTTTTAATGTTAAATAGCAAAGGGTGTTTTTGTTATAGCCAGATGCCAAAGAAGCAATTCACAATTGGGCTTTTTATGGTAACAGTGGGTTGATTTTTTTGCAAGTCTGGTGTCCTATCTACAGCTGCTGATTTCATCTAGTAAATCTTATACATGGCCTATAATTAGGGATACACTTTCAAAGAGAGGGAGGGAGGTAAGGGAGAGGATTTACCAGAGGACTCCTTTAATCAAAACTCAAGATGAACATCCAGCTGAATGCCTTTATGAGAAGATGGGAAAAAAAAAAAAAAAATCAAACCACTGGGTCTTATCTGAGATATTCTGGTCACTGCAAACCTTTCTCCCTGGTCCCGTTCTACCCTTCCCCCACCCGTGCCCATGAATCCCTCACCCCCATATCCATTCCACTTGAAATCATTTTCTTCAACTCTCATTTTTCTCACTTGAGTTTGTGAACATAAATATCTAAATTGCCCCATTCACACATGAGTTGACCTTTCATCTGACCTTTTACATTTTTAAATAAATTTCTGGTTTGTGTTTCTACAGCTTCTGAACTATTTTGGTCCTGACTCAAGCTCTGTTATATGATTTACATCATTCTTTATAAAAGACCTAGATTGTTTCTAGGTTTTATTTTTTTATTTTTTATTTTTTTAAAGATTTTATTTATTTATTTGACAGAGAGAGACACAGCGAGAGAGGGAACACAAGCAGGGGAATTGGGAGAGGGAGAAGCAGGCTCCCCACTGAGCAGGGAGCCCGATGCGGGGCTCGATCCCAGGACTCTGAGATCATAACCTGAGCTGAAGGCAGACGCTTAACGACTGAGCCACCCAGGTGCCCCTGTTTCTAGGTTTTAAACTTTCATTTCTCTATGCTCAAATGAAGCATGTAAACCTCCACCTTCATCTCCAATATTACAAATTCCACACTTGCCCACACTTTGTCTTTTTTATAAGGACACCAATCACATTGGATTAGGGTCCACTCAACCTCATTTTAACTTGATTTCTTCAGTAAAGACCCTATCTCTAAATAAGGTTACACTCTCAGGTACTGGAGGTTAGGACTTCAACATATCTTTTCGGAGGGGGCACAATTCAACCCATAACAGTGGGTCATAATTTTCACAAGGCAACTCTTACAGAGTCCCTGGTAACCAACTCTTCTGTAGCCTGCACATTCACTGGGTCATGGAGCACTGGGCCTCACCCTGTCTGTAGGTAGATCCACTGGGTGATAGGGAAGTTCTCTGAAAGCAATGCTCTTGCTCAGGCTGCTCCAAGTATAGCTTCCAGAGCCCAACAGCTGGCTGGGGGCTTCTAAATTCATCCACGATGAGAGCTCTAGCTCTGGAGCCTATTGGTACTCCCCAGGCTTGGCAGATGGCAAATTGGACCCTCATAGATAGTTAAAGCCCATCTGTTTGGAGGGAGGTGAGCTGGTGCCAGGGCTGTCTCCCAGGCGAGACAGACCAAACTGGTGATGGGAAGGAAAAATTCTTCCTCTACCTTTCAAGGTCTTCCAGCTGGACGAAGAATGAAATTTACATGAGAGAGATTTGTTAATCTAACAAGAGAAAAAAAAAAACTCCAAAGTTTTATTATGCATGCACAGAGGGCCAATAATGATGTTGAGACCTGAAGAAATGACCAAGGTAGGCCGTTTTCATACTTTTTAGACAAAGAGACAATAAACCTGTGAGGAACTGACAGGACCAAGAAAACTTCACTTTGGGAGCTTCCGTTAGGAAGGCATTCTAAATAGAATTTCGGCTGGGGTAGTAAACTGGTAAAAATGTAACCAGGGTTGTCCATAGAGCTTTCTGCGCCTTGAATTTCCCATCTCTGGTGAAAAGGATGTCTCTCGACCTGCTGATACAGGGCAGGTACCTTTCATAAGAGAGTGTAGTTCCTGCTTTCAGAAGGACAGAGGAGGGTCTGAGTGTCCTCCTTTTTTTTTTTTTTTTAAGATTTTATTTTTTTTAAGTAATCTCTGCACCTAACATGGGGCTCGAACTCACAATCTTGAGATCAAGAGTCCTATGCTCTACTGACTAAGACAGCCAGGTGCCCCAGAGTGTCCTTCTTGCACAGCCAACCTCTTAAGTAACTTTTTTTTTCTCCAATAAAATTTTTTTTAATTTAAATTCAATTAGTTAACCTGTAAGGTATTAGTTTCAAAAGTAGAGTTCAGTGATTCATCAGTCTTATCTAACACCCAGTGCTCATTACATCATGTGCCCTCCTTAATGTCCATCACCCAGTTACCCCACTCTTAAATAACTGCTCTTTAAAATAATCAAAGGCCAAAGTGGCACATTTGGTGCAGCCTGCCCTTGGCCCCTACACTGGCCACCCCTCCCATGCAGGTACATCTTCCTTGGAAGGCTTCCCCTCTCGAGAGTCGGTGACACCTCCAGACTTCATCTATCTTGCACCTGGACAAAGCAGAACAAAGGTGAAGCTAAGGGGCTTCTTATTTAGTGCAGCCCTTGTGAGACTGTGTCCCCGTGTTTGTTAGACTCAATCTCACCCCCGGGAGGAAGCCTCCAGGAGGTCTTGGCCTGGCTGGAGCGCAGCTGGCATCTCAGAAACAATATTATTAGTCAACGTTCACCGAGACAAAGTCTCTGTGATTAATTATTCTTCCAGTGTGAACCACAAAGGACTGAATCCAACAGGGGCTTGCCCTGTTAATTGAAATTAGAAGTTTTCGATAAATGTTAAATGAAATAGGGCTATGCAGTAACTGGCTAGGAATTGTTACATTATATAACCATAATACTCCATCCTAAAATAGGGATGAACTAATAACACTTAGCAGATTTTTCCCCCCCGCATTCTTGGAGTCTTTTTTTTTCCTTTTTCTTTTTTTTTTTAAGATTTTATTTATTTATCAGAGAGAGAGAGACAGAGGCAGGCAGAGGGAGAAGCAGGCTCCCTGCCGAGCAAGGAGCCCGACGCGGGACTCGATCCCAGGAACCTGGGATCATGACCTGAGCCGAAGGCAGGCAGACGCTTAACCAACTGAGCCACCCAGGCGTCCCCCGCATTCTTGGAGTCTTGAAGACTCCAAAAGGATGCAGATATTCTCATTCCCCATCAATGAATGGCATTTCAACCAGGTAAAATTTAGCTCTGAATTTGGATCCAGATTTCCTGAGCTGGAATCCTAAAAGGAATGCACATAAAATGTATGGAGCTTTCAAAGACCCTAGTCACAACAGACCATATATTAAAGGATCCCAGGGTGCCTGGGTGGCTCAGTCGGTTAAGCGGCTGCCTTCGGCTCAGGTCATGATCCCAGGGTCCTGGGATCGCGTCCCGCCATTGGGCTCCCTGCTCTGCGGGGAGCCTGCTTCTCCCTCTCCATCTGCCTGCTTCTCTGCCTACTTGTGCTCTCTCTCTATCTCTCTGTCAAATAAATAAATAAAATCTTTAAAAAAATAAATAAATAGGGGTGCCTGGGTGGCTCAGTTGGTTAAGCGACTGCCTTCAGCTCAGGTCATGATCCCGGAGTCCTGGGATCGAGTCCCACGTCGGGCTCCCGGCTCGGCGGGGAGCCTGCTTCTCCCTCTGACCCTATCCCCTCTCATGCTGTTCTCTCTCTCAAATAAATAAATAAATAAAATCTTTAAAAAAAAAAAAAAAATAAAATAAAATAAAGGATCCCATTCATATGAAACACCCCAAAATGGGAAATTTACAGAGAAAAAAGATTAGTGGTTTCCTAGGGCTGGGGTGGGATTGGGGGTAAAAAAGTAGGGGAGTGATAGCCAAAGCATACAGGGTTTCTTTTTGAGGTGATGACCATGTTCTAAATTTGAGTGTGGTGATGGTGCCCATATCTGTGAATATTCAAAACCCCATCAAATTCTCTACTTGAAATGGGTGATTGTACGGTATGTGAACTCTTTCTCAATAAAGCTGTTGAAATAAGACAAAACAAAACTAAGAAGCTTTCAGAGTGTGTTTGAGAACAGACCTAAAACTTCACTTAGAAGGTCAACTGCTAGGCATCAGCTTAAAAAAAAGAAAAAAACAACAACCCCAAATGCAAATTGTAGCCACAAGCAGCCAATTCTTGCTTTGTTAGCAGTTAATACCTAAAGTGCTATTTTTAAAGCATTTGCTCTTGGCACTAGAGTGTACCACAAACACTGAGCGATTTGTGCTAGTCCTCTGCAAAGTGCCTCTCTTAAAGGAGCTTGACTCATAAAGTGCAACTGACAGGTAGAAAGGCAGAGAAAAAGGGGGATGCGGTGGGGCACTGTTTTGGGGTGTGTCCAGAGCCCTTCTCACAGTTACAGTTCAGTGCCAGAAAACCCCAAAACTCTCTATTTGAAGAGGGGCCATGAGAATGGAAATTTTAAGCATAAGCCACAAAATAATTTTTTTTTTTAATTTTTGGACTTGCTTTTTTTTTTTTTTAAAGATTTTATTTATTTATTTGAGAAAGAGAGAATGAGAGACAAAGAGCACGAGAGGGAAGAGGGTCAGAGGGAGAAGCAGACTCCCTGCCGAGCAGGGAGCCCGATGCGGGACTCGATCCCGGGACTCCAGGATCATGACCTGAGCTGAAGGCAGTCGCTTAACCAACTGAGCCACCCAGGTGCCCAGCCACAAAATAATTTAATAGTCTCTAGCCATGAGGGTGACAACTGTTGATGCCTGTGAGGACGGAGGGAGAAGTTTAAGTCAAAAGAGAATCCCTAGCAAATTCTCGAACCTGAGGCGTTTGGATTTGGCTCAGTTTGCAGCCTTTGAACTGGGGCTGCTTGTTGTGGATTGCTTCTGCTCACTCTCATTTTTGCAGCGCTGTTCAGACACAAGCTATGAAGCATGGATGGCCTTGATCCATACCGAGGATATACAATTTGGCCCTCAGATAGCTTGATAAATCGAAAGCTCATAACAGACTAACAAATACTCTTGAGGAGTTGCAACATGGCAACAGCGATCAGCACTGGATTAACTGTCCCTAAATCTAGCTTGCCTCTCATGTACTGTATTATTTTGGGAAACCTGGACCTCCAAAGTGTTGAAGAGAAACCCGGAGAGAGATGGTCACTCAGCCAATCAATTTGTAATTTGGAGGCACTAAAGGATTTCCATTTTTAAAGCGTAGATGTCAAACTTATTTTAGCTTTAGAACCCATTTCATTTTTCCAAATATAATATTATTGGGAATCCCAAGGCATGTATAAAGCAGGTGAAAGTGACAAGTGGATCCCTAAGGCTATATAGCAACCTCTGTTGTTTGATATGATGTATTTCATTGTTTACTGGACCCAGAAGCACCTCTGTGGGGTCCAAGGTTCTGTGGAGCAGAACTGAGGAAGCAACAAAAGGCTGGGAGATACCCCTGGGTTCAAATTTCTGCTGTAGAAACTACTCCCTGTGTAAATCTGGGCAGGTTATTTAACTCTAAGACTGTTGTGGGGATGCTGATAGGACGAGAAAAGGAATGTTTCCTAAACTGGGGTCTGGGGATGTCTCTTTGGGCACCATGATTTTTTTTTTTTTGGATTTTTTTTTTCTTTAATGGGTTCCTGCATTACCTAGTTGTAGGAAGGCTACTTTTTGTTTTTTCCAGACTAGGTTTGTTTTTTTCGGCCCACCACTTTCTAGAAGAGCCACAAAGAGGACAATTTTCCCCCAAACATGGGGACTGGAGTTCTAGCAGATCATTAAACCTATGGAGGGTTAACAGAGGGACTAGAAAGTCCCCTTCTCCTACTTACCCTGTCTTTCCCCCAAATTCTCCATTCATATGATCAGTGAGACTCGGGGTTAATGAGGTACTTTTAGGGAGGAAACAAATCGAGTGTTTTTCAAAGACAGACAACAGTTGTTTGTACCTCCAGCTCTATTGGAAGGAACCAGCTTGGTGGGGGGAGGCTCACTCTTTGGAGCTAGACACTTTGGGGTCTGAATTGAGGTTTCTTGAAACTTCCAGCAAGTTATGTAATATTCTCTGAGCCTTGGGGTACCTGGGTGGCTTAGTCACTTGGGTGGCCTACTCTTGGTTTCGGGTTGGGTCGTGATCTCGGGGTCGTGGGATCGAGCCCTGGGTCAGGCTCTATGCTCGGTATGGAGTCTGCTTTTCCCTCTCCCTCTACTCCATCCCCCTGCGCTCTCTCTCTCTCAAATAAATAAATAAATAAAATCTTAAAAAAAAAAAGATTCTCTGAGCCTCAGTTTCCTTATTTATAAAATGGAGGCAATATCTATTCTATTGGATTGTCAGGATAAACTGAATAAAACAACTTAGCAAAGACTTATTTTTCTCAAAAGCTAGTTTTTGTTTTTGTTTTTAAGATTTTATTTTCTTATTTGAGAGAGAGCATTAAGCTGAGGGGCAGCAGGATGGGGGAGAAGCAGACTCCCCACTGAGCAGGGAGCCCGACATGGGGCTCAATCCCAGGACCCCAAGATCATGACCTGAGTTGAAGGCAGACACTTAACCAACTGTGCCACCCAGGTGCCCCTCAAAAGTTAGGTCTTGTCCCTCTCTGTCTGGGGTTAGCAATTCTGTAGGCGATCTCTTGAAAGTTCTAAGACCGAAGTTAATGAGCTAGTAATTGCATGTCTTTCTCTGGGTCCCTTAAAAATACAAGATGGAGATAGGCAATTTAATAGCACGTATTCTTTCCTGGATATTTTTGGAGCAGAAGCTGAACAGTTGTACTTGGAGTCTGAATAAATAGAAGTGAAGGAGAGAATCACTGGGTCGAGTCTTAGGTCTCAAGAGGAAAAATACGACCTTCATCATCAGACTTGTAGCCAGAGTCTTGGAGAGCCAGCTGGGAAAAGTCTTGGACAAGACCGAGCCAGACACCGATCAGTCTTAGAGTGGAGGAAATTAACTTAGATGAGGGTCAATCTGAAGCCAGTCCCCAGCTCAGAAGCAATTTAGGAAGAAACTGAGCAAATGTATATTATAATTAACACCATTGGCTGGCAAGGAAGACGTTGATGTGACTCGCCAGACGGTATCAGATTCCCAACAGATGGAATGAAATTCAAAGGCATTGACCCCTCCCCTCAGTAGGGAGTAGACAGTCTTCCAGGCTTACCTTATTATTTCCTTTTCCCTTCACAAAATTAAATAACAGTAAAATGGCATAAAAACTTGAACACAGGAAACAGAGCTCTCTTGGGCAGAGCTGCCTTACCTTGAATAATAGAGGTGACAGGATACTGCTCTTCTTGGCCACTGGGAAAGCACACTGGGTCATCTGACCCTGGGGGTGGGTTATCTCTGACCAGGAGCTCCTTCCTGATATGCCAATCAAACCCAACCATTTTCCACATGTGTCACGGCATGAAAAAGATTGGGAAGCTCTGCTCTGAGGCTATTTCCCCAAACTTGGTGCAATGACACATAAATCCTTGGGTCCCATCTTCCTGCATCCGGTTTGGTAGGTCTAGGGTAGGGTCCAGATGTCTGCATTTTTTAAAGCTGCCAAGGTGATTCTGACCTGATTTGGGAACACTGCTCTAAGGGCTAAGAAGTTCTGGTGTTTTCATTTAATAAAACTAAAAATAGCAGAGGCCCGTGCCGCTGGTCCAAGTCCTGAGCAAGTTGTGGATTTAAAGCCTGTTTTCTTGAAAGTACGGAGGGAGATTCTCCATGAGATAGAATTGAAGAAGAGCTTGGTTGCCATCTGTTCACTTCTGGCTGAAACCCTTGGGCCTTTTGGCCCCTACTTTCTTCTTTTAAAGTCTTAAATGTTATTCTTCTAAAATATACCTGGTAATGGGGCGCCTCGGTGGCTCAGTCGTTAAGCGTCTGCCTTCGGCTCAGGTCATGATCCCAGAGTCCTGGGATCGAGCCCCGCATCGGGCTCCCTGCTCCGCGGGAAGCCTGCTTCTCCCTCTCCCACTCCCCCTGCTTGTGTTCCTGCTCTCGCTATATCTCTCTCTCTCTGTCAAATAAATAAATAAAATCTTAAAAATATATATATATATGTATACCTGGTAAGAACGTTGGACAATGATAGAATGCCCAAACTGCCCTGGGCACCACCTTGGGCCTCTGGTGCCACAGACAGCCCGAAGTTAGCACAACAAACAGTAAATGTAACTTCTAAGGTTTCTTAGAGGTGAAGTATCAGAGACACATGCCGTTCTGAATTCAGGTGACATAACAACAGAAGAAATAACAACCCATTAAAAAGAAAAATCTCAGCAATAAAAATGGCTGTAGTTTCTGAAGGAGCTTGCTGTACCCACAGAGGATTCTGTGATCTTGGGAACTAGAGTGATTGGAACCAACCCTCTGTTTCTCTTCTCCATTCAGTCATGCCAACCAGTAAAAAGCAATATGCAAACAGATTCCCGGAGTACCAATCACAACAGCCATTTTCCGAAGACACATGGTTTCTCGTGAGCAATCATCCCAGCAACATATCTGCAGATCTCAACGCCGGAGCCCAAGCAAGGAGAAGGGAACATTTATTTAATGCTTACTATGGGCCAGGGACTGTGCTAGTCATTTTAATGCCTTGCCTTTCACATAATATCACCCCATCCCATCCCATCATCTCCCCATCTCTCCATCCACTCATTTGAAGGAAGGAAGAGACACAAGATACAGTGATTGGTGGTGATGCAGTGCAATGATTGTAATCACTTGGGAGGCGATGCAGAGCCAAGGGCCCCTTATTACCTTAGGGTCGAGTCATTTTCACATGGAAAGCATGGGTGGGAATCCCCATCCTTAGGCTCTAGAGGTTATCTCTTGCATAGATCCCTCTACAACAAGCCCAACTGTTTCTCCCTTTTATAGATGTTTTGCTTGGATGAGTCCTTCCTGTTGGGACATAGAGCCATTTCCCCAAGGACTTTTTCTATTGAGTCAATGATCCCATGCCACAATCAGCAACCCCACTCCTGGCAGAGACTTAGAATCTCTGGTTTTGTCTGGTATTAGGAATTCATTTGCCTCAATTTTGTTTGACCTGCTTGGTCTGGCCTTTCACCACCAGATCCAATGGGTAAGATCTGCAACTACTACTCTGGGCACTGAGTTCTGGGGGACCTCATTCATGCAAATTACTGCAGCAGCTAAATTTTTTTTTTCTTGAAAAATTAAATACTGAAAACCCTTTCTCTAGGATGGAGTTGGGCACTATTGTTTTCTTCGTAAATTTGGCCTTGCTTAAAATGTTGCAGTAGCTCCACATAATTAGGCCAAAAGAATAGCAGTGGTTTTAAGAATCAGCACTAGGCATGGTACTCTGGTGAGACTTGGTGACCTAGCTTTCTTTTGTTTGGAAGAAATCCTAAAGAGACTACCTATTTGTTCCTAGGGAAGTGAGTTGCCGATTATTGGTCTAAAAATGATGTAGCCAGGGTTGTTGAGGGCTGGACTGCTGTTTAATGGCTTTTTCCTTCCAGAAGTTTCTGTTCATCAATGAAATATTATTGCTGGTGAAATGGTGGAAGGCTACTTGTTCATGAAAGGGGTAGAGGGAGAGGGAAAGAAGCAGACTGATGAAGTTGGAGGATTCCCAACCTCTTGGCATCCAGAAGCCTGCCCTCACCATCCCCTGAGAGAGTTAGCCTTTCCGGTGAGGTCATGAATGAAGTCACCTTGCATGGCAGCTGGTGACCCCTGCTTTGAAAGCCCGCTGCTACTTGCAGCATGAAATCCAAATTCCTTAGCTTGGCATTCAAGGCCTTATGCCTCGGTCAGACGGTTAGTTATTCACTGACCCTTGAATGTGCACTGGGATTATTCCCTCCGCCCTCACTACCCTGCTCTTCAGTCTCACTGATCTTCAAAATTCAGTTTGCTCCCACGGAAGTGTGGGTCAGAAGGTAATTTAATATAGTTTTGGAATGGGGGAGGCTTGGTTCTATCTAGCAAGACTGAAATCCACACACCCATTGACTCAACAACTTCACTTTTCGAATTTAATCGACAGAAACATTTGAACAACACAGAAAAGATATCATATGAGATGCTATACTGTACTACAATAGCATGAGAATGGAAACGCTCTAAACGTCCACCAAATGAGGAATGGCAAAAATACGGCATAACCGTACGATGGCACGTGACGTAGCCATTACAAAACCTGTTAGAGATATGCTTGTGGCCACGAGAAGACGGCAAGCTTACACTGTTAGTGAAAAAATGCACATTGCAAAGTGGTACAGCGTGGTCTAGTTGCAGAGTGTGGGCTTATCTTTATAAAATAACATTACTTATGCATCACATTTAAGTATAAACATCCGAACACCAACTTTAACAACAGCTATCTCTGTGATGAGGCATCCTAGGACACCGGTTTTTTCGATGTTACCTATTTACATGTTGGAATTCTTTACAAGGACCACATATTACTTTATGAACAAAGAGCAAAGCTCATCGTTTTTTCAAGGCCCAACTTAGATCCCCCCACTCCTATAAAGTGGGCCCTGACCACCTCTGTCCATAGAGCTGCTCCCTCCTTGACATCGTGTGGTGAGGATGCAGCAGAGTTTCCAGGGAGTAAACCTCACTTTCCTGTGAAGCCATTTCTCCCACTGCCTCCGGCTGTTCCTTAGCCTTTTATGCTGTGATACCTTCTCCTCCCAACCGGATTACAGGCTTCTTAAAGGTGAGGATGTCCCACTTTTCCCCTTTTCATCTGCTGCTCCGGCTACTTCCAGAGCTCTCCCCCGCCCCCCCAAGTGCTTCCCTCTCTAAAGCACTGGCCTCATGGAGACCCCGCCAAGGAGCGGCGCTCAGGGGCCTGCAATATAGCAGCTGATGATGTTAGTGTCTAGGATCAGGGAGCCGTTGGGCAGCCGAGGGACCCTCCTTCTCTCTGAGCCAAGGATATAGTCAGTCCCCTGACTACCCAGAGGCGCCTGGCCCCAGTGTTGGAACCTACCACAAACCAGCTGCGTTACTCTCAGAAAGAAACAGATGGGCCGAGGGAAAAGTGGGAAATGAGAGTCACAACACAACAGCAAACTCAACTCAATGACATGGCCCAGCACGAGGCAGCTGGGTTAAATCTGGCCATTTGGAGATCACTGAAAATTTTTACCACCCTCCATTGTCATCATGAAGACCAAAATGATGATATTTTCATTGGAGGGGGTGGCGTAGTTTGGATGAAGCACTTCGTACCGAAGCGTACTGAACGTGACAATATTTACTCATTTGGTCTCTCTGTTCCCTTTCTGGGGCCCATCGTACTTAGCAAAAGCATTTAATCGCTCATCCTTGGCGGTTATTGGAAAAGTCAGATGTTTCTCTCTTTGTTCTGTTCCTTCTCCCTGAAGACAGAATTCCATAGATGTTTAGATCCGTGTGACCAATAGACTGGCTGCTGGTCTGGGAAGACTCTAGAATCCAGGGACCTAGAGACTGAGTTCAAAGGAATCTCCTTCGACATCCAACCCGAGGGGAATGCTCTAAATCAAATTCTGCCTAAAACCTCCCCTGTACTGTCCTAATTCAATCAGACCATGTCAGGGGTCCACACTTCTAAGACTGCCTCACGTTAGCCTTTCCCTTTGTCTCTACCTGAGTTCAAAACATTGTAAATTTTCCCATTAGCATGATTATGCTCTACTTATCACTAGGAACAGGGAGGCTTCTTTTACATCCCCCAAAATAAAGGGAAAGAGGAATTTCTGTCATCTTAAAAAGAAGACCAAGTTCAAAGAGTAGTAGAGACGAGACTAGAGACTAGACACAGCCTCTGTGCCTAGCAGCGCCTGGCACACAGTAAGTAGGCCCTTCACAAATGCAAACTCAAGAAATTTACTAAGGAGTCTTGCTACTAATGGGTTTTACTAAATTTCTTTTCCTTGGACTGGTCTACAGCAGGGTTTCTCTGTTGTGGGGCTATCCCGTGCGCTGGAGGATGTTTAGCAGCATCTCTGGC
This sequence comes from Leptonychotes weddellii, assembly GCF_054177405.1. Lineage (NCBI taxonomy): Eukaryota > Metazoa > Chordata > Mammalia > Carnivora > Phocidae > Leptonychotes > Leptonychotes weddellii. The sequence continues at coordinate 12,312,634 of NC_138383.1, forward strand.
CTCTCGACCCACTAGATGCCAGAAGCACATCACTCCCCCATTAGTGGTGACAATCAAAAATATCTCCAGACACTGCCAGATGTACCCTGGCAGGAAGAATTGCCCCCAGATGAGAACCAATGGTCTAGAGACTCCCCTTTGCTTTTAGAGAAATCAGTGAAGATTAAAAGACAAAACAAAACAAAACACAACAGAGCACCAAAAAGTCCTCTACTTCTAAACTCCCTCCACCGAGTGATTACCTTTCCCCCCACCCACCCCTGCTTTCTAGTGAAAGCATGTCTGAACATGAAGAACCACATGCCCGCCCCCCACCATCTGTGTCCCTGGGGGAGATCTGTGGGCGCACACAGCGATACCACTGTCTCTGGTCAATCAAGGAGGCAGGATGCTGGACTTCACATTCAGCCAACACCAATGGCCTCCGAGTTAGAGCTCGCTACGCCTGGCCTTGAAATTGTCCTGGCTGGACTGGTCCAGTGGGCTGGGTGTTGAGACTTGTTCCCGTGCCCCCGAACTGCCAACTCTGCTTTGCAGGGACGGGCTCGCAGCTTGTGTCCTCTGTAGACGCTCTACAACCTATTATACGGAGTTTCCTCATTCCTGAGCTGGGATCTTCACCTTGAAGCCTTGGCAGAGCATGAAAGGGTTGGGATGGGACTCTTGGCTGAGGAAAGAAGCCACGTATCAACTGCCTCGCAAGGACAGCCCGTCAGGTTTTGGCTTCACTTCCTCTTTCCTGCTTGGGGGTGCTAATGTCACTGGGTGCAAAGTGCTTTGTGATTGATGGGGGCAGGGCCTTGGCGGGGCTGTGTTGAGGTTAATGGAGGTGCTCCCCGTTTCTGAGAAATCACTTTTTTTTTTTCTTTTCTACAACAGAGTCGCTGCCCTGCCGAGTCCCGCCAATGGTTATGAGAACAGAACCTGAGGTTAAGAGGCTCTTGGGAGTTGGTGCTCAGACCCTCGCTGTGGCTAGGAAACAGCATCCCCGCAAAATGAGAACGAGGAGAGCGCTGGGCTGTCACCTAATCAGTGTGTCCTTCTGAATATCTGGTTAGTGGTGGTACGAGGTTCTGCCAGGTAGAGGGCACCCAGAGGAAAATTCCCAGCTCCAGTCACCTTAACGAGAGAAGCCTTCTTGCCTCCCGTGTGACTCGGAGGTTTCCAGGGAGAAAGGGAAGGAGGAAAGCAAGCGCTTCAGTCCCTTGCCTTGGCTCGGACGGCGGTGTGTGTGTGTGACCGGAGCTGGGAGGAGACGACTGACCCAGATAGCCCTGGTCTGAATGCATAAGCATCAAAAATCTCACACCAGAGTCAGCCCACCAGCGCTTTAGCTTTCTCCGCGGAAAACGTGTTCCTCTTTATGATGCTGACATAGTCAACTTACAAAGACGGATTGGAAGAAAATGCCTGCAAAGCTGTATGCCTCAGATTAAAAAAAAAAAAAAAAAAAAAAAAGAACTCTGATTCACAACTGTTAGCTTAATGGTAACAAATTCGTTTTCTTTGATAGCACTTGCTCTGAAATTGTTGCTGCTGGAAGGAAAAAAAACAAGGCCCCCAGCTTTCACTTATTCATTCAACAATCGTTTTGTGAGCATCTGCCCTGGGCTGGTGCTGTACTAGCCGGGGGGGGTATGGTGCTGGAGTAGACAGCTTTTGTTTTCCTGGGGTTCGTGACAGACCTGTGAGACAGTATGAGCAGCATGCTCTACCGACAGTGGGTGGGTTCGTGGGGGGCCCAGGAACGGCCCCAGAGGAGAAGATCCCCAGCTGAGTGGCACAGAGGTGGGGAGGACCAGGGAGTGGCGAGGGCAGAGGGCCCTGCTCAAGGACTGGGCTTCCTCCCAGCCAGTGAGGGTACTTTTAAGCAGAAAATGACCAGGTCAGTCATTTTAAAAGAAAACTCTTGCGGTGGGGAGGAGGATGTTCATTGTCTACAGTGTGCTGAGTGGAAATTTATTTGGAAATGGTTTGCTTCTGAATCGGTTGTTTCCCTTGCTCTCAGTGCCTGGCTGATGACACATGACCAAAACTGCCTAGGAAATTCTTCTCTCCCTTCAGCTGGGTTGCTATGCAGTCTGGATTCTGGAAGCCGAATGATATGAGGTTGGGGTCACAAGGGAGTCCTACGCAGCATACTCCCGATTATGTCATTCCTTTGTGGTCTAACTGTTAGGGCAGGTAAGGAAGAATTCCACCCGCAGCCTAGGCTGGTGATCCTCTGGGAGGCAGTACTTGATGGAGAGTGTGCAGGACTGAGCCCTCTGGGGCCCCTTTCTTCCATAGCTGCCAAGAAACCCTGAGGCTCCAGGACAGGCAGGGGTGGCTCTGAGTGGAAGAGCTGAATCCCAAGTTCCATTAATCCTCTGGGGCAGCGTTTCCCCAGGGTGTCACTAGGCTCAGTGCTAGTGACATCAGGGGCCAGATAATTCCCTGGTGGGGGAGGGGGCACTGTCCTGTCCATTATAGTATGTTTAGCAGTGTCCCTGGCTATCGGTAGCATCCCCAAGTTGTGAGAACCAAAAATGTCTCCAGACATTGGAAGCATTCTTGTGGGGTGAGATTGCCCCCAGTTGAGAACCATTGTTCTAGAGGATGGTTTTGCATTCTTGTCTTTTTTTTTTTTTTTTTTTAAGATTTTATTTATTTATTTGAGAGAGAGAATGAGAGACAGAGAGCACGAGAGGGAGGAGGGTCAGAGAGAAGCAGACTCCCTGCCGAGCAGGGAGCCCGATGCGGGACTCGATCCCGGGACTCCAGGATCATGACCTGAGCCGAAGGCAGTCGCTTAACCAACTGAGCCACCCAGGCGCCCTGCATTCTTATCTTACTGGACCTCATGGCAGTGCTGTCCAATGGATCACTTGCTTCCTCTTGAAACTCGCATTCTCTTGGTGAGTGAATGAATGAAACTTGCACTCTCCTTGTCTTTCCTCCGACTCTCTCCTGGGTTTCTTGTAGATTCGTGGGGCCTCCCCATCCTCTTCCTGATCTCCAAATGCTGCCATCCCTTCATGCTCAGACCTGAACTCATTTCCCGCTTATACTTTATGCTTTCTCCCTCTCATTCATCTCCGGCATTTCAAGTATCTTCTGTTTTCCATTACTCCCACATTCGTCACCATCCCAGATCTCTCACCTACGCTCCAGATTCATTTCTACTTGCTTTGGATATCTCGTTGGCATCACAAAATCTATCCATCTTTCTCAGAAATCCACTCCTCTTCTCACCCCTGTCTATCTGTTGGCCAAGCCATTAAACCTTAAGGTCATCCTGACACCTGCTTTTCTCTCATCTTCATATCCCGTCCATGACCAATCCCTGTCAATTCTATCTTCAAAATATACCTCAAAACCATCTGTTCCCAGCCCTCCAGTTCAAGCCACCACATAATGTGAAAAACCAATAATGTAGGTAACTCCAATGACCTCAGTGATTTCCTGACTTCCCCTTTGCTTCTTTCCAGTCCCTTCTCCACCCAGAGCAATCTTTTACAAGCACAAATCAGATCATATGATTTAATTTCGGCAAAGGCATTCCACTGCACGTGAATAAGATCGAAGCGTCTTAACATGGCCCCAACCTCCTTTGTGCCATTCGTCCTTTCGTTTCTGCTGCTGCCGCCATGTTGATCTTCTTTTGATTCCTCAAGTGTCACACATGGACACCACACATGCTATTACCTTCACCTGGAGCACTATGCCCCAGCTCTTTTCTTCCTGCGGGTCTCGGTATGTCATTGCTTCCAGAGTATCTTTCCCGATCCCATCCTCTTAAATTCGGTTTCCCCATCATGCATGCTTCCTTATGGCACTGGTGACTTTTAAGTCCATCTGTACTCAGGTGATTCTCTATTGTTGGCTCCCCTGCCAGACTGGAAGAAGGGACTCCCACTGACTCTTCTGCTCATTGCCGTGTCGCCATCTTAATATTGTATGTGACACTCAGTGAGTACTCAGTAAATATTTATTGGATGAATGATTATTCACCTTCGAGTCCTTGAAAAGAACACTTTATGACCAAGAAAAATGAATGACTGTGAAGAATGAAGTAAGAGCTCCTCGCTTGTCTGTGTAAATGAAAAGAAGCTTTCCAGGGCTGGTTCTTGGGAGTGCAAAGCACAAGGAGATGAATCAGGCATCAGCTGACTAGCAATGAGACTTGTTGATTTTGTCATTAGTATTCCATATTTATCCTAAGACTTTCCACCCAATCTGGAGGGAACTCCCTGAGCCCCAGGCAGGATCACACCAAAGCAATCTAAGAGGAAGCGCTGAAATTAGTTCAGTTTTCTTCCTGGAAGGCCTGAGCTCCCAAAGAGGTCAGGATGCTCAGGGAGGACAGCAGCCCCCACCCAGGCCGAAGGAGTCGAGGAAGTGATGGGGAGCGGCTTCACCCGATGCATGATGCTCTGATGCACCATCAGAGCCCCGTAAGTATCAGCGGACTTGCTACAGACCCACAGAACTATCTCCTCCATAGAATGAGACAAGGGGAGGCCAAGGTTCTCCTTCTCTTCTGCAGACTCAGTTATGCAGAGAGCGTTTCACTTGGTTTTTCTGAAAATTCATGAGCACGGTTGGCTGCAGAGCGCAGTGTAAACGGATGACGTTAGAACGCTCAGCCTTTGAGTCAAACCGAGAGTAATTCACATCAGCCTCTCCCAGTCTTTTGAAGAAGGGACAGCAGCTGCAGAGCACTCGCCTGCAAGTAAGCAGCTAAGCATTTGCTAAGCCCAGGTTAGAATCCCAAAATCTGGAAGGGGGGGAAAAAAAGTCTGAACCACATTGGGAGCCCAGTTGGTAGGACAGTGGAATTCATTTTCAACAGGTTTATTTATTATGTCTTAAATCAGCCTTAATGAATCTGGAAGAAGAGTGTCAAGGTCCATGTGTTATGGCTCAAGGACGAGTCTGGGGCCCCGAGTCCAAACATATTGTGATTGGCTGCCCTACTGCTCAACAACTGTCATTGTGGGGCGGGGATGTCATTTACAAGGGGGTCGCCCACATTCGCTGGCAGCCCTTAATAACGTACTAACGGGATATCGGTGCTGACTTGCACCAACAATAAAATAACAAGGTTGGACCGAGGCACACCATGGATCCCGGTAGGGTGGAAGCTATAGAGAAAGATACGCTCTTCAATTTATTCTCAGTCAAGAATGAAAAAAAAAAAAAAAAAAGAAAGGAGAAACCCTCTCGAAGGCACTTCCTGTTTTGAGAGAAAGGTTCTGTGTCAAGATGAGCTGTTGGAGTTCCAATATTCACTCAGAGGACGGAGCGAGCATTTTCTTTGTGTTACACATAAAGATACACATAAAACCCAGCCCCGGCCCTCACGGAGCATGCAGATGGGGAGGCAGGTCACGCAGGTCCCGGCAAGACAGGAAGTCAGAGATGACTGTGGTTTGTCAGAGGCCGGTATGTTGGATGGTTCAGCCTGCTGAATGTTTTGCTGTCCAGAAGGATGGCAGAGAGGGGGAGACAGGAAATCTAAATGGAAATGGAGTGGCAGCCAGGGCCCGGAGGAGTAGAAACTTAACTGTGAGACTCGCATTAAAGAATCCAGCAAGATGTGAGACCAAATTGAATCAACACCGAGATGGATGACAGTCTCCCAGGTTAGGACTTAATTCATAAATATTTGTTGAACGAATGAGTGAATCTCTTCCATCTGTCACCCTATTTACTGCTTACCTCAGATTCTTTGTAGTAACGTTCTGGAATCTCATCACAGGCGATATCAATAAAGCAAACTTCTCTCTCTAGGTCTTTGGCTTCATTGTCAAAAATCTGAAAGAGCAGAGCAACATATCAAAGGTTAGCGATGTGAGTATCCTCAAGGTGCCCACGGTTGGCACGACTGTGCCCTGCAGAGCATCTTCACATGGCTCAGTGCTCCTGGCTGGCGCTTTCTGCCTGCCTCAGAATGTGCAAGAATCATGAAAGGCTTTGATTCATCGCTTACGTTTTGTCACATCAGAGGCAGGTGCAGCATCAATCACCGCTTGGTGAGGGGTAGAAGGAAAAGTGGTCTGTTTTTAGAAGTCCAAGAGGAAAGAAAGAAATCTCTTCCAAAAGTCTCTTCCAAAAATGAGGTCTGCTGATTTTTGGCAGTTACTCTGAACAGGGGGAGTGAAGAGGCTACAAAGGGTCTAGCTAGAGAGGAGACGACAAGCAGTAGTGGAGCCCAAGATTTATGGAAGAGAAATGTGGGTTGTTGCTTTTTTTTCATTAAAATTTTTATATATGTTTAACTTCACAAACAACACATGCTCATTGCAGAAAACACAGATAAACAGAAAGAAAATAAAGATTGTCCACAATCTCATTACGCAGGACTAAACACATGTATTACTCTTGATCATTTAAGAGCACGATTTCCTTGGGACATGCAGGAGTAAGAAGGTAGAGCTTGGGGAGAAACTGAGGTAGCTCCCTGCCCGTCTATTCTAGGTTCCACTGGCCCCAGGATGTCCATTACTTGCAAAGAAATATGTAAGACAGCTACATACATACATATATATACATATAAATTTTGGTGGAAAGATTAAGTTCCTCTAGTTTTTCCCATTGCCATTTTTCTGATATAAAGGGATGATCTTCCCAGCCCTCCTGAAGGGTGGTAAACAGATTACGTTTGCAAAACCACTTCATCCTTGGAAGACGTCTTAGCTGTATCCCCACCTCATTGTTTGGCTAATTCCTGCAGGGGAATCAACCGTGAACACTAATTAAATTTGATTCTTCGGTAGAGAATGAAATATTTTGGAAGAACAGGGTGGTTGATGCCTAAGAACATTGTCTTGACACAAATTCGGTGCCTGCTAATAACAGGATCTCCCACAGGACAGGATGTGTAGGGCCCTTTACAATGCCACGCTCTCCCTGGTTTGATTCTCGAAACTACTAGTCCTTTCCAAATACTTTCTGAATAATATTTGTGCTGGTATTTATGCTCCAAGTCTGATGTTTGCTCTGTTGCCTATTTTATTCTCAAATGGTCAGAGACTGGACTCTTTAGACTTGTCCAAGGAGACTGACTACCCCGTCTGCCCTGAGGTCGCCACTGTGTTTTCCCTAAAAGAGAGAAGGACGGGTTTTCGGATCAGCTCTGGCTCCTTCCACTGCCACTTGAAGTCAAGTGCGTGGGGACACTCCTACAGTGTTTAGGAAGGACAGGTGGATGGCTCTGAAATGAAACAGAGAGACTATGGGGAAACGAGTTCAAGTTTGAGTGGACAAATAAATTGTAAAATGAAATACTGAGTCTCAGGTTGTTTACGAGAGTCTCTCTCTCTCCCCCTTGGTCTCCTCCACCTCTTGCCCTTTCTCTTTTTCCCTTCCCCCTGCCCCCTCTACTCAAGTCTCTTTTAAGTGTGTGCCAAGAGAAGAAAGACACGTGCCTCATTAAGAAAACAAAACAGGGCGCCTGGGTGGCTCAGTTGGTTAAGCGACTGCCTTCGGCTCAGGTCATGATCCTGGAGTCCCGGGATCGAGTCCCGCATTGGGCTCCCTGCTCTGCGGGGAGCCTGCTTGTCCCTCTGACCCTCCCCCCTCTCATGTGCTCTCTCTCTCTCTCTCAAATAAATAAATAAAATCTTAAAAAAAAAAAGAAAACAAAACAAAATGGAACACCTCAGAGGGAAATGAGCTTCGAGGGAGTAAATTACAAAAGAAGTTAGAGGGATTTGACATTTACTGGTGGTAAAATTTATGGGACTGAAAGAAAGGGAAATAAACAGGGGTTGAGGGAGTTACTGACAGATTGTGTGGCTTTTCCTAATTTAATTCAAACATTTTTGATCACCTGTTATACCGGTTATCATATCATTGCCTCTCAGCTGCAAAGTAACCTGTTAGTCTCTGCTCGGAGCTAATGGACAGAACCCTGGAAGCACTGCTTTACAGCAAGCAGGACATGAAGCCATTTACTGGTGGGACCCCGCAGGAAGAAGGGGGTTTCTCTTCCTGGTTTTGGACCTCCTCCTGCTGCAGAGTCCGTCAGTGGGGACACTGCGTGGTGCTCTGTCTCAGCTGCATGCCCAGAGCGCACGGTGGCCTGGTGACCTCACACTCTGGCCTTCATCATGGCCTTCCACACGGACCACCATGGGCTCGAGGGTTCGCAGTGGCCGTGGCACTCTGACTGTGCACACCCGCCCAACAGTCTCATTTCACCAGCGCCCAGAGGGCTGTTTGCCACCGCCTAGCAACCGTGGACCAGCTCTGGTCCAGGAAACCCAGCCAACTTCTCCACCAACCAGTGGGCTATGACCACAACTTATCCAGTGAAGTCTCAGCCCCAGCCACGGACGGGGACCCCGTCCAAGTTCGTTCTTCCTTGTGTCTTCTCCCTCAGCCTTAGGTACCCTTCGGGGTTCTCTTTATTTTTTATTTATTTATTTTTTTTATTTTAAAGATCTTATTTATTTATTTGTGAGAGAGAGAATGAGAGAGAGCACATGAGAGGGGGGAGGGTCAGAGGGAGAAGCAGACTCCCCGCCGAGCAGGGAGCCCGATGCGGGACTCGATCCAGGGACTCCGGGATCACGACCTGAGCCGAAGGCAGTCGCCCAACCAACTGAGCCACCCAGGCGCCCCTGGGGTTCTCTTTATATCTATACAGTTACTCCTATCAAAGTTGAATAATTCCTGGGCGCCTGGGTGGCTCAGTTGGTTAAGCAATTGCCTTCGGCTCAGGTCATGATCCCGGAGTCCCTGGATCGAGTCCCGCATCGGGCTCCCTGCTCGGCGGGGAGTCTGCTTCTCCCTCTGACCCTCCCCCCTCTCATGTGCTCTCTCTCTCATTCTCTCTCTGTCAAATAAATAAATAAAATCTTAAAAAAAGTTGAATAATTCCTTATATTGCACTCCCCCCTCTTCAAATTATTGTGTGCTTTATGCCTCCTGATCAGGCCCTGATGCAGGATGAAGTATTTGCTACCAAGAAAGAACAGACTATAGAAGCCAGGGACGGGAGGCATTTCTGTTGAGTCAACAAGTACATCGTCATCGGAACACTGAGCGAAAATAAAGCTGAGAAAATTCTCATTTTTCAGATGAGAAAACCAAGGCTCAAAGACGTAAAGAGCTTTGCCTGAGGTCACACGACAGTCAGTAGAGAAGTTCAGATTCAGGGCAAGTCTCCAGCCTTCACAACTAGGCTCCTCCTGTGACAAAAAGCTGCCTCTTGGCAGCCAACCGGGAAGCTAAATATCAGTCAGAAGTGCTTCCTGCTTCTTTCCAGTAAGATGAAATTGGAATCTGGTTCTCTTCCTGCTACTAATAAAATGTATGATCTGAGTCACTGAGTTGGGGAACGTCCCCCAAATTGGGAACTTTTCTGCCTTGTTGAATAGCCGAAATAGTAGTAGAAATAGTAGGAGTAGAACGTATGTAGGTCCCCTTCGGTTCGGATTCTGGTCTCCTTTGTTAACATGACACCTCCTTTGCACTGAAGATGAACTACCAAGCACCTCTGCCTCAACCGTTTCAGGGTGGGGCTCCCAGCACTTGAACAAAGCCACAAAAAAATCACTTTGAGGCTTGAGACTGAAAAATCTCTTCAGGCTTTAGATTATAAAGAGTTCTGATTTTCAATAAATAATTAATCTCCCAATGGTTAGAGATTTGGGGGAGATGCTCATAGGTGCTCATTAACTGCCTACTGAATTAATGGACGGTATTAGCTTTTACTTTCCAAAGAGGAATCTATGGCAGGAATATGGCTTACTAATTGATCTTAGTTTCCTTTTATGAGTGGGGGGTTCTATTTACTTACTAACTTTCCGTCATTCTCAAAAGAGGGCTCAACAGAGAGTGGAAACTTCACAGTATTGGCTGACAGGGCCTATATTGGGAATCAGGTGAGCTGAATTTGAATTGGGTTATCTCCCCTGTGTAACCTTGGGCAAGAACCCTGCACCTCCTTGGGGTCTCCATATTGTCACCTGAAAATAAAAGGCTTCGTCTAGACGGATGGGTACCAGGAAGTTGTGAAACACCCTACAGTTGAACCCAAAATTTGGGGACGTGTATTTTTCTGGAGCAAGGGTTCAAGCACTTTCATATGATTACCCAAGAGATCTGTGGCCCCAATGAGGCTGTGATTGAGAGACCCAGATGACCACTACAATTCTTTCCAGTTAAAAATGTCTATTATGTTGAGTGACCTTTGGGTCATGTTAGTCGCCTGTGTCTTGCTCTTTGGCTCGTTCCTTCTCGGCCCCTTCCCTCCACAGCCAGCTGATGTGCCTGGTGCACAGTGGGCTGCAGCAGAGAAACGGAACAGGGGCGGTGGTCATGATGTAGCATAATCAGAGGCCATACCCGGGGTAAAACAGTCTAATTTTCATGCTCAGTGTAAGGGCATGATCCAGAATTAAGCCAACACCGTTGTAGTCAGAGGCTTGGGCCCCAGAGGAAAATTGCAAGAGTTCATTCATTTGGGCTTCCCCAGTAGCAATGGCAGGAGCTGCCAGAATTCTGGTCAAACCACTGGCTCTTTAGAGCTGGAATACGAGATCTGCTGAGGTAGCTTTATGATGAGGTGCATCTTGTTGATACGTCAAGCCAAAGCCCCACCAGGACTGCATCTGACACAGGTGTTGTGCACCTTGATGGTCTTGGGAACTTCCTGGGCAGAAGCTGTTCCCTTCTGAGATGGGAGTTGGGTTTGGAAGTTAATCTTGGTACTTTCCCTAGATCCCCTATAATAATGTTCCCATCTTTGGGACATGCCCACCCTCGGATCATCTGCAGTGATTTCAGTGCCAATCTGGTTGACGTTCCTGACCTCCCCCCACCCCCAATAGGCCATGAGCACTCAATAAACAAACTCCTTTTGATATGAACTGAGCAATACTACTACAACGAGAAGGCAATCTCCTGAGTAAATATTACCTTACAGATTCAAAATAAAAAGAGAGTAATCTTCCCATTTTTGTA
>NC_138383.1:12323689-12364733 GCF_054177405.1 Leptonychotes weddellii
AAAAAAAAAAAAAAAGAATCTTAAATAAAGGAAAAGCTTTATGCACAAAGATTTTCATCCTGACGTTACAATGGCAAGAAAAAAAATAAAGAGAGAAAGGAAACAAACAGTTTAAATATCCCAGTATGGGAGAATAGCTATGTAAAGTATGATAAATCCATTTGATGAACTATTATGTAGTAGCCATTAACAACTCCATTCTTAAAAATGATTCTCCCAGGAGAGTATACATGGAGGTGGGTGGGATGGAGAAAGGGAGACACCCCATATATTTTGTAAGATTTTATTTTTAAGTAATCTCTACACCCAACATGGGGCTCAAACTTAGAACCCCAAGATCAAGAATCACACATGCTCTACCAACTGAGCCAGCCAGGTGCCGAGATACCCCATATTTAACATGAGTCATGTGGTCATAACTCAGAAGGGAAAGGTACATTGATAAATATGGAATGTGTTTTAACAATGTACTAGATTTCTTCCTTGAACAGGGATGTCTTTCTCAACTATGAAATCTCTGTTGTTACAGTCCAGCGAGGGACAGCACTGGGTACAGTGGCTTTTTAGAAATCCACAATTCTGGGCATCATGGATTCTGCATCCCTTTTCTCTATCATGGTTACTTTTGTGGTTTAAGATTCAAGCTTATTTATTTATTTTTTATTTGTTTGTTTGTTTGTTTATTTTTTAAAGTAGGCTCCATGGCCAAAGCGGGGCTTGAACTCATGATCCTGAGATCAAGAGCTTCAGGCTCTACTGACTGAGCCAGCCAGGCACCCCTAAGATTCAAGTTTAGATTAGAACTGTCTGTACTTTCAGCACAATTTTTCTGTAAACCTAAAACTGCTCTAAAAAATAAAGTCCATTTTTTTTTTAATTGAAGGGTTAAAAAAGATCCAAGCATAGTAGCTATGTTTATTTATCTTCCCGCCATCTGCCTAAGCTACCAAGGATACAAGGTAGGGGTGGGTGATTAGTAGGGATTGAGAAAAATCTACCAGTCATCCTGCTTTATGCTTCAGATATGATTAAAGGGCAAAGAATCCCAGCTAAGCCACTGTTCTCCTCTAACTTCATTTTGCTGCACTTGGGAGGTCTCAGGGGAAGCAACTGACCAAGGCATACCAACAAAGAACAGGTTGGACAAGAAGGAACCTTGGAAGCACACCGACTGTTTTAACAATGTTTTCATTTTAATGCTCTACATTTGCAAAGTGGCCATTGGTTTGGTGGAGGGCAGGCGATGACAGTTGCTGGGTGAACACATTAGGTATATAGGGCTGATAGATGATTATCTATCAGCAGCATACCTGGTGGGCGGAGACCAAAATGCACTAATGGCTGGGATGAAAAAAATAGTCCAAGTTATTGACAAGGCAAACCATCATTTCGTTACCCCATCTATACCGGTTTTCTCACCAAGAGCATTTTCACACCTACCTAGTTCAATGGTGACTATTTCATAAATATGTTCCAACCCAAGAGCATGCAACTTGTCTTCCAATTGCCATTAAGACAGAGATTTAAAATAAAAAAAAAAGGATGGTCTTCTTTGGTCTTTTCATAAACATTTCTCCGCCTCCCACTCCCCCACTTAGAATACAGAGTTGGGTAACTTATTTGTTCTGTAGGCGCAGTTACTTAAAGACAGCTGTCTGAAAGGAAGAAGAAACTAGACATGCAGCAATAAAAAAATCAGCAAACATTTATGAACTGCCTACTACGTGTTCAACACTCTGACTTCAAACTTCATTCCCAGTTTGAGTACAAGGGGGCTTACGACTATGGACAGAAGACTAGATTGAATGCACAACTGAATCAACACCACCACACAAAATGTAATCTATATGTACTAAAAGGAATGCTTCAGACAAGAGCATTCCAGCCCAAATTCAGCAAGGAGGAAACTCAGCAATGGCCCATAGTAGTCTGGGCCCAGGATCATTATTTAACCAGCAGGGGTGATTCAAAATATTGGCCATTTGGTGTTGTGTGGAAAGGAGCCCTAGCATGTGCCTGCACAGTGTGGTCCTGAGACACCAGAGCCTGGGGTATAACTTATGGCTGCTGGGTTTTCTGTCTGGGGGGCCCCACAGAACTGTCTGCCTGTGCTGGGGGTGCAGGGGTAAAGGATGGTACCAGACCCACTCCCGACTTGACCTTGGTTTTGGAGCCGAATTAGAGCCCCATCTGGTAATACGACGGGAGGTGAACTGCTTTGACTTAATCCTCTTTAAATGCTCCACTGGCCATTGGATTTAGGGGGTTTTAAGGCTGAGTAAAGGAAACTCATCTGTCAGGGTTAGGCCAGTTTGTCTTAGCTGCTGGGTAAACTTCAGTGCTTCCCCAGAGAATGCTCCCTGGTGGACAATATCATTAGGCTTTCAGTGCAGAATGGAAAACTGTTTTCCCAAAGCCAGTGGGAGTAGCAAAGCAAGCTGAAGGCAAAGGTTTCCACCCTCAACGGTCTGAGAAAATTCTGTCTTCAATGAGGGGGTAATGATACCTGCAGAGAGCCACTGGACGGGTGGAGAGGGGTGAAGGATGGGGCAGGGGCGCTCCAAAGAACACCTCTGTGAATTTCAGTGGAACGTTCTTGATGTGCTCTTTTGTTTTCCTGATACGGCCCCCTCTCCTTTGATTGCCAACTCCCTTACCTTCCAGTGTATTGGGTTTGAGTTTTAAGGGGCTCTAGAGAGACAACGGGAGGAAGGGACTCCAAGGGAGTCTTCTCCTTAGAAAGCTGCTTTGGACCTATGTTAAATTTCCAGGTGTTCTAGCTACCCATCCTTACAGAGTACATGAGGGTGGGGCAAAGCTCTCATGGATGTGGGCTGGCACCATGAGGACACCGCCATGAAGAGAAAGGCTTCAGGGAGTGAGGGGTGAGAAAGTAAACTGGGGAGACTATCGTCATGACCCAGCAAGCCTACAGTGTCTTAGATGGGGAGCAGGGGGGACCTGGGTTAGGGGAGGGTAGGATGGGGACAAGTACAGCTCTGGGTGGTGGGAGACAGCCTAGATCAGAGACGAAGATGTGGTAGAGTAAGATGGCTTCCTTGGCACCATCCGTGGGTTTTCTGCACATTATCTACAGGTCTCTGGACAGGAACCAAGGGAAGCTGGCACGCACTTGAGGAAGGCCACGGCTCCCAAGATGGATGTAGAGCTTCTAACACTGTGAAGACCACTCCCACCTTGGCAGAGGGATAAGCCTGCCAGTGGGGGTCCTTGGGAGGCCAGGAAGCATGAGTATAAAAGAACGCCCCATGGTGAGCCATCTTGAAGGAGCAGATTCCAAAAAAGTGGGGCATTCATGGTGTCAGCAACAAAAGCTTGCCTGTTTCTTACAAGAGTCACTGAATAATGTTTCTCTACATTAGTTCAAATTAATTAAACTCCTAAACAGAACTCTTTGCCAAAAAGGCTTCCAAGATAGGTGCTTTGGGAAAGTTCAATGTAATGGTCATCCCCAGTGTGAGCACATAGAAACAACTGGTAGGACTCCCAAATCGCTCAATCTGGCCCCTTCATGGTTGAGCTATCACAGAAGGCACACCACACCCTCCAGGGTTTTTCTTTTCTTAAAAAAAAAAAAAGTTTCTCAGGAAGTAGATGTTTTTAATTAGAAGAATCAAGTACAAAGAATAAATTAGCAACCACCCATAAAGGTTATACATATCTTAATCCTCTCATCCTTCTAGTACAGGACAGACAACAATTTTTAAAAACGACCTTTAGACAAAATCTAGTGCCATTTCGTCATTCACAAAAAAATAAAGGACAACTCCATACCTTAGTAAGATATGTTGATCCTTGTTTTTTATTTTAGACTCCCTGCCCCTGAAACAACTTTTGTAAAAAAGGTTTTTGGGGGTGTACAGGTCTATAAATTTTAACACAGGGATCTGGAACCATCACTACAATTGAAATACAGAACAGTTTCATAAGCACAAAAAACTAATTTATAGTCACACCCTCTGCATGCCCCACCCCCTGGCAACCACTGATTTGTTCTCCATCCCTACAGTTTTCTTTTTTCTTTCTGTTTTTTTTTTTAAAGATTTTATTTATTTGAGAGAGAGAGAGAGAGAGAACATGAGAGGGGGGAGGGTCAGAGGGAGAAGCAGACTCCCTGCCGAGCAGGGAGACCAATGCAGGACTGGATCCTGGGACTCCAGGATAATGACCTGAGCCGAAGGCAGTAGCTTAACCAACTGAGCCACCCAGGCGCCCTCTTTTCTTTTTTAAAAAGATTTCATTTTTTTATTTGAGAGAGAGAGAGAGCGGGGGAGGGGCAGAGGGAGAGGGACAAGCAAGCAGACTCCTTGCTGAGCACGGAGCCCAGTACGGGGCTCAATCTCAGGACCCTGAGATCAAGACCTGAGCCAAAATCAAGAGTTGCACGCTTTACTGACTGAGCCACCCAGGCACCCCTAAGTTTTTCTCTTTTTAAGAATGTCATACAGGGGTGCACCTGGGTGGCTCAGTTGGTTAAATGTCTGCCTTCGGCCCTGGTCAGGATCCCAGGGTCCTGGGATTGAGCCCTGCGTTGGGCTCCCTGCTTAGCAGGGACCCTGCTTCTTCTCCCTCTCCCTTTGTCCCTCCCACCTGCTCATGCTCTATGTTCTCTTTTTCTCAAATAAATAAATAAAATCTTTAGAATAAGAATTTCATACAGGGACGCCTGGGTGGCTCAGTCGGTTAAGCGCCTGACTTGATTTCAGCTCTGGGCATGATCTCAGGGTCATGAGTTCAAGCCCCGCATAGGGCTCCACACCGGGCATGGAGCCTACTTTAAAAAAAAAAAGTCATACAAATGGAATCATACAGATTTTAACCCATTGAGACTGGTTCCTGTCATGCATAGAATGCCTTTGAGATTCATCCTGTTGTTGTGTAAATCAAAGTTCACTCCTTTTTCTTGCTAAGTACTATTCTATTGTGTGGATGCACCACAATCTGTTCATCCATGCCCCCATTTCTAGCCTAGGGCCATGATAAACCGAGCTGCTAAAAGCACTTGTGGCCAGGCTTTTGTGTGAAGACAAGTTTTCATTTCCCTAGGGTACACACCCAGAAGTGGGATTGCAGGGTGGTAGGGTGTATATTGATTCTTCTTTATAAGCAGATGTATCAATACTCCCGTAGTGGATTGAATAATGTCTCCCCCAAATTCACACCCACCAGGAACCCCAGAATGTGACCTTATTTGGAAATAGGGTCTGTGCAAATCTGATTAGTTAAGGATTGCTATGGACTGATATTTGTAATGCCCCAAAATTCCTATGTTGAAACCCAATGCCCAATGGGATGTTGTTAGGAGGTGGTGGGCTTTGGGGAGATTAGGTCATGAGGGTGGAGCCCTTATGAATGGGATTAGCACTCTGCAGAAAAGACCCCACAAAACTCCCTAGACTTTTCTACCACATGAGGACACAGGAAGAAGTTGGCAGCCTGCAACTCAGAACCCAGCAATGCTGGCACCCTGATCTTGGACCTCCTGCCTCCAGACTGTGAAATAAATTTCTGTTGTTTATAAACCTCCTAGTCTGTGGAATGAAAATCATCCTGGATTTAGGATGGCCCCTAAATCTCATGACTAGTGAATGTCCTCTTGAGAAGAGGACACAGAGAGACACACAAGTAGATCATATAAAGTCAGAGATTGGAGTGATGCTGTCACAAGTCAAGGGATGCCTGGAGCCACTAGAAGCTGGAAGAAGCAAGGAAAGATTCTTTCCCAGAACCTTTGTAAGGAGCACAGCCCTGGCCAACACCTTGATTTTGGACTTCTGGCCTCCATAACTGTGAGGGATTACATTTCTGCTGTTTTAAGCCACCCAGTTTGTGGTAATTGGTTATGGCCACCCTAGGACACTAATACAACTCTCCACTTTTTTGGCGGGGGAGACCCCTTTCCTTTCTCAAAGTCAAGATGAAACTCCCTGGAGTCGACAAAATTGGCTTTCCAAGAGGCTGCACTGTTCTGAACTTCCATGAATGAAGGCAATCAGGCCTTCTTTGTCCTGTTATTAAATGTGTGCAGTCAGAAGAAAGAGGTTAGAAGATGAAAAGCCAACTTGAGCACATGAAGTGTGGACTTCAGGCTGGTGATGAAGATTCTCCCCTAGACCCAACTTTCACCTGTGAGTTCTCATTTTGACTAGGCCTCCCCCTTGGGTTCCATCCTTGGCTGGCTTAGTCCGTTTCTTAGCAAGAATCCTGTTGAGGTACATTTAGGGAGAACTCTCCTACTCTTGCTATCACCCTGACTTGCCTTCAGCAAGAATCCTGTCAAATCAGGGGTGTCTGGGTCGGGCTCAGTTGGTTAAGCAACCAGCTCTTGATTTCAGCTCAGGTCATGATCTCAGGGTCATGGGATGGAGCCCAAGTCAGGCTCCATGCTCACTGGGGAGTCTGCTTGAGATTCTCTCTTTCCCTCTCCCTTTGCCCCTCCCCCTGCTTGCACTCTCTCTAAAAAAAAAAAAAAAAAAAATCCAGTCAAGTCAGCCAAAATCCCCTTCCATCCATTGACCCCCATCCTGCACCTTGGCTGTTGATCTCTGCTAGTCCTTCTTGTGCTCAGAGTTGAGCCCATCTCTCTTCCCGACGACAAACACCCGTTGTATTAGTCTCCCTGAATGAGGCCGGCCTTACCATCTTTAACAAGTGCCATGAGTAATTTTTTCTTCGACATTGGCCAATGGAGGAGATTTGTCCTTTTCCTTTCTCTGCCTACCTCAAAGGTTGCAGACAATTCAACAGGGACAGAAACCCGATGACAACCATACAGAAGAGACAAAGGCATTGCTCTTCCGTGAAGTTCAAAATAAAAAGCAGCTGGAAACCGCACCTGGGGAGTGAGGGCAACTGAGGAAAGGGTGCCTGGGCACGGGGCAGGGTGGAGATCTAAGGGGGAAAGAGCCTAACAAAGTGGAAGCGATATCACAGTGTGAGCCCTCTGAGGGAAAGGACACTTCTTTCTATTCCAGGATGTGTCTAGAAAGAGTTCTGGCACACGGGTGGAGGGTTGAGAACCATTTCGAGCCGTGACCTGAAGTCCAACACAGGGAGCAGGTGAACCCTGACTCATTTGGGTGAGACGAAAAGGTAGGGAAGAAGGTTCAAGAGACAGTAATCAAAGTGACACAGTGACCGATGAGATAAAAGATGCTGATTGGAAAAACAGTGCTCTAATAAGGTGCTCCGGGCCATGGCAACTAATTAAGAAAAGGACAGGAAAGTACATTCAAGCAATGCAGAAAGGGTCACAAATGCTCCGACACAATTCATTTGCTAAAAAGGCTTCAGTAGCACAAAAACCGCTTCTAAGTTACGGTTCCCAGGGCAGCGGGAACAAGGCTCTTTTCATAAACTTGGGCTAATTTCGGCACAGAGCGGCCTCAATCCGAATTCTTCCTCCGGGCCACGGCCCCCTTCGGACACCCAGGCTGCCACGAGATCAGGCCCACGCCGTGCACACGGGCACGTGGGGACACGGGCCCCCGAGACGCTGGATGGTTTCCCCGCAGGATGATCAATAATGCTTCCTAAAATAAGTCTCAGAAGCGGAGCTTAAAATAGTTGCAATTTCTCCCAGTTCCTTCTTATTTCAGTTCACAGGGTGGTCTCTGGGAACGAGAGCCCATGGTTTTCTCTGAAGCTGACGAACTGACATTTGGCCTGGAAGCCGTCCGGGGCTCGCTGTGGAGCCTGGGCCTTTGGGGTTTGCCACATCAAGGTGACTCTGATCCCCACCCCCCCATCCTTCCCTAAACCTTTTTTGAGCCTCAGCAATGAATGCTCTGCACAAAGCGGCAGAGTTCCTGACAGAGAAAAATGACTAGTCCCTGCTTCTCCCTGAGAAGCTACTAGCTCGGCCTTCAGGGAGGGGACTCAGCGGCGGAGACAGATGGCGCGCTGAAGCCCGCGTGGTGGGGCAGCCACACCGGGGAGGCAGGAGGCCGTGGGGAGAGCTGCAAGAAGGCTGTCAGCAGCTTCACTCCAGAGGCCGCAGAGTTTCCACCTCTTGCTTGCCACACAAGTGTCCTGAGGTACTTCGGGGCCTTGTGTCTCCTTCCAGCTCATTCCTGGCGTGCCTCTCTGGGTGAAACAATGTCATGGGCACCAGCCCAAAACCACTTCAGAATCATGATAGATTGCATCTACTGTCAGAAAAAAACAAAATAAAGGAACAAACTGCTACATTGGCCTGGTAGGTTGTGCTTTGTTTGGTTTTTCCCTTCTGTGGGATTGGTGCTAAATACCTCTCAAGGCAAAGTCAGGGAACTCTGCAAGGCCTCCTGGCTGAGCTCTGCAGACCCGCCCCCGGCAGCCAACCGGAAGGCTCCAGAAGGATCGCTCCAGGCATGGGTAAGACAGAGGTGGTCCGGCAGATGAGCGCGGGTTCGCTTCCCAAGCTCTTCCCAAGGTGGTGCGTGATGAGGCCTGAAGCCCCCAAGGGGACCTGTCGCTTCTGCGTGCCCCCAGTGGGCAGGGAGCGCTTCCCCCCTGCTCTGGCCTTCCGGCTCTGACGGGGCAGCTTGGGGGTCAACTTTGGACCGCCCGTCATGTCAATCCTGTATTAGCAACCTTTTCTTTTCTCTTTTTTCCTTACCATAAATCTTCTTTATTATGGGAAATTTATAGTTAAGAAAATTATAGAGAGAGAAAATACAGCGCGGCAGTGACAAGCCCCGACGCCAGGGTCAACTGACGTGGGTTTGCGACGGGGCTCCGCTGCTTGGCTGGGTGACCTTGTGCATGATACTGAGGACGGTTGGACCTCGTTTTTCTGATCTGTAAAGTAAGAGCAGTATCAGTTCTTCCCTCTTTGGGTAGCAGTGAGGGATCAGCGACAGAAAGCAGGCAAAGCCCGCTTGATTTTGACCTGGCCTCGGGAAGCATCCGGTTGGTGTCAGATGTCAGGAGAAGGGGGAAAAGCCACAAGGCCGGCACTCACTTTCAAAGTCTGAATCGCATTTCATTATATTCCTGTAACATAAATGCACCCGTCTTCCCACGGTCAACTGTTTAAGATCATTCCTTCCCACTCTCCTTTTTGTCCCCTTTTCCACATTGTTTATAATACTACAGTGAACACCTGTAATAAAATGTTAGTCTTTGTGGTTTTTTTCCGACAATTTTTAAGATTTTATTTTTTAGTAATCTCTACACCCAGTGTGCGGCTCGAACCCACAACCCTGAGATCAAGAGTCACGTGCTCTATGGAGCCAGCCAGGTGCCCCAAAATGTTAATCTTTGATGGCCAATGACCTAACAAATCTCCTATATATCCCAGACACTTTTCCCAAATTCCAGACCTTTGGATACCAACTGACTATTGGACACCAATCTCTGGCCTTACTGAAAATTAACATATGAAAAACTACATTCATCATCCCCAGCCCTGCCTTCTAGGTTCTAGGGTTTGAGCCTGCTCTTCCTCTAGTAGTCCTTCCATCATCCAGAGTAGAAACTTGGGTGTCATTCTAAGCTCTTCTTTCTTTTTTTTTTTTTTTTAAAGATTTTATTTATTTATTTGACAGAGAAAGACACAGCAAGGGAGGGAACACAAACGGGGAGTGGGAGAGGGAGAAGCAGACTCCCTGCCGAGCAGGGAGCCCGAGGCGGGACTCGATCCCGGGACTCCAGGATCATGACCTGAGCCGAAGGCAGTCGCTTAACCAACTGAGCCACCCAGGCGCCCTCTAAGCTCTTATTTCTTTCTCATTCTTGCATCTGCTCAGGCACTAAGTTTTATTAATTCCACTGCTTCTATATTTCACCAATCCATCTGCTTGACAGACCGTCTATTCTCTATTCACCTGGATGAATGCAGGACTTCTAACTTCTTTCTTTTTTTAAAATAAGCTCTATGCTCAATATGGGGCTCAAACTCACAACCCCGAGATCAAGTCGAATGCTCTACCAACTGAGCCAGCCAAGCACCCTGAACTTCCTTTTGAGATTCTGGTTTCCAAAATCCATTCACCTGTTTGTCCATCCAACCATCCATGCATCCATCCATCTATCATTCCATCTATCTGAAAGGGGGCAGAATATGCCAACCCAAAATATGCCACTTTGGCCTATTGATTATTTTGAATTAAAGTCACTTGAGAGACAGCTGGTTCAAGGACACTGTGACCCTTCTTTAACTCCTAAAAGGAGATAAATTTCCCATGTGAAGGGTACCTTCCTTTTCTGAGGAGGGTAGATGATATCCTCACCACCAGAAGCGGTATAAACAAACCTTGTTACTTCTTCACTAATTTACTGCTCCAAGCCCAAACCCCTTTATCTTGTCAATTCTTCACAGATCTAGGTCTCTTTGTCTACAAGGTATACAGGCTTCCTGGGCCGATCACTTCTTTGAGTCCCATATTTTTGTAGGGTTCCTATACGTACAAAATTAACTTCTCTCTATTAATCTGTGTTCTGTCAATTAATTATTCGGTCAAAGAACTTAGAACTCACAAGAAAGGAAAAATTTTCTGCCCCTACATATCTATCCATTCATCCACACGCTCACCATGTTTTCTTCCCAATATGCTAGAATGGTTTCATCATCACAGTTCAGGGGTCAAAACATCTGGAATTGATCTGACAAACTCCTCGAGGCCTCCATTCCATCATCTGGAAATGAGCACTGTGTCCTGCCCCCTCACTGAGCCATCAGAACGAGGTGAGAGAATGGATGTGAAGGTGTTTCTCAAGCTCCAAATGCTGCACAAATATATTGAATTAGTATACCTGTGTCCACCTTTCAACTCACACTCTGTGGACTGTCCTTTCTCTCATCATTGCTCCATGCATGCCTTACTCCCCGCGAAGAGCATCAGGTTTTCTAATTCGCTGTTTCAACCTTCCACGCCCTGGCTCACTGTGTCATGAAGGCTGCTCTTCCTTGTCCTACCTACCTGGCTCACACCAACTCATCTTTCAAGGTCATGGCCTCGGCCAAGCCTTTCTTTTACTAAAGCAAAGATATGTATAGTGAACAATGAATTCATTTTGACTGGGGGTGGGGGGGGTGGGGGGATGACACATTTGGTTATGGTTCAATTCTTGGGACCTGGCAATCAGTAGTTTGTCTCAGCTGTTGCTACTTCTGTTAAATTAGAGGGTCATAAATCATTAACACTCCAGGAAACGTTGAACAATGATCTTTCATCTCCAGGCCTTTGAAGTCTCTTCAACTGAAGTCAAGTCTAACAAGTGGCAACAGGAACATTGTGATTTTTGTTTTAAAAGCTAAGTGTCCATCAAACTGGAGAACCCAGAGTACACGTCCCAGCTGTATTAGTTTGGAGAGCTGTCTGGCCGTGGGAGATGAAATCAACTTGACAGGTGACAGCAAAAGTTTTTCAATTCACTGAACTCTGCAAATCCGGACTAGCAGCATCGCAGTGGCCCTCGTGAAAAGACGGTCGTTGCCAAGTTCCCACAACATGCCCCAGCACCAGGAGCACCTGTGGCCCCAGTGTAATGGGGCCGATGCCCCACAGCTGATGTTTCTCACTCACCCTTGCATCCCTCTGTCTTTTAATGTCTCATCCATAATCCAACCTAATGTTGTGCCGTTATTGAGCTGAACCGTCGGACTAAAGACCATCAACTGAGTTTTAACACTAGCATTTGCTAGCCGTTAGTTCATTCAGTTTGTTGTCTGCCAGCAGAGCACATCTTGTTAGTCAAGAAGTAGTAGCAGATGTCAAAGTTTAGGAGAAAAATGGTGAGAGGAAAAGGAAAAACTGAGAAAAAGCCCATCCGTGAAACGTCCTTCTTTTGGTAAATGAGAAAAAAAAATAGCTGCACCATTTAATTTTAGGGGCTGACTCCCTTGGATCAAAGAATAGTGAAGAGAGTCATGCCTCAGTACCAAGGACAGCAAGAGCCTGAGGGGCAACTTAAGCTCCCGCACAGAACGGGCCCTTCCAGCACATTCTAAATAGCCTTTCCTGCTCTTTCATGTGCACACAAATCTGGGGAATCTTGCTAAAATGCAGGTTCTGGTTCAGTGGGCCTGGGATAGGACTTGAGACGCTAATAAGCTCCCAGGTGATGCTGATGCTTTAGTTTCTATAAACATGTGAGATTTGGGGGCTTTACGTCGAGGCAGGGAATATGGAATAAAGAAACTGCAGAGGAAAGTAGTGGCCGGAAGGAATTCCATCCTGGCAATGGAAGCCACTGTGAAATGTTCTGATGTGGGGTCTGCATGGATCCCGTCAGGCAGCTCTACGGGAGGTGGGCTTAATGAGAGATTGTTCTAGAAAAGAGATAAGGACTTCCACTAGAGTGACAGTCGCTGGAATGGAGGAAAAGGAGATGGATGTAACAGGAGGTAAAACCATCCAAATGGAGTTTCCAAGCTCAGCAAGTTAATTTGTCCTTTTTTCCCTAATCCGGTCAGACCTACTTCTGCTCTGAATGAGCCTGTTAGGGATTCAGCAGTAGTCTGCACAAGCTAGAGGCCAGGTCAGAAGGAGTCCACTGTTGCCCCTGCCTTCGGGTTCTTCCCGCTCTCTCTCAGGGTGACTTTCCAGAGCAGGCGGCCCTCCTGCCTTCTCCAGCGCGGGACCAACACGTCAGCCTGAGCCTCGGCCAACACCCACCCCTCACACCGAGGACACAGCACCAGCTCTGTGGTGAACCCAGCTTGGAAAATGGAAGGAGGCCAAAGTCTTCTCAAAGGCCAGAAGACAAAACACAGGGGGGCCATACACGCTGGGGAAAGGAGATTTTGAGAGTCCACAAAGACCCAATACAGCTACTATAGAATTCCTGCCCGAGATGCACAGTCTGAATCCAACACAGTTAGGAAAACCCAAGAACGAGGGACATCCACAAAACACGGCCTATTCTTCTTTTCAAAACGTCAGTGTCACGAAAGACAAAGAAAGCTGAGAAAAGTCCTCTGGACTCCAGGAGACCAAAGAAAGTAGCAAATCTATGCAACGTGTGTGCCTGTGTTGAAACATGAACCATTGTTTTTCACTATAAAAGTCATTATTGGGACAACTGGCAAAATGTAAATATGACTCTGTATCAGAAAATAGCACTGCATCAATGTTAAATTTCCAGAGTTTAATCACTGAATTATGGTTACATAAGGGAAAAGTCCTTGTCTTTTTTTTTTTAAAGATTGTATTTCTAAGTAATTTCTACACCTAAAGTGGGGCTTGAACTCACAACCCTGAGATCAAGAGTCACTATCTCCACTGACTGAGCGCCAGCCAGGCGCCCCTGGAAGAGCCTGTTCTTTTTTTTAAATTTTATTATGTTATGTTAGTCACCATACAATACATCATTGGTGTTTGATGTGGTGATCCACGACCCATTGTTTTCATATAACACCCAGTGCTCCATGCAGTACGTGCCCTCCTTAATACCCATCACCGGGCTAACCAATCCCCCCTTCCCCCTCCCCTCTAAAACCCTGTTTGTTTCTCAGAGTCCATAGTCTCTCCCTGGGAGAGTCCCTGTTCTTAAGACACACACACCGGGGCGCCTGGATGGCTCAGTTGTTAAGCGTCTGCCTTGGGCTCAGGTCATGATCCCAGGGTCCTGGGATCGAGCCCCACACGGGGCTCCCTGCTCAGCGGGAAGCCTGCTTCTCCCGCTCCCACTCCCCCTGCGTGTGTTCCCTCTCTCACTGTGTCCCTCTATGTCCAATAAATAAAATCTTTAAAAATATATATATATAAGACACGCACACCTATGTATTTAAGGGTGAGGGGTCATGAGATCTGCAACTTACTCTCAAGGGGTTCTGGGAAAAAAAAATAAAGTGTTAATATTTATGGCGCGAGAGAGAGAGAGACAAAGCAGATGTGGAAAAATGTTAACAACTGGCGAATCCAGAATCACTGTATTCTTGCAACTGCTCTGCAGGTTTGGAAAAGTTTTAAATAAAAAGTTGAAAAGAAGGTCACAAGAAATGGTTTGCTGGTTTGGAGAAAGCAGCTAGATGTCAAAGGCAACTTCTGACCAGGAAAACTAGGCACACCGTTGAGTCTTGAGAGTTACTTGCAACAGGGGACGTCCTGCCCATCCAGGCTGGTCCAGCTCTGGGCAGCCAGGGCCATGGGCCCTGAGATAGCGGGTGGGCAGCCCTCACGTTCCCCTGGAAAATGCTGCCGAAGCTCTGCCACATCCTGGGGCTGACTATCTCTCCTGAAATCTCAGAAGGCTGCACCCTAAAGAGAGCTTGTTAGAAAAGTGCCGCCTTGCAAGAGGTCTCACAAGGCCCTGTAACGACGAGCCGCCCTCCCAGGCGGTGGTTCCCCAGGCCTCCAACCACCGCCCATTTCTTCCTCAGAGCTCCCCAGGGCAAGAAGGTAGCAACCTGAATTTTTGCTCAAATGGTATTTCCCCCAAATCCATGTGGAAAAACGGGCCTTGCTGATCCTTCTTTTCCCTCCGCACCTGGGCCAGCCAAGGACAGCAGAGTGGGGTGGGCTGGAAGGGCGACCTCGAAGACCATTTTCACTTGTCAGACAGACACAGGTTTGTTTCTCTGCTTATCTGGATACCTGAGGAGAACAATCTGAAGGAGGGTGGCTAAACAAGAATTCTCTTGCACCTTTCCTTCTCCCCCCTCCCCCTTTCTTTCTCTCTTCCTTTTTATTATTATTTTTTAATGAAAAGGAAAAAAAAAAAAACAAAAAACAACCCAACCCTCTCCTGGCCCCAAGCCTAAAATCTCTTACTTGTGATGTTAATCTCCCCTCCCTGGCTCCAAGCCATTGCTGTCGGCTCGGTGCCTGTTTAATATCACGGCTGCCGATAGCAGGTGGTGTACGCATTTCCTTTATGAGGCTCAAGCTTTAAATCTGTTCCTGAGAGGGACACACAGTCTTCCAGGCAGAGGGCCCTCGTTCCATGCCTGGTCATCCACGTGCTGGCCACGGGGCCCCAGCCTGCACTTACAGGCTGCTTGGCCTGAAAGGGTGCTGCTCCTGGAGGGCTTTTTTGGAAAATCGATTTTCTGTGAGATGCTTCATTCTCGAAACAGCTCTTGGAAGACATTTGAATTTGGGTTTGGGGTAAAAAAAAAAAAAGGGTCTCTGGTCTTAATTTTTTTTTTTTTTTTAAGAGAAATGCCACGTTGGGTATTTGAAAAGAGTGTTTTCCCTCAAGGCTTGATACAGAAAATATTTCTGTCTCTTTACTCTCCTGTCTCATTTTTCTCAACCTCATTTTTCATGACTTATGTAAGACTTGTTTACATACTGAAGACTTCTCCAACCAAACTCCTGAATAATTCTTTCATTTATCACCCACGGCCCATTGTTTCATGAATTCACAGATAGCCAGTTTTTAGGCAGAAAATCTCCCACCTCTTGACGCTTCCCACTGAGGTGCACTCTGGCCACAGGATTTGTTTCTTGGCAGCTGAGGTGGAATGTGGAAAGATCAAAGGACACAGAATCACAACACTGGGGACCTCAGTTTTGTCCGTTATTAATTATGTGGCCTCGGGCAATTTATTTAAACATCTTTCAAGAGGAGTGCCCTCATCTATCAACTGAGCATAACAGTACCCACCTTAAGACGTTGTGAATGTTAGCTGAGATAATACATAACACGACGCTCTCGTAACTTTCAGTGCTGGGTACTACCCTTGGGTGTTGGCACCTCGCAGGAGCTCCATGAGCGCCTACTGAATTCATTTGATTTTTGGATAACCACAGGTGGCCTTTGTCTGGCGCTGATGGAGTTTTCCCACATGATTTCAAGAGCTGTCTTCCTGCCCATTCCTTATTATTTTATTCTCCATTCTGGCTCCCAGGCACAGCCCACAGCAAATATAAGGACTTACTACTGTATTGCCTTTAAGTACCACTCACACCATTTAGGTAATCTCTACACCCAACGTGGGGCTCGAACTCATGACCCTGCTATCAAGAGCCATGTGCTCTACCGACTAAGCCAGCCAGGCGCCCCATCCACAGTGCTCACATCATTTAGAAGGATGACAGAAATACATAAGCCATTAATGCAATTTCTCCCAACTAAAATCTTCATTAAGAAAAGGTCAGGAGGCTTTCAGGGTGAATATACAAATCTGGGGAATGTCACGCTAAAGCCGGGGAGGACTCTCCTGCATCAGGCGCAAGGTCATCCCCAGGCTGGGTGGCAGCCGCCAGTTGGCAGGCGGCATGTGTCCCAAGTCTTGCACAGACTATGGAAAATCCATAAACAGTTCAGGACAAAGACTTTTGCAGAGCTGTCCTTCCCTCCACATGGTGAGATATGCTGAGTAGTTTTGGCTATGGATATTTTGAGATGTCCTTTGGCACTCGATCTCAGCTGAGGAAGGCGCACAGGGACTCTAAGGTAGGAAAAATAAACGATTCAGACATTGGACTCTAGGAATAGAGTTGTCGTTTCAACTTTGCTCCTGTCAAGGAGCCCTTAGGTTTATCATTAGCCCTGTTTTATTTTTAACTTACTTCCTTTGCCTTTGGGTCTCTGGGGCCAGTCTCTCTTTCCTATGATGGTGTCTCCACCTAGATCCTTCTTTTCTCAGAATCTGATCATTTTCATCCCCTTTGGCATGTGCCACCAGCTTACCCTCCTTCTATCTCTGGGTATCTGATTTGAGGCAGACTCAAGATGACCCAGCTGTCCTTCACCCGTACTTGAATATGTATAAAAACTGAGGACACATTTGGAATGCTATTTTCCTTACTATTCCAGTTGATCAACATGCTTTATAAGGCACTAAACCTCTGAGAAAATTCCTACTAATAAAGAGTTTTTGAAAAAACAAGATCATAAAGGATATCATTACAACCACAATTCCTTTCAGGAAAATTTGCTGCCCTCTAAAACTTGGAAGAAGGAAAAAGCGTTTTTTTGTCGGGTTTTTTGACATTGCTTCTGTAACATGGGAGGGACTATTTCCCTTGCCTCACTATGAAAATTTAAACCCTCAGCCAGGCTTTAAAAACTCAGGTAGCAGATTCCACATATGGTCTTGTAATTCAATTTTTAGAGCCAAATATAGCATATTAGTTATAAGAGAGCTTAGGCTCCAAGGTCAAACTGACCTAGAATCAAGTCCCAGGGCTGATGCTTGCTAGCTCGGATCATGTGCAGACCGCTCTCTCTCACTGAGACTCAGTTCTTAGCTGTAGAATGGGGATAATAATAGTTGTGAGCATTTAGTAAGATCATGGCTATAGATAGGCTAGCAGGATGCTGGGCTCATGCTCAGTAACGATTGCTGCCAATATCCGTATGACTGGCACCACTATTACTTCTCCACTCTTGAAGAAGCTACTTCCTAGTCGGGGGCAGCTGGTTTACCCTCTACCCTTGTGCCTCTCTTTCCCTGACAAGAGGGGCACAGGAGAGCCTGCTTGCTCCTCCTGTACTTTGCAAAAGGGCCATTAGATGGGGCCCTACCTTCATCGCCCAAGTCAGCAAGTAGCTCAGATTCTGGACTTTGGAACCTGGGGAAAAGGTGTGAGAGAACTATTGAATTCTGTGATTACTGCTCAGACTGAACAAATGAACCCACTGGCTCCGGTTAAGAGGTGGTTCGAGGCCTGCTATGCAGCAAAGCCCACAGCCCCCGTGGTTTGGCACTGAGTGGGAGAAGCTGGATCGCGGGCACGAAGGAGCGGAGGTGGGCTCCTTTGGAACACAGAGCTCAGCAGTGAAGAGACAGCCTGCGTGGAATCATTAATCAATCCATTTCTAGAAAAGGATTATAAAGACTCCTTGGGAGTCAATTCCTGGAGGTTAGTGGTCATTGAAAGAGTGACTGGCACTCCTCTTGCCAGGCTCATGCTGTCTAGCCACAACGCCTCACTGCCAAAGGGTGTTACTTACACACCACCGATCTGGAAAACCTTGGCCCCTCAATTCACTGAACGAGGTCCAAGGAACCATGCTCAACGTTCTGCTTTTACCCCAACTCATGCCCACAACTTGGGATTTCAGTGTCTAGGTGGGCAATCCATCCAATTCCAGAGCCTAATTCCCTTTCTGCTCCTCCTCTAAAGACCCTCACTTCTAGTCTCCTTCCTTACCCACTTTCTTCCAAGCCCCGACCCTGGTCTTGCATCTCCTGGAAATTATTCCACTTCTGAAATCTGAGAATCCTAGTTGCTTTTTCTTCAGCCTCAACCTCTATTCCCCCACTCTCACTCCCAGACACCTTCACTTTGACCTTGCCTAGCTCTCCAATCCCCAAGAGCTTCCAATGGACTCAAGGCTCATTAGGACCTTCACTTACTCACTCCATTTTTCCATACCCTGCTGAACCCACCCTGAAAGCAAATCCTGAATCAATTCAACCATTTCCTCTGTTCCTGGATGCAGGCTGCGAAGCACAGCTGGGAAAATGACACAATTACTTAGGCTGGTGGCGCTAAGTCATTAAAAATTTCTCAAATCACCAGACTGCCAAATCTTTCAAGACTATCCTCTTACTCTTCTGGAGTTGGTTCCCTCATCATTTCCCATATAGGTTATCTTGAACTTTCATCAACCTCCTTAAGCCATTTTTTCTATGTCCTTCCTTTTCAGTAGACAACCTTTCTTCTCACATTCCTGGAAAGAGGCCAGCAGGTATGAGGACACGGACTCTCTGCCCCTCTTTCCTCTCTCTGTAGAGGTAACCCTGTCCTCTGGCCTTTCCCCCCTCTCGGAGGTTCAGGAAGACCATTTCCTCTGGCTTCTGGGAACACGCTCTTTCTCTTCGACTTCCAAAATCTCACTCACCTGCTGGCTCCTTCCACTCAGTATTTCACAGGCCAGGGTGAATTTACAACATTTTATCAGTTGATGGGCCCACATTTGTGTTTTGTATTCCATGCCTTTCCCTGGGCCCACTTATTAAATATATCCCTTCATTAACTTCTTCATCTGCAGCTGCTAATCAGAAGTCCCTTTGTGTGCTTATCTGTCTTCCCTCTGAGGTGGCTTTTAATGGCTTTTAAAAAATCTTCGATACTCTGGAGTTTCATTACAACGTGACCTATCCAAGGCAAAAACCTGAATTATCTCAGACCCCTGAACCAGTCTTCCCATTCCATTCTCAAACTGAATTTGGCACCCATGCCTCTCCCTCTTCCGAATTCCCCCTTTTCCTATTTCTGCTGCCACTGCTTTCCTCAAGATCTGGCTTGTGTTCTGTCCCATCTGATCTACTGCAAATCTCCTGTTTTCTCAACTAGCCTCTCCCTGCATGCCAATCCTGCCTTTCTTTCTAGTCCCATCCTCCCTCCTGTATGCTTTATAGCAACTTCCCCATTATGCTGCAATGACAGTACTTTTGCCTCCCCAAACTGACAGTTCCTGGTACCAAATAGATGCTCAACACACGTTTCTCATGCAATTAATTAATAATCTCCTTTCAGTGCAAAATAAAAAACTTCCCAGATTCCCACTGGGAAGTTAAGACAAAGGGATCGAGGAAGACAATTGGTATTTACTAAACATCTATCAACTGTAGGAAACGTGATATAGGTGGCTTTATCAATTATTTGGTTCAGAACGTTCAATACCATTTAAAAAACCGATCCAAGAGGGTAAGGAAAATCCAGGGGGAAGAATCTTCATAACATGTGACTTTACTACACCTCTAGGGAAGAAGGAACAAACAGCCTTTCCACCAGAAGACTTTACATTCTTTTTTTTTTTTTTTTTTTTTTAAGATTTTATTTATTTATTTGACAGAGAGAGATAGCAACAGCAGGAACACAAGCAGGGGGAGTGGGAGAGGGAGAAGCAGGCTTCCCACTGAGCGGGGAGCCCGATGCGGGGCAAGACTTTACATTCTTGTCAGTTTAGAATAATAATGGTTGGGAACAACCCAGCTTTGCTTATTAAAGTAAATCAAGGTCTTTTGAAAACAGCTCTAGCTCTCGCTCCTCCAGCCTTCAAGGCTGGTGCTGACTGCCCTTGAGACAAGGTAGGACTCTTCAAGTACATGACCCCAGCTTTGCAGCAGGAGAAATCTGTTCAAGTTCCTGAAGGTTTTGCCCAACAGAACCACTTCTTGACTTTGTCCAGTGTAACCAAACACCTCTTATCTGTGGGGCACTGACTTGGTACAAGATAAAACATATAGAGTTTAAAAAGTCCTCTACATTGGATGTCCCTATTTGTATAAGTATGTAACGATAATGTTGACCCACTGTACATTCTGTTCCTCAACACCCCAAGGTGCAGACTTACAAAGTGGGCATCAGGGCAGCTGGAGAACTGGCCTCACAAAAACACACAGCTTCCAAAAATCTGTACCCAGAGGAAGTCACTCACTAATTTTTATCCTGAACTGCATGAGAGGATATTTTTCTACAATAGTAAGATTTTTCAAATAGTAAGAGCAAATCTCAGGAAGAGGAAGCAATATGCAGTTACATGAACTCTTAACCGAAGCAGAATATTAGGCCACTCCTAGGGATCCCATGACTACCCTTTTTTTTTTTTAAAAGCAAAATTGTTTCCTATTTCAAACAGCTACAAAAACCCTCAACAAAGGCGTATCATGTGTGCAACTGGTGGATCTGGTATAACATCATCTATTTCAAGAGACGCAGATGGTTCTAAGCAAATTTAGCTGGGTGTTGAAAACAAGGCTTCATACATAAATCAAAATTAAGTTACGAGAAAAATCAATCTTTCCAGTGTCCTTCATTCCTAAGGACCTTCCTTAATATGTTTCATACTTCATTTCAATATTTCACCATAGTTTTGATGTGCCAACCAAGGTGAATTTGAGTTTAATAACAAACTCAAACTCATGACAGATTTCTGATTTCCTCTGAACCTACGTATGAGTGATAATAAAACATTTCAGCACCAAATGGTCAATTATCTGGTTTCACCCCTGAGTCTCTACTCCGTGATGGCATTTCGTTCATGCTTTTCAACATCTATTTATTAATAATCTAATTGGCAGAACTAAAGAAAATTGAAATTACCCTTCATCATGGTCTGCATATTCCACAAGTACTTATGACTGTCTCTTTAAAGGGCTGGGAACAAGATGGAAGATTTTCAGATGCAGCTCCATGAAGTTTATATTTAATAAGTTTATGTGCCAAATAGCTGTAAAGTCTGATGGGCTATAAACAGGCCTTCAGTAAGTATTAGTGCAGAAATATGACTGAAATATGATTTAACAGCTTAGTATTAGTCAGACAGAATCGCTATTAGTCTTAGAAGATCAAGTACAGAATTTGGTGTGCAAGAGCTGACCTGCTGCTTGGTTAAAACACAGTCTATGTACAAGGAGAGAACACATGGAAACTGTGTGCTCATTGCAAAGGGAAAAAAAAAAACGGCTTTTAAACCACGTCCACTGGAAATCATTAACTTCTTTTCCATAAGGTCAGCCCCTGTCATCCCCTTGCCCCCCCCCTTTTTTTTTAAAGACTAAAATACTAGCAGAGACTTTGTCCTTGGAGTTATTTATCAGCGAGATGACATCCAGGGATTTTAGAGAGAAATCCATTTTGCCAAGATGATGGCTCTGAACCCGTTAGTGGAGAAGAGTCACCTGTTCCTTTTCTAGAGCTCTATCAAGTCATTCACTGCACGAGGAAGACAGGCAGTGCCCGGGGAAAAGTTAACACACCACCTTCCAGGCCTGAATAACTGAAGAGCTTATTAATCAATGACTGCTCTTTGGCAGAAGCCAGATCAATGTTCACACTTGACATGCAAACATTATTCGGTGCTTAAATTCACTATTCAGACATCTCAACATCCTGTACAGGACGACTCATGTTGAAGTCACACTGAATCTAAGACATTACCAGTCACAGCACCCCCGCCCCCCCAAAAAAGCTACCACTTATAATTGCACAAATGCCATCAATTCCAACACACATCTCATTTTTAGGGTGGTTAAAAAGTAAAAATCAGTGGCCACCTTAGACTTGATGAGACACGGAAATGCCAGTTACAGCTAACGTGTTGAGAACCTACTATGTGGACCAAGCACCACTCGTAGCCCTTTTCATGATTAACACATTGAATCTTCCCAAGTACCCACTGAGGAGGAACTATGGTTAAACCCATTTATGGGTCACAAAGAGGTAAAGTAACATGCCTTAACCAGCAAAGCAGCTGACCCAGGAATCAAACCCAACTGCAGCCTGCCTCCCTCCACCATTCTGCCGCCATCCTGCTGATGACTATTTTGGAACAAGAGGACAGGTGTCTGTCACCTCTTGGAGCTGCCAAGATGTGCCAATCAAGATCCCATACAGGTGAGTGAAAGCCAAGGTTAGGACTGGTTCTGAAACCAGAATTCCCAACCTCCAGCCAAGAGGCCACCAGACAGAGGGTCCAGGGCTCCAGCCTGTGATCACTCCCTCCTCCACCTTGGAAAAGGGAACTTACCATCTCCCAGGGACATGTGTCCTTTCAGCTTATGTCCGAGGAGGCCCCATTCTGGAGGGCTGAAAAAGGGAAGAGACTGCAGACACTGAAAATGTGAGAACAAGCACCTTTCCTCTGAAAGAACTCAACTAACTTCTCTGCCTGTAGATCCCTGAGAGTCTAATTCTGAAGTGGTTTTCGTGAAGCATAGCTGAAGTGAAAGAGGAGAAAAGAACCACTGTTTATGGAGTATCTGACATGCATCCTCTCACCAAATCCTCCCAATAACCTCCTGAAGTGGCTGTCGCGTCCCCCTTTTCACAGCTGGGGAAGACTTACCATTGACTGCCTGAGCCCTGCTTTGGACCCTGCCTGGTTCACGGTTGGTGAGTTCTCTGAATCTAGTAAATCATCCTGCTAAATGGGCCTGGCCAGCTGCTAGCTTTGGGCAGATTCCTAAAGTGTCCTCATCCAAGGTGCTCCAAGACCCAAAGGTTGCTGGTCACCATCAGGAGTAAGCAACACATTCACTGAGGTACCAACAACTGGGCTCAACAAACAAACACAAAGCTCTAGGTAAATAAATAGGAAAACTGTGCCTTATATATATATATTTTTAAGATTTTATTTATTTATTTGACAGAGAGATTGAGAACAGAAGTAGGCAGAGCGGCAGCAGAGGGAGAGGGAGAAGCAGACTCCTGGCTGAGCAGAGAGCCTGATGTGGGGCTCGATCCCAGAACCCTGGGATCATGACCTGAGCCAAAGGCAGATGCTTAACCGACTGAGCCACCCAGGCGTCCTGAAATTTTCACATTTAAAGTTGAAATCCCTTCCACTTCTACTCCAGGTTGGCAGCTATTGCAAATTTGTTGTGAACCAGGTCCACATTTTGATAAACTCTGTATTTCATACAATATGTAAAGGTATCCATAAACAAAAGACACTTAAGTGATTTTAATGGTTACCCACACTGAGGTTTCTAAACTCCTGGAGCTTCTTTTTTAATATGGAGTGAGGTAGGGATCTAACATTTTATTTTTCCATTTGAAATGTCAATTGACTTAAACATTATTTTCTGAGAAAATCACCTAGTGTCCTTTCTCCCTATTGAATTGAGATGCTTTATCTACTATATATCAAACTCCCATTATCAGCTTAGATCTACTTCTGTCTTTATGTCAATACCACACTCTTTTAATATGGTTTTGTTATCTGGTGGGATGAATCTCTTCTCCTTGTTTTTTTTTTTTTTTTTTTTTATGAGAGAGAGAAAGAGTGCTAGTGAGGCAGGGGTCAGGGGTCAGAGAGAGAGGGAGAGGGAATCTTAATCAGGCTCCATGCCCAGTGTGGAGCTGGACACGGGGCTCAATCTCATGACCCTGAGATCACAACCTGAGCCAAAATCAAGAGTCAGATGCTTAACTGACTGAGCCACCCAGGTGCTGCTCCTCTCCTTGTTCTTTGTCCGAAATTTGTTCTTGCTATTTTTAGACTTTTCTTCTTCATTTTAATTTTACAATCAATTTATGACAATCCTGTTGGGATTTAGAATGGAATTACATTTAATTTGGAAATTAATTTAGAAAATGGCTAATTCTTCACTGCATTTAGTTTTCCCATCCAGGAATATGGAGCATGTATCATTTATTCAGGTCTTTGTTATGCCCCTTTAGTTTATAAAAGTCAAATTGTTCCTAGGTACCTTAAAGGTGTCTTGGTATTAATCATGCTATCTGACCTCGTATGAGCTTTAAATGCCTTTGGCGAGACAGATGATTAAATGAGCAATTATTAGCTGGCCTGACAAGTGCTGTAGGGAGGGAGGCACAAACATGGTAGTTTACAAACATCTAGAGAGGCACACAGCCTGGGCTCTAACCCTTAGCAGAAGGGCACACTTAGAAGGCAGGTCTCAATCATCTCCATCTAACTCTTCAAAACTTCAGGAGATATCCTATTACAGGAAATTACTCAGAAAGAACCTAGGGTTTCTACAATTCAAAAAGATCTCCAATTCATAAACATCTTTTGGGTGAGTAGAATCAATGTTGATGCTTATAATAGTTATGAGTAGGCTAATTTTTTTCCTGTTTCATTAACGAAGTCAGGATATCACTGGAAAATGGGGTACCTGGGTGGCTCAGTCGGTTAAGCATCTGCCTTTGGCTCAGGTCATGATCCCAGGGTCCTGGGATGGAGTGCTCAGCAGGGAGTCTGTTTGTCCCTCTGCCCCTCCCCCTGCTCATGCTTGCACTCTCACTCTCTCATATAATAAAATAAAAATTTTAAAAATCTTAAAAAAAAAAAAGGGTATCACTGGAAAGAAAGAGGACTAAAAACTTCTGCTTCATGGCTACAAAAAAAGAAAAACAAAAGACTCATTGTGTAACCTTTAGTAAGTTATTTGACATCTCATTGCAACATTGTGCATAGTTCCTCAATTTTTATATGGCTTTTTTATTTATTTTATTTTTTTAAAGATTTTATTTATTTATTTGTCAGAGAGAGAGCACGCACAAGCAGGGGCAGCAGCAGGCAGGGAGAGAGGGAGAAGCAGGTTCCCCGCTGAGCAGGGGGCCCGATGTGGGACTCGATCCCAGGACCCTGGGATCATGACCTGAGCTGAAGGCAGCCGCTTAACCGACTGAGCCACCCAGGCGTCCCTATATGACTTTTTTAAAGAAAAAACCCCGCATATATAAATAAAAATTTGTTTTTGGTTATGCCATGTGAGAGTAAGATACGTTGGCTGATTCTTCATTCTTGAATATGTCAGCACGTATCTCCCGGGAACAAAAACATTCCATATACACACATGTGTATATGGGGATAAAGATCACAGGCAAGAGATTTAATATTGCCTCAATACTGTACCTTATTACCTAATATATAGGTCCAGACTTAGGTTTCCCCAAATGTCCCAAGAATATCTCTTCTTGTCCTCTGCACTGGCCCATCCCCCCTTAATTCAGAATCTAATCATGGCTTTGGGCCTTAAATTCAGTAGTTGAATTACTTTAGTCTTTAATCTGGGGCAGTTCCCTAGGTTCATGACATGTTCTTTTAAAAAGTTGTTGCTAGCTGTTTTATAGAATGTCTTTCAATTTGGATTTGTCTGATTGTTTCCTCCTCATTGATTCAGGTTGAACATTTTTGGTAAGGATAATCCACCGGGATGCTGTGTTCTCTAGTGTGTCAGAATGGGAGGCCCACTGTCAGTGTGTCCTATTACTGGTGATGCAAAATTTGCTTACTTGATGGTATCCACTGGACTCCTCCACTGTTTGTAATTAATACATAATCTCTGGGGTGATACTTTGGGACAGGGTGAATTCCTGCTCCCCAATACCGTTTCATTCAATGGTTTTAGCATCCACTGATGACTCTTGTTTGAGCCAATTATTACTGTAATAGCCGTAAAACGGTCTTCTAGACCTTGATAGTTGGCCTTCCTTTCCCAACCCTGATTTCTGGTTTCCCAACCATGATTCAGCCTTGTCCCTTTGATTACGCTGCTTCTGACCAGTTTGGTAAACTGTCTCCCCAACCCTTAGTACTAACAGTCAAGTCTTTTTGGATTTACCACAGCGTCAGTGAACCAAGCCTCGACAGAAAGCAAATACTGCTTTAAGCTATATCTATTAATATAGCCTGACTATTCTGACTATAACTTTGAGAATTACAAAGCTAGCTGGGGAGATGCTGCTTTTGCTCACGTCTCTTACATCCAGCCTCTCAGATCACAAATTGTACCACAAATAGCAAAGACACCGTCTTAAGGAATCAAACATGATCTATTTCCCATTGTCCTCCAAATGATACTATTAGACACCGAGTGAGCAAGGACATTGACTTTCCACTTCATGGACCAAAGTGGATAATAATCCTTCGAAACTGCAAATGGAGGTGTTTTGTGCAAACTCCTTTTTAGCACGTACTGATTTATTAGAGAAAATTGCAGATTTTGTAGGTGGCTGGTTATAATAATATAAGGTTAAAAACAGAACCATAAAAGTCGAAGACACCAGAGATCACATCTAAAAATAAAGCAAATGTTTTTTTTTTTTCTGTAAGCCTCAATGAGAAGCCATTTGAGGAAAAGATAATCAGCTTCAGAGACCTCTAAATATGGATTCCAGAGTTCTCACCGCCACCTCACTGTACAAATTAATTTTAGCAAACTTTGAAATCTGTAAATAAATTATTTTACCTTACATCCATCCATGTTGCCCTCTTGATGTTAAAAATACAAAAGTAATACTAATAATGAAACAAACTTCATGATGACTATTGCAATAATAAATCCTCAATAAACAGAGTTCTTATGATAAAATTCCCTTTTTGTCAGTCTACCAGTGGAAGCTATTTGTGGTCAGGAGGAGAACACTTCTGGCCAATTCCCCAAGGCAATGCAAGTTAGGCAAAGTCAAAGAATTGAAATGTTTACTCAATTCATTGAAAGAAGGCACCCACCCAAGAGAAGATACTAGATTTCTCAGTTAATGAGATAATCTAATTCCCTAAAACCAAACCCAATTTTGTGATTAAAAATTAGTGTTGTTTTTTTTTTTTTAAGATTTTTTAAAGTAATCTCTGCACCCAATGTGGGGATCGAACTCACAACCCCGAGATCAAGAGTTGCTTGCTCCACTGACCAAGCCCCCCAACTGCCTGGAAAATGAGTCTTAGAAAAGATAATAGTCAGAAGCTGGACTTGAAAGCCATGGGAAGGGAAGGTCCTTCCCAGGACCAGGGTGCTCTCCATCCTGGAGCTTCGGAGCTTTTTTTTTTGCTATCACTTCTCTCCCTAGATAACCTGCCTCGTTTCATTCTCTGAATCATGGCCTACACCTCTCTCTGAACCCCAGATTCATACATCCAACTCCTTACCTGCTGTTTTCACTTGTAAGTCTCAATGGCACCTCAAACTGATTGTGTCTCAAGTAGAACTCTTGATTCTCTCCCCTGCTCCCCACCATGCCAATCAGGGTCAGTAGACAAAGCTGGATATCCTGAGGTCAGACTTCTTTTGCCCCCCTCTAGTGCATCAAGTCCAACAGAAAATCAGTCTGTCACCAAAATACATCTATCCTTGCTCTTTATCCACTGTCATCTCTCCAGCCCAAGCCACCATTACCTTTGGTCTGGATGATTGCGATCATTTACCGACTCCCTGCTTCCCATCTTGCTCTCTTACCCCCCATTCTCCACAGAACGGCTAGAGCAAACATTTAAAAACATAAATGACGTAAAGTAACGTGGTCTCTTAAACTGGATTC
Organism: Leptonychotes weddellii; assembly: GCF_054177405.1. Classification (NCBI taxonomy): domain Eukaryota; kingdom Metazoa; phylum Chordata; class Mammalia; order Carnivora; family Phocidae; genus Leptonychotes; species Leptonychotes weddellii. Next base: position 12,351,331 of record NC_138383.1, read on the forward strand.
TAGAACAGAAAAAGGACTTTAGTGGGAAAATCTGGTGAAATCTGAACCAGGTCCGCAGTTTTGAGAAATGTAACAGGGTCATCGTTAGGGGATGACAACGCTAGGGGAAGCTGGATAAAAGGTACATGCGAACTCTCTGTACTATCTTTGCAAATTTAGTGTAAATTTAAGATTATTCCAAACCAAAAAGTTTATTTCAAAACCCCATAAATATCGTGTTTTGCCTTTGTTTAAAATCCTTGCATAACTTCCCACTGTACTAAAATCCAAACTCTTTGCCATGGGCTCATAGGTCTTACATCATCTGGCTTCCAATACTTTTTTTCTTAACGTTTGTTTATTTAAGTAATCCCAGTGTAGGGCTCGAACTCACGACCCTGAGATCAAGAGTCACAAGGTCTTCCTACTGAGCCAACCAGGCGCCCCTGATACTTAAAAGAAAAAAAAAAAACCCACAAAACTCATTTCCTACCAGTTAATGCTCTGGCCACTGGTTTTCTGGAATGTGCCAGGCCATGTCAGATCCTGAGGCCTTGGCCTTTATTGTCCCTACATTAGCTTGCTAGGGCGGCCATAACAAAATACCAGAGATTGAGTGGCTTAAACAACCTAATCCTATTTTCTCACAGTTCTGGAGGCTCAAAGTCCACCATCAAAGCGTCGGCAGGTTTAGTTTCTTTGAGACATCTCCCTTCAGACTGCAGGTGGCCATCTTTTTGCTGTGTTTCTCATGCAGTCTTCTCATATGGTCTTTCCTCTGGGCTCATGCGCCCTGAGTTTTGTGTGTCCAACTTTTCTCTTCTTTAAGGCCAACAGGTTGGATTAAGGCCCATCCCAATGGCCTCATTTAACTTAATCACCTCCTCAAAGCCTGATCTCCAAACACAGTGATATTCTGAGGTACTTCAACATAGGGATTCTGGGAGGACACAACTCAGCCCCTAACAATCTCCTGTCCTGGACAACCCTGCAGATGGTTGGATTCTTCCATGCTCACATCTCACCTGGACCTATCACCTCTTCTGAGAGGCATTTCCTGACCACTTGGCTTCAAACCGAGTACCCCCTCCACCCTATTTCTTGCCTGCTTTGCATTGACTACAGCTGGAATTGTTTACTTGCTTATTATCCACTTTTCCCCACTCCAGGAGTAGCAGAGGCTTTGTCTGCCTTATTGCTGCATCCTCACGGCTTCTTATAATGCTTGGCCCATTAGCACTCAACATCTGTTGAACAAGAAACGGCTTATTGGCAATTCAGACAAAAGCAGAGTCTCGTTAGGAGATCATCAATACAGTTAATTCCCGGGTATGACCGTGACAGAAGAAGCACCTAGTATTTTCATGGCACTTTACAGTTTATGAAGTGTTTCCAGGTAAATGAACCTGTCTGGATCCTCCACGCTGTGATGCAAGCATTATTTACTCTATTTTCTTGATAAAGAAACCATTGCCTAAGGTCACGGCGCAGCGGAGACCTCAATACTGATCTTTCTGTTTCACAAAGAACAACTTTGTGTTCTTTGATTACAACTAGAAACTAAATAGATCCACATACCACTTTTAGGGAGCCTCCAAGGAGAGCTCTGGGAAGGACCAGACTCACACTTCCAGGAACTAAGCTGGACATTCTTTCCATCTGCTCAGAGGAGTTTTGTTGCTGAGGAATAATGGCCAAACAAGAATAAATACGGCGCCCTAAGGCCCTTTTATTGTGTGTGTGTGGGGGGAGGGGGTGGGTAGGTGGTGCTGGTGGTTATATAAACATGCTTTTTGTAAACTATTCTGTTTCCAGGGATATGAAGCAGTGAAGAAATTGGGAGTACCTGATTTCCTGTCTTCACAGTTGGTTTTATTTTTTATTTTTTTAAAGATTTTATTTATTTATTTGACAGAGAGAGACACAGCGAGAGAGGGAACACAGCAGAGGGAATGGGAGAGGGAGAAGCAGGCTTCCCGCGGAGCAGGGAGCCCGATGTGGGGCTCGATCCCAGGACCCTGGGATCATGACCTGAGCCGAAGGCAGACGCTTAACGACTGAGCCACCCAGACACCCCCATAGTTGGTTTTAAATAGCACTTAATATTTCCTTTTAAAACCTGTACTTCTCCGCCTTGACCCCCCCCTAAGATTCACCTGGGAGAGCTTTATAAATCCTAGTGCTTGGACCCCCAGCCCCGACCAATGAAATCAGAGCCCCAGGGGATGGGACAGTGGCATCAGGGAGTGCTAAAGCTTCCCAGGTGACTTTAATATGTAGCCTCCATTGAGAATCACTGGTCTAGATCCCCAAATTGGGGGGGGGGTTGGATCTCCCCTCCATTAACTAGAGGATGGACTTTCTAAAACTGCAGACACTCGCAGTTGGAGAATTTGGCATTCCTAGAGGCACAGTGTTCTATCCTTCCTGTGTGCTGGCTGGTTGAGACCAGTCTGCACCCAGGACCAATTAAATCAGAATCCCAGAGGGTGGAACTCAGCCAGGAGCTGTTGTTAAAATTTCTCAGGTAAGTCCAATGTGCAGCCAAGGTTGAGAGCCACTGCATTAAATGGTGCTGCCTTTGTTTGGAAGAGGAAATAAAGGTGAGTCTGCTCCCCATTAACCCCACAGAGCCACAGTAACCCGGCAGTAGCTGCCACACGTGTGTAAAGCACTTTCTCTCCCAGATCTAGATTTATGGCCTCAGACAAACAACAGAACCCTACCTTGGCATGGTGCCATCCTCCCCAGCACTAATTAAAACCTAAATAATTCTCATTATTATGCGCATAAAATAAATGGGCTTCAATTTAAGACAACTTTCCCACTGTGTCCTGGTTAATGTAATCACAACTTACAGGTTTTCACTATCATAAATATGAGTTTTATTTTAACAAGGAGAAGATATTTATAGCCAGTCATCCCACTGCTATTTTTTTTTTTTAACTAAATATGGGGTCATGTAAAAAAATTACTTGTATGGTGATGGATAACGGGATAACAAAAGTACTCTATTCAGGGTGCCTGGTTGGCTCAGTTGGTTAAGCGACTGCCTTCGGCTCAGGTCATGATCCTGGAGTCCAGGGATCGAGTCCCGCGTCGGGCTCCCTGCTCAGCAGGGAGTCTGCTTCTCCCTCTGACCCTCTCATGTGCTGTCTCTCTCACTCTCTCTCTCTCAAATAAATAAATAAAATCTTTAAAAAAAAATGTACTCTATTCAATCACTAATCAATATGATTATCACTAGCGTCTTTCAATTTAATTACTGCTTCTTATCGTCTGACATCAATTTCATTACGTGTCTGGCAGGTAGAGGAGGAAACAGGGTGCAGATAACGGTATGAAGGATGCTAGCTGAATGATAAGACTATATACCCAGAAAATGCAAAGAAATAAACTGAGTTTATTAAATAATTTGGCAAAGCAATGAGACCGGAGAAATACCCATTACTGCACTACATTTTCTAGCAACTCTGCCTCCCACCAACAATTCCGTACTCCTCCCTGGACAGAAAAAGAGCATGGCAGCACACGACATCTGCTTGAGGCTCTAGTTTTGAACCCCTGGACAAAGTTATCTTTTAATAATGAAAGTAAGTATTATTACATAAATATATATTTGCCATGTTCTGATTTTGAAGCAGTAACAAGTGTGAATGAAAACCAATGAAGTCTTCCTTTTCCGCCTCCCTGGGACCAACCTCGAAGCAGCTGGGTGACCCAACAGCTGCTGTTGAATATGGAAATCGGAGGAAGGTGAATTGGCCAAGAAGTTTGATCAGGCCAGGGCTGGTCTGTCTGGTCCTGTGGCCTCCGAAGCAAGACCTGGGGATCTCTGGAGTGCAGCCAGGCAGAGGCTGGGATGGGAACCTGGACAAACTGGGCGCCAGGACAGAGAGATGTGGTGCAGGCCCCACGGGTGGTCTCAGAGTCAGCAAGCTGGGGAGAAGGAGGCAATACAGGGGGCCAGGGCTCACATTTCTCCCAGAGGAAGCAAACTGTGTTGACAAGGACCACCTACAAGCACCCAAGTGCTCAGCGCTTCTCTTATGGGCCAGACTAAATCTCAGAGAGCATGGACAGAGGATGTGGATGGAGGATGCTGATGCCAACCATGGATCCTGACTTTCAGGTGGCTAACCTGGGATTTTAAGATCCTACCAGAGTAGTAAAAAGAACTTAGTGGGCGCCTGGGTGGCTCAGTTGGTTAAGCGACTGCCTTCGGCTCAGGTCATGATCCTGGAGTCCCTGGATCGAGTCCTGCATCGGGCTCCCTGCTCGGCGGGGAGTCTGCTTCTCCCTCTGACCCTCCCCCCTCTCATGTGCTCTCTCTCATTCTCTCTCTCTCAAATAAATAAATAAAATCTTAAAAAAAAAAAAATAAAAATAAAGAACTTAGCACCCGCCACAAAGGGATATGGGATAATAAAATGACAACCATGTACATTTTTTTTGACTAGTTGAATTGAGCAGAGAGAATAAACCAGAAGATCACGCTGGTCCTATCAACCTATAAGGATCATGATGAGCCTGCACATCCCTTCACACCTCTACAAATGGGGCAGGTTTTACCTACTCATGAGGACAGAACCACAGGGAAAAAGAGAAAGCAAGGGAATGTGTTTATAAAGACTGAGACATTCGAAAACATTCCCCACGCCATGTTTTCAGATTGGGCTGGCTAACGCAGTTCAGGTGCGTCTGCTCTGTATCAGCCTTTCCCTGATGGTCCTCAGCTACATCAAAAAGTCAAAACAGTCAAGCCCATTTCAATATCAAGTGTCCGGCAATTGTTTAAAGAAGTACACTTAAGTATGGAATACAGTGCAGCCATTTAAAAATCATACAGGGAAGGATACCTCATGACATGTTAAAAACAGCATACTGTGTGATTCAGTTTTGGGAGAACTGGCTAAAAAATAAATTTATGGTGATCTGCCCCATGAACATGAAGTGCTATCAGCAGTAATCTTGGAATTATAGAAAAACTACTGGTTTTTCTTTTCTTTTTTGGGGGGGAGGGGTGCCTCTTTTGCATTTCCCAGGTTTTTTGTTTTGTTTTGTTTTTTTTAAAGATTTTATTTATTTATTTGACAGAGAGAGACACAGTGAGAGAGGGAACACAAGCAGGGGGAGTGGAGGAGGGAGAAGCAGGCTTCCCGCGGAGCAGGGAGCCCGATGCGGGGCTCGATCCCAGGACCCTGGGATCATGACCTGAGCCGAAGGCAGACGCTTAACGACTGAGCCACCCAGGCGCCCCGCATTTCCCAAGTTTTAATAACCATGTATTAGTTTCCCAATCAGAGAAGTCATTATTTTACAAAGGTTCAAGTTTAAAGACAATGTAACATTATTTTAGACGTTGAGGTTTTGGTGTACTTGGCCACCAAAGGACGTCTTATTTCAGGCTGCTGACAAGGATATGGTCCTAAACTTTTCCCTTGAGGTTACCAACCACTAAGGGATGCTAACCATTGGGGATCCTGAGAGTACCCCAGCCAGTTGGATTCTTCTCTCCCCTGAAAAGTTCAGGAATTCTGGAGAAGGCATTCGGCTGGGACGGCTGGTGACATCTATTGATTGGGTCAAATTCTGAGATCTGGTGGGTGCTGTTCTGATTTGAGTCTCTCCAACCAGGGGTTAGCAAACTTTTTTCAGGTAGTAAATAGTTTAGGCTTTATGGGCCATATGAGCTCTGTTGCAAGTATACAACTCTGCTGTTGTAGCAGGAAAGCAGCCTTGATAATACCCAAATGAGTGTGACTGTGTTCCAGGAAAACTTGATTTACAAAAAAAGTAGTCTGCCGACCCCTGATAACCTCCAGGTTTCTTAACTTAGTTCAAGAAGATGAAGTGACCAGGTAAGAGCCACGTCAGTCCCTGCAAATATAGTAATATCCCCTTATCCGCATTTCACTTTCCATGGATTCAGTTACGTGTGGTCAACTGTGGCCTGGAAGTAGATGAACCTCCTTCTGACCTGTCATCAAAGGGTCAGTAGCAGCCTAATGGTAGGACACTATGCCTACACCATTCACCACACTTCATCTCATCACGTAGGCATGTTATCATCTTACATCATCACAAGAAGGGCGACTAAAGTACAGTAAGATATTTTGAGAGAGTGAGAGAGATCCTATTCATATAATTTTTACTACAAAATATTGTTCTAATTGATCATTGTTGCTCTTAATCCCTTACTTGTGCCTAATTTATAAGTTAAACTTTATAATAGGTATGGATATATAAGAAGAAACAGGTGTATATGCGGTTTGGTATTATCTGTGGTTTCAGGCATCCAGTGGGGGTCCTGGAATGTGTCCCCCACACAGAAGGGGGGGACTATCGTGGAGAGGTCATGACTGAACGCCGCTTTTTAAGGTCTTTCCAACTCTGAGGGCTTAGCAGTGTCAACTCTGCGCTGAAGGGAGGGAAGCCCATTATCATGCTTATGTTTTTATTATGTTGGTTCTTCCTCCAGCTAAGCTATGAGTACCTGAAGTTTGAGAAAGGAGTCTGCATTTTTCATACCTGCATGCAACTCATACATACTCATACTCAAAAGAGAAGGTGCTTGATATGCCCTTGCTGAATACTGCATGAAGGAATGAGTGTCCTCCCACACCAAGCTGCTGTGAAACAGAGCTCTTGAGTGATGCCCCTTGGGAACCCCTCTAGCTCTGTCCAGGCAGACTCCACTTTGAAAAGGACAACCTGTGTTCCCCCACAAATATACCTGTGGCTTCCAGAAGAATCTGTTCCTGCCATAGACAGGAACTTCCTTTTTTTTTTTTTTTTTAAAGATTTTATTTATTTATTTATCAGAGAGAGAGCACAAGCAGGGGGCGTGGCAGGCAGAGGGAGAAGCAGGCTCCCCACCAAGCAAGGAGCCCGATGCGGGACTGGATCCCAGGACCCTGGGATCAAGACCTGAGCCGAAGGGGTCACCTTGTCAGGAAACGCTCTCTTGACCATTTTGACACAATCTTAATATTCATCTTTCTCCACAAAAGCAAAACATGTAAATGAAGTAGAAATTAATAGGTGAAGCTCTGCAGCTTCTAGATCCAGGCTCTTCCTTCAGTGGGTCCCAATGGAACCCAGAGTCCAATCTTAGGGTGAGGCTCTTGACAGGGCAAAACATCCACTCCCAAAGTGAAAGGCAACTCAAAATGACACTGCCCCAACAGAAAGAGGCTGGGGGAAAAGCCAGGTCAGAAGATGGATTCTCAGCAATACTAATAAAGTATGGGGCTGATCTACAAAGACTCGGCTTGTCCCATAAGGTTAGTAATTTGCAGGAGGGGTACACTGATTTTAACATGGGATATATGTGTATTAGTGTATATATGTGAACATAATCATAGTCTAAAAAATCTATACAGTATGCACACATATATATTTGGTAGTATTCATTTTTTTTTTTTTTTAAGATTTTATTTATTTGAGAGAGAAAGAAAGCACGGGGAGGGGGAGGGACAGAAGGAGAAGCAGACTCCCCACCGAGCAGGGAGCCCAACATGGAGCTCAATCCCAGGACCCTGGGATCACGACTTGAGCCAAACGCAGACGCTCAACCGATTGAGCCACCCAGGCATCCCTGTACTCATTTTTCTAAGTAAATGTTAATAGTCACTGAGAAGATGTACGCTCAATCCAGTGATCTGAAAGTAAATCCTGGAACTCAAGGTCCCCCCCATCCCCCTCAAACGCCAATGACAATCATTCTAGGTCACCGAGATTTCTGCACAGAAGTCCATGGAAAGGACATAAAGATGGGAAGAAAGGCTAGACAACAAAGAAATTCCAGGGAGAAATCCCAGGGAAATGGTCCCAGAAAGCAAATGCTAGAGCTTCTCCAAGGTCCCAGGCACAGTCGTGACTCTCAGAGCCCAGGGGGTGAGGGCACAGTCCGGAATGGGGGGAGGGGGGGGCGCCCTACTCACGCGGTCGTTGCTTCCTTTGTTGTCCTCATACTTGGTTTCTATATGAATGGAGAATTTCGGCAGAAAGGAACACTATGGGAAAAAAGTAAAGTTTCATTAGCATACCATTTTTCCTCTCTTCACATTCGCTGTATAGCCTCTGGATGGTATACATGACCATCAGGCTGAGAGCACTCCTCCCGGTACTAGGTCAATATCCAAATTCAGACAGAAAGCCACCTTTGGCAACATGAACGCACTTGCAACCAGAAGTCAGGCCAGAGTGAATGACCAAGCAATGGAAGGCATGTTGTCCATTTCTAAAAGGAGTATGTTCTGCGAGTCCTACGACAGGCTTTGGAAAAGCAAACCCTGAAACAGGCAGTTCCAGTTCTGGGGTGCGCTTACCTTTGCAGGAGAAACTGTCACTGCTGGATACTTGGGGACCCAGCCTTAACCCTGATATAAATATTCATAGAAAGCTAGGGAGGTGGTATACAGTAGGAGAACTTTTAAGATAACAAATGATTGACGTCAGACACACCTGGGTTTTGGTTTTGAGTTTATCACTTGACGGTGTGACTTGGGTCAAGTCATTTAACTTTGCTGAACCCCGGCAGCATGACAGGGTGACGTTTTGAGGGTTAAATGAAATCATGTGTAAAACACGTAAGTGCTGGGCACAGGGGAAGCGTTGAACAAATGAGAGCAATCAGCACGGGGTTGCGGCCGAGCTCAATATAAAGGGCAGCCCCTCTTTTTGGCAGCATGGGGGAGAGAAACCCCAAAAGCACACTGCCCTACTGTCCCAGTCTCAGTGAGTCACAGTCTGTGTATTAAGTAGATTTCAAGGGTGAATGTAGTTTGAGAAGAGGATTTTGATGGATGTTGATGTCACCTCCCTCCTGCTGGCACTGAGCTGGGCATTAACTTTCCCGGCCACAAGAGATGGGACAAAAGACTAATGGGTAAAATGACCCAGGAACTCCACTGGGAGCTGCAGGTGTCAGAGAAACTAGCTGATACGCTCACAATCCTGAGTCTGGCTCCTTTATTTATTTATCCAACGCACATGGAGCACGTACTCTATATACCAGGCACTGGTCTGAGCGCGTTCAAGTTCTCATTCATTTATTCCTCGTAAACATACCACGAAGTAGGTACTATCGTTATCATCCCTGCTTTAAAGATGAGGAAACGGGAGATGCATGGAGGCGGCGTGTTCTCTCTGCCGTGAGCTTTCTCGCTAGCTGAATTCAACTGGGTGAACTAGGAGTGGCCGAGTCAGATCCACATCCACATCCAAACAAAGAAAAGATGATCCAGCGTCTAACCAGCACGTGGGGGAGCAGCAACCCAGTGACGAGCAACCGAAACAAAAGGAGGCACCACGTGGGAGTCAAGATATTCTACCTGATCAAGGGAAGGAAGTTGAAGGAGAACCTGTGGCTCAAGGACAGGACCTGGAAGCTGATCTCCAGGAGCTGCCTTAGGCAAAGGCGGGAGGTATAACTGAAGATGACCCTGATGTCAAGGGGCCAAGTCTACCCTTTTTAGAACCCATTAAAATGCCAGAAGCAGGTGAAGGACTACTCCAGATTTAAACAAGGACAAGCTGAAACATGCAAACTACTCTTATTTGGGGTACTTCACTGTTGAAATTCTCTAAATAAAGTTTTACAGATGTTCCACAAAGAAAAAATAAATAAATAAAGATGAGGAAACGGAGACACAGAGAGGTTGAGTAAATGGCCCATGATCACACAGCTCGTAAACAGTAAGTATCCGGATTACAAGGCCGGTGGCCTGGTCCCAGGGTCCACGCTCTTCATCACTATCCCACTGGTTCTCAAAGTGGGGTCTCCAAACCTGCAGCAGCAGTAGCATCCTAGAACAGGTTAGAAATGCAAATTCTTGGACCCAACCCTGTACGCACTGAATCAGAAGCTCTAGGGAAGGGGCTCAGGCATCTGTGTGTGTGTGTGTGTTTTAAAGATTTATTTATCTATTAGAGAGAGAGAGAGAGAATGAGGGAGGAGAGGCAGAGAGAGAGAATCCTCAAGCAGACTCTCTGCTGAGCACGGAGCCCAACGTGGGGCTCCATTCCAGGACCCTGAGATCATGACCTGAGCCGAAATCAAGAGTTGATGCTTAACTGACTGGGCCACCCAGGCGCCCTCCCAGGCATCTGTGTTTAACAAGCCTTCCAGGGGATGTAGATGCAGGCTTTCATTGGAAAACCACCTCACTATACCCCACACATGGGAAGAAAACAGGGTGCACTACCTAAAATTCAGGAGTTCACAATACCTCACCCCATGTGCTTCATCCCTCCCATTCCAGGATCCCCTTTCAGCACAGCTGAGAACCCTAGCAGCATGTGTACAAGAAGGCAGGGGCCTTGGACGTGCCATTGATAATTCCGACATCACATGGCTGTGTGCATTCGGCATTCATCTGTCTTAATCCAAGTGAAACAAGCAAGCTGAACCGTGACTAAGGAAACACAGAAACAATCAATCCCAGTAATTGTCTTTACGGAGAATGAAGCTCTGCGATTATTTATTAACACCTTCTTTGCTGTCTCCTCTCAAAACTCACTCCATAGCTGCTGCCCTCATGCATGCTGTCCCGGGGAGTTCCAAGGAGGGGCTGCTCATCATGAATCGAGACCCTGGAGGAATTGGAGCAGCTCAGAGCCCCATGGCAGAGCTCTTGACATGGGAACTTGGGGAGATGCACCTGCCGAGACCCTTTTAAAAATATCAAGCCTTCCGGCAAGCTGATGGGTCCTTTTTAACCCATAATTCATAGGAGGATCAATGCAGTGCGTGCAGAGTGCCAGATGGCAGGAGAACAGAGTCGTCCTGGGCGGGGAGCTGGGTCTGGGTGTGTCAGAGTGGAACGTTCAGCGAGGAGTTTTTATCGGTTGAACCCCTAAACCACTTAACTAAGGTCAAATAAATGAATTTTAGCATTTGGGTATTAAACCCAAATATGAAATGCAAAACTCTTATGCAAATTAGCAGATGCTGTTATTTCCTGAGTCAAGGACTTAGGTTATTTTCATATCAGAATGGTAACCCTGCCAGAGGCTGGGAGTGCACCTGGTTTGGCCAGGCAGTGGGGGAGGGGGGGAAACCCCTATGGGAAAGGTCACCTCTAGGCTGGTCAGGGTCTTCTCCTGTAGCAGGGGTTTGGGACTGATCATCACCTTGGGATATCCGATGGCTTGTTTTCGGAGCCCTGGAGGTGTGGTGTCTCAAGTTAAAATCAGGAGTACCTCTGGCCTGGAGCATTTTCAGAGCTGTCACTAAAATCTTTCTGGCTAGAAGTCCATCTTGAGATCAGGTTCTGCTCACCCCACACAGGTGAGCTGCCCTAAAAACCCAACCCACTAATCCTAGTAGAGCCTTAGCAGTTAAGCGAGGTTTTTCCTTCTTCCTGGCTGGCTTCTGAGGTTATCCTAAATCCCTTCCCTTCTCTAGACCCCCTGGGCTTCCCTCTTCCTCCCCTGCAGTGGATAATTTTGACTCATAGTTTAATAAGACCATGTGATAGAAACACCCAGAACGTCCCTCTCCTCCACTGCAGATCTGCTCATTTCTTTATGCTGCTTCTTATTCTTTGTGAATCAGAGAAAGATGCTGCTTTCCGCATTCCCGTGGAAAATAATGTAACAAGAACTGAGACACAGGGGGCAGCAGACCAGGGCTCAAATCTGAGAGGTATGGACTTGAGCAAATTATTTTGGCTTTCCCAGCCTCCGTTTCCCCACAGCAGAATGGGGACCACCTTTCTCTACTCTATAGGAGTGTTGAGAAGATCCATGAGATCATCCGGGTAAACCCTAGCACAGTGCCTGGCACCGAGCAGATGCACAACAAAAAATATTTGTAAGTCTCTTCTCTGGAAACTTGTTTCATTGATTATTTGCATTTTCTCCTGGCTTCCTTCCTGCAGCCTAAAAAAATATCATGAAAAGTGTCATATTCCTAAAAAACAAGTATCAAGTTCCCTCAGTGAAGTTCTTTCCTTCATCTACAATCAATCCCATTTCTCCTTGTATCCACAGTGTAACCCAGTTGGCTCAGTGGGTTAAGCATCTGCCTTGGGCTCAGGTCATGATCCCGGGGTCCTGGGATCGAGCCCCACATCAGGCTCCTTGCTCAGCGGGGTGCCTGTTTCTCCCTCTCCCACTCGCCCCCCCTGCTTGTGCTCTCTCTCTCGCTATCTCTCACTGTCAAATAAATAAATAAAATCTTTAAAAAAAAAAGAAAAAAAAGAGTAGCCCATGCTTGCTGTCTGCATTTTTCCACCTCTCGCTCTTCTCGACCAGAGCAATAGGGTATGGAAATGGCTGAGTGTCAGGGAATTTTCAAATCAGCATTGCTTCCCTGTGCACACCCTGACGAACTCTCTACACTGTTCAGTATGAGCCAAGAATTCTGCCTTCCTGAAATGGAGTTCCTTCTCTGCCTTCCTTTCCTTCCTCCACACCTTCAATGGAGGGGTCGCCTGGGTTCTGCCTTCCGCCCTATTTTTTTGCTCTGAACCCTCTCCCCCTTGGTGAATTCAGCTGCCCCTCACTTTTCTGTGACCATTTTCAAGCTGACATCTCTAACCCCGCCTGCTCTTCTCACGTGTCCAGCTGCCCACCGGTCACCCCCAACAAGAGTCCTACAGGCATCCAAACCGAAAGGTCCATACTGAGTTCAAATGTTCTCCTGCCCCGTACGAGTGTCCGAGGGCTGCCGTAACAAATTGCTATGAGCGATGTGGCTTAACACCCTCCGTTCTGGAGGCCAGAAGTCTAAAATCAAGGTGTTGACTATGTTGTGCTCCCTCTGAAGGCTCCAGGGAGAACCCTTCCCTGCCTCTGCCAGCTTCTGGTGGCCCCAGGTGTTCCTCGGTTTGTGGGTGCATCCCTCTAAGCTTTTCCTGTGTCTTCATATCACCTTCTTTTCCCTGGGTGTCCTCTTTTTATAAGACACCAGTTACTGGATTTAGGCCCACCCTATACCTAGTGTGATTTCATCTCGCATCTCAAGGTCCGTAATTACTTACAGCTGCAAAGACCCTCTTTCCGGGCGCCTGGGTGGCTCAGTTGGTTAAGCGACTGCCTTCGGCTCAGGTCATGATCCTGGAGTCCCGGGATCGAGTCCCGCATCGGGCTCCCTGCTCGGCAGGGAGTCTGCTTCTCCCTCTGCCCCTCCCCCCTCTCATGTGCTCTCTCTCATTCTCTCTCTCAAATAAATAAATAAATAAAATCTTTAAAAAAAAAAAAAAAAGACCCTCTTTCCAAAAAGGTCACATTCTGAAGTTCCGGTGGACATGAATTTTGAGGGGACACTATTCAACCCACTACCCTCACCCATCACATCCAATGAATGCCCACATCCTGCTGGCTCAGCTTCCCTCCTTAAAGGTAAGACCTAGAGTCTTCATATCTGACCCTAACTTTCTTTATGGCTCTGCCCTATATTCCTCCCACAGTCA
>NC_138383.1:12365233-12375160 GCF_054177405.1 Leptonychotes weddellii
GGTATTCCTTTAAATGCCAGAATATCCTAGTACCCTTCAGATACAATCATTTTCAAAAATTGATTTTAGGGCGCCTGGGTGGCTCAGATGGTTAAGCGTCTGCCTTCGGCTCAGGTCATGATCCTGGGGTCCTGGGATCGAGTCCCGCATCGGGCTCCCGGCTCGGTGGGGAGCCTGCTTCTCCCTCTGCCTCTGCCTCTCTCTCTCTCTCTCTGACTCTCATGAATAAATAAATAAAACATTAAAAAAAATGATTTTAAATATGATGGCTTGAGTTAATTCCTGCTGTAAAGTACATTCAAAACCCTGCTCAGGACTCAAGGAAGGGCATAAATTCTCAGGTGTAAAAAATACTAGGAATGAAAAAATGTTCATTACTGCATCATTGGTCTTATAAAAGACGCAGAAGCAACCCAAAGTCCACCAGTAGAGGGTTGGTTAAGTACATTGTGGAGAACTCTAAAGCTATTAAAATGCAAAGTATGGGGCGCCTGGCTGGCTCAGTCGGTGGAGCATCTGACTCTTGATCTCTGGACTGTGAGTTCGAGGCCCACGCGGGGTGTAGAGATTACTTAAAAATAAAATCTTAAAGGGGCGCCTGGGTGTCTCAGTCAGTGGAGCGTTAGGACTCTCGGTTTTGGCTCAGGTCATGGTCTCAAGGTCATTAGACCGAGTCCCACATCAGGCTCCTCGCACTGAGGGGAATCTGCTAATGATTCTCCCTCCCTCTCAGTCTCCCTCCCCCTACCCCAGCTTGTGGTCTCTCTCTCCAAATAAATAAAATAAATCTTAAAAAAAAAGTAAAGTGTAAAACAGGATGATCCAGTTTATAAAAAGGAAAGAAAAGCATGTTAAAAAAAGCACATTAGTATATGCACAGAAAACATGGAGAGATGGACACCAAAATATTCTCATGGAGGAGAGCAGTAGAAATCATGAGGTCTTTTCATTTTCCATGATATACATTTTTATAATGCCTGTATTTTATAATAAACATCTACTTTTTCCATAAGTAGAAAAAAAATTCAAATCCAATAAAAAAGTAAATAAACACATCAGTGAGGCCCCCAAGGAACTGTATGGGATGTAATGGAAGTCACAAGGTATTCTGAAAATTCTCTTAATTTGAGTTCACTTAACTTAAAGGGGAGCATATTATAAGGAGAATGGTTGAGAAGATGGAGGAGGTGCAAGTGTGGGAAGTTTGGGAAATCGCTTTTTCAAGTGGTTCCTGTCTCATCGATCACACTTGTTCACAGAGTTCCAGGATGAGGAAGAATCGGAGAGGTGATATGGTTCTGTAGTTCAAACTGCTTTTTAAATGGCACCAGAGTTCTTTCTACAAATAGTGCATTATACAGGGACATGATGGCTGTTGAGGCATATCCATGGAACCTCCTGGATTGAGACGAGCAAAGTTTGAAAAATCAATGACTGACCTCAATAACTTAACGTTTTATTCCTGGTTAGCAGCCAGAATCCTTCCATGTCTGAGGACAAAACGTTCCAAGGAGGCTTGGAAACAAAAATGTTAAATGGAAGAGTTGAGAAGCTGGCTTGGGGTACACGAAGTGTTTATAGGCTTTCAAAAGATTATTTCCTTTTAGCTTTTATCTGGAACTCAATGCATTCCTCTCTGGCCATCTTGTTCTGTCTCCATGCATGCGTGTCCTCCGCTATCAATGAACGTTAAACTCGATATAGACTTGACCTTCTCTCTTTTGGAATTCCCCCGAAGACATTGATTCTCTGGTACTATATTCTATATCATCATATTAAATGTACTCCAAGGCCATACAGGGTATTTCAGCTTGAGCTGGGATCATTAATAAAAATGAACTTGCAGGGGCGCCTGGGTGGCTCAGTCGGTTAAGCATCTGCCTTCGGCTCAGGTCATGATCCCAGGGTTCTGGGATCAAGCCCCACATCGGGCTCCCTGCTCAGCGGGGATTCTGCTTCTCCCTCTCCTACTCTCCCTGCTTGTGTTCCCTCTCTTGCTGTCTCTCTCTCTGTCAAATAAATAAATAAAATCTTGGAAAAAAAAAATGAACTTGCAAATGTTTCCAACGTTCACCAGCAGGAGACTTACATCCAGAATATTCCACAGGGCTAGCGTGGTTAAGTCTAGGATTTAGGATTTACTATCTTTTCGGACTCTGGGGCTTATAGCCTGTGCTATTTGTAAAATAGTAGACTATGGGGAGAGGGTGTCAATCTGTATGTAGAGGCAGTTGAGAGACACCTAGATCTTAAAGTACCTTCCAACTTCTTCTATTCTTCATCAGGACATTTTTTTTTCTTTTTTTTTTTTTTAAAAATTTTATTTATTTGCGAGAGAGAGAATGAGAGACAGAGAGCATGAGAGGGAGGAGAGTCAGAGGGAGAAGCAGACTCCCCGCCGAGCAGGGAGCCTGACGTGGGACTCGATCCCGGCACTCCAGGATCATGACCTGAGCCGAAGGCAGCCGCTTAACCGACTGAGCCACCCAGGCGCCCCTTCATCAGGACATTTTATCCTTCCAATCTGCAAGAAATTTATTTGGGAGAGAGAGAGACAGAGTGTGAACGAGCAGGGGGGAGGGGCAGAGGGAGAAGCAGACTCCCCACTGAGCACAGAGCCCAACGGTGGCTCGATCCGGGGGGCCCAGGGATCATGACCTGAGCCAAAGGGAGACACTTAACCAACTGAGGCACCCCCAACCCAGGCACTCCCCCCACACCAATTTCAAGAAGGTGTATGTGCAGCTATCCCTCCCATCTACTCAGAATCTTAGTCATGATGCAGGGAAAGATGCACAGGAACTGAGGGGAGCTATCTGGGTTCCACTGGGTTCTTGGGTTCCAAGGGCTGTGTATGACTTTATACATAGAGTGGGTGGCAATGGCAATAGGGTAATTGGGAAAAAAACTGCAAAGATAGTTCCAGAAAAGTGAAAAGAGGAACCCAGGTGGAGATTTAAAGGAGGAGGAGGAGGAGAAATATTTTAAAACAAAGAGGAGAAAGGGATTGCATGTAATAACAGAGATGAGGATGAATCAGAGTGATTTCCCTAATATACGCTGCATAGGAAGAAAAAGGTGGCCAAGAAGAGCAGTGTGCCCTGAAAGAGGAGTGGGGGAGGAGGAGAGGAAGGGAGCATGAGGAGGCGGAGCCTGGAGACACAGCAGGAAGACATCTGTTTGCATTCCAGCCCACACCACGGAAATGCACATCAGCTCTCCCGGTTCCCCGGCAGCCTGCGCCCTGCACTGAGGCTCTGTTCATTCATTAGTTCATTCATCGCTGGAGCCTCTTCCGTCCTCTGACAAGCTGAGTAACAGCACCTCATAGAAGAAGCAAGGCCAGGAAGGAGAGGCCGCGAAGACATGAATGAAAATATGTTTTCTCAATGGGGCAAGGTTTGTTGCTGGTGCCTCTCTGAACATCGAGTGGGGAAACTAAATTCGGGCTCCTGCAATCTAAAGCTGGACCTGTCAAGGAGAAATAAGCAGAGGAGGCCTGTGAATACAGAGAGCTGCACACGATAAAGGCAGGACAGGGATTTAAAGAGACAGGCAGAATGCATCAAATGAAGAAGAATTACACATAAATAACAGACAGGGGTACGCATCAGAAGGATTCCCCAAATATATAGGTTGGCATACAGCCGGGTAGGAAACTTTCAGATTACAAGCCTTCTCAGTTAAAAACTGTAAGCACCACCCCTCTGAACCAAACTGGGCAAATTCCTTACCTAAAAATATATTTTAAGGGGCGCCTGGGTGGCTCAGTCGTTAAGTGTCTGCCTTTAAAATCTTTAAAATAGGGGCACCTGGGTGGCTCAGTCGTTAAGCGTCTGCCTTTGGCTCAGGTCATGATCTCAGAGTCCTGGGATCGAGCCCTGCATCGGGCTCCTCGCTCTGCGGGAGGCCTGCTTCTCCCTCTCCCACTCCCCCTGCTTGTGTTCCCTCTCTCGCTGTGTCTATCTCTGTCAGATGAATAAATAAAATCTTTAAAAAATAAAATAAAATAAAATCTTTAAAATAAATAAATAAGTAAATAATGCAGACAATTTCCGAATGCTAATGTTATGGTAGCGAAGCCCATTCTACCTCCTGCCCTCTCCCCCCAAGATGGCTGAATTAATTCTCTTTGAAGTACAAAGAACAGCTTGGGAAGAGCTAGAGGAAATGGAAAGGGGATACACCAGACAGAGAATCCTGCTCCTTCCAGGCCTCTCGCTTCACAGGCACCTACAGATTGGGTTGCTGGGATGGGGAGACAAGCTCTAGTCCTGCACAAGGGCCACGGCACATCCGTGAATAAGCTGCTTTGCAACTGGGCCCCCCCCCCATACGACCAGTTTATTTCCGAAATGGAAGCAAATCTGATGCGTGACCTCACTGTCATCTCGGGAGACTCCTGCCTTTGCTGTGTGGTCTCACAGGTTAACATTTACAGGTTATTACTGTTGGGAGCCCTTCAAACCACTGGAATTTGAGTAACAGTAATCGTTATGCAATGTATTAACCCACTGAAATTTTATAGCACATAACATTTCCTGAAATAGAATTGACCCACTGACCTATTTTGTGGGTGCATAATGGCTCTAACCCGGACAGAAGCTTCTGGCATTCCCCTAAGTTTTAGAAGGCTGTCCTTGCAAAATCCAAGGTCCCAAGGACAAGTAAGTGTGGGAAGTGCTGCAGCTCCCTTTTTGAAGATTCACAATGTATGGCAGAATCGTAAAGGCTCTGAGAAGTCCTGCAATAACAAAAGTCTGTGTAGCTCTGCATAATCCAGTGCTGCCAGGCTTAACTGTCGGGGTGCACCATTTAATGGTAGGTATAAATGGTTTTAGATTGTCTCCATCTAAATTCTCTTGACCCCTGGAGATTTCTGAACTCGGCCATTCTGACTATTTATGACACCAGCCTCATGCCATGACCTCTGTCTCCATTACTTCAACCATCTTTCTCTGGGAGGGTCCTCTTCTGGCCTAATTGCTGCTTTGCTCCTCAGTGCCCCCCAACTGGAAGACTGTTTCTTTGACCTGGTTCCTACCAGGTCCCAGTTCACATGGCCTCTTTTCTAAAGGGACACTGCCCTGCCCACCACCTACCGCCCACCACAATGATGTTCTGCCCTGGATATTCAGGGTTAATTGTGATGTGGAGATAGAAGTTATTTCCTAACTTACTCCCATCCCTACCCCGGTCTCCACAACTCCAAAGAAGGAATACTTAGGTACCATTATTCTCTTAGCTTATGTAATAGTTGAGATGGCCAGCTTGTCTTCTCATTTCCATCCAAACAAGACCAATCCTAGAGTTCTGGTATGAGTGTATTTTCTCTGTACTTGCACCTTTTTCCTTGTTACGTAATTCAGTGGTTTCTACCACCCTTGGCTCGGACTCAGTGGAAGGTGGGGGAGGGGAGCTCAAGAAGGCTCGACAGGCGAGGAGGTCATCGGTCTGCGCACACAGCACCCATCAGCTCTTTCAATTATCGGGGACCTGACGAGGCCCAGATTTCAAGTGACATTCCTATCCAGAACCATCAGCTGCTTTCAGAAATATACCTCAATCTCCCTGTTGGCACTCCTGGAAAGATGACCTGAGTTCACCCTGAGTGGCTGATGAGACATTCTCAACCGTGAGCATGCTTGATTCTTTTCCCTGGCTGGGCTGAACCAACCCCGAACAACTCCATCTCTCATTGTGCCTCAGCACCATTCGAGGTACTCAGGCAAGAGTCCTCTCCTTCTCCCTGCTCTGTTAAATTTACCTTCTCTACCTCTTTCAAAAAAATAATTACAATATTGGGGAACAGCGGATAGCCCACGACTACCTCCGCTCCTTGGGTAACTGCAGTCATTCTCACTAACACAAACGGGCCTCCCATGTGTCACTGTTCCTTCTGTGGATTCTTATGAAAAGATATTTTGGTGGAGGGGTGCCTGGCTGGCTCAGCTGGGAGAGCATGTGACTCTGGATCTCAGGGTTGGGAGTTCGAGCCCCACGTTGGATGTAGAGATTACTTAAATAAAATCTTTAAAAAAAAAATAAGTAAAAAAAAAAAAAAGAAAGAAAGAAAAGATATTTTGGTGGACTGGGATGGTCATGGTCCCCAAGTATATATATAGCAACTGTGTATGTAGGTCACTGCTGTCAGCTTACTATAGCTTACATTTTCAAATTCTTACAAATAAGAAAATTCTTTTTTCCCCTTTATCACTCCCAAGGCTGAGCTGATGCTGCTGAGCTATGTTCATAGTCCGGCGTTGCCTTTTTTTAGCTCTAGAGAAACAAAATTAGTGACTTTGGAAGGCAGCCAGTCTCTTCGGGCACCTTCCTTTGTGACTTTACAAACTACAGAAGAACCGGCAGGTTTTGAAGAACTGGCTAGATAGTCTGTCCTCTGGAAAACTGTCATCGTGTGATTCTTTGTTAACTGTGTAATTAAGATTTTTTTTTTCCTATAGCCAAGCTAAAGATATTTTTTCCACTTCCTGGGCAAATGGCATCTCCACATAATTCTCACCACACAGTCATACACGGTGATGAAAAAGCTTTTACGTTTTGATAACTGTGATCATGTTGAAGCCCTAGATGACCCTAAATAGAAAGTTCTCTTGTCTGGGTTTTATCACAAATGAGGGCAGCATGAGGTCTCAGTAATAGGTTGGACAGTCAGATACAAGACCTAGGGGATCCTAGGAATAGATGAACACTGCTCTGGGCTAATCCTATGAGAAGAGACAGCTGTCTAGAGTCCTCAGAGCCCCTCTGCCTCCCTGGAGGGTAGGGAGGCCAGGGTGTGGTGACCCCAGTGGAGAGTCGGGCCCTGGAGAAGTTTTGCTTTGGGCAAAACTTTGGGCACAGACAGGAAATATGGGCTTGAAATGACATCAAGAAGAGGTATTTAGGATTAAAGCATTGGGGGACAGAGAAGCCAACGGAAAAGCATCTCAAACAGGAAAAAAAAAAAGATGAAGACAATTGAAAGCATCTGTCATAAATCCAGGGAGCAGACCCTGTAGTCAGAGAGAAGAGTGGGCTCTTCCGCCCAAGCTGTCGTGGGCAGAGAGCGTGAGAACTCGGCTGAGTCCAAGGCAAGGGTGAGGGGCTGGCTTCAGAGTGACCACTGCAGGCCTGACGCAGTGCACCTGCAGCCCGAGGGACCAACCCAGACTCCCAGGCACTGGGGAGGCGGAAAGAAAAACTGTGCTATGTTTAGGATGGGAAATCAAAGTGAACTAGCCGGGGGAAATGTTGCTTCCCTGTGGAGAATGAAATACAGACCTTGCTTGACATTCAAAGCCACCAGGACCTGGCCTCTCAGTGTCCAGGATCCAGCAACAGCACTGACCCACTGGGCCTGGGGAGAGCACGCTCTGGACTGGACTGTGTCCCCTGCCCCATGTTGAGACACTGAAGCCCCGACCCCGCAATGTGATGGTAATGGGAGGTGGGGCCTTGGGGAGGTAATTCGGTTTAGATGCGGGCATGAGGGTGGGGCCCTCAGGATGGGATGAATGCCCTCATGAGAAGAAATCAGATGGTTTGCTTTCTGTTTCTCTTAGTTCTGTGAGGACACAGCAGGAGGAGGGCTTTCTCCAGGAACTGAATCAGAGGATATCCTTGACCTTGGACTTCCCTGCCTCCAGAGCTGTGAGAAGTAAATGTCTGTTGTTTAAGTCAACCCTGTGCATGGTGTTTTATTATACAGCCCAAACTAAGACAGAGCAGGTGTCTCTAGGTTCTACTCTCCCTAAGGTCCCGCTCAGATCCCACCTTCTCCAGGAAATCTTCCCTATTTGCTCCAGGGAGAATTTCTCTCTCCTTTCTACAATGCTCTGGGCTTCAACCATAGCACTTAGCACAGATTTTCCTGGAAATACTGACAGTTACGAATTCATCTGCTCGCACCGAATCTTCCCCAACTCCACCCTCTTCATCAATCCACTTCACTTTCTGAGCCAAATCTGAGGCCGGAAGTTCTTATGTTGTTCTGACAGGTCATTTGATTCACCTCAGTGTTGACATGGTTCACGTCAGGACAAGTTCCTGGGTTATACAACTCCCTCTCTTCCTTTCCCTTTGGCCCAGCAATGTGCCCCTGTTCTTATACCCAGATAGTTGAACTTGAGTCTCTCAGACCAGTTCTGCCCCCTTGCTACCCCTCCTCCCCTAGGGTTGCCAGGAAACAAAAACAAAAACCTAGAAGATGAGTAATCTTTCAGGAGAAGTATATTCTATGCAATATTTGGGAGATACTAAAAACTATTTGCTATCAATCTGAAAATTCAAGTTTAACAGGACATTCGGTATTTTGACTTGCTAAGGCTGGCAACTTTATCACTCCTGAATCTATGATCAAGTCACGTGTGAAAGACGGCTGTGTCCCGTTCTTACCTGGACACCTCCCTGAGGATTACAGCCCTGTCCCTGAAGCTCAGGGCCCCAGTCCAGAGACCAGGGCCCTTCTTGTCACATTGCAATTGCTTGTCTGGCTGGAGTGCCCAGGGCCATTCATTCTGCCTGCTGGTATGAATTTCTGCTGTCAGCCCCACTCCGAGCTCATCCAGCTCCGTGGGCAGGTCTGGTTCAAGCCTGCCCTCTGGGCTGAATGATGGCCTGTCCCATCTTGCCTCCAGAAAACCCTATGCCTCGCTGGTCACTGCCACTGGAATGTTTAGCTATTTCCCACAAGATTGTGACTCCCCGGGTGCCTGGGTGGCTCAGTTGGTTAAGCGACTGCCTTCGGCTCAGGTCATGATCCTGGAGTCCCGGGATCGAGTGCCGCATCAGGCTCCCTGCTCGGCAGGGAGTCTGCTTGGTCCTCTGACCCTATCCCCTCTCATGTGTTCTCTCTCTCTCAAATAAATAAATAAAATCTTTAAAAAAAAAAAAAAAGATTGTGACTCCCCAAAAGGCAGGGGTTATTACTCAAGGCAACCTACTCCCATGATGCGTTACCTTGTCGGTGCTTAATAAATGGCTGTTAACCTAAAACTGAAAGATGGTGTTATGGGTTGAATTAGGTGTGTGCTCTTCCCCCACCATGCCCGGCAATGTCCAGATATATGTTGAAGTCCTAACCCCAGTTCCTCAGAATGTGATCTGATTCGGAATTAAGGTTGTTACAGATGGAATTATTTAAATTAAGATGAGGTCATATTGGAATTGGGTGGGTCCTTAATCCCATAGGACTGGTGTCCCTGTAAGAAGAGGACAGACAGCAAGGAGGACGTCATGTGAAGACAGACAGAAATTATAGTGATGCAGTCCCCAGCCAACAATCACCTGGGGCTACCAGAAGCCTGGAAGAGGCAAAGCATTCTGCCCCTACAGGCTCCAGAGGGAGCCCAGCCCTGTCAACGACAGATTCAGACTCCCAGGCTTCCAGAACCGTGAGACAATAAGCTCGTGTTATTTTGTGGTACTTTGTTTCGGCAGCCCTAAAACATGACCCAAGGATTGCATTAGGGAGGAACTGACAAAAAACAAAAACAAGAAAAATAAGGACCTAGAAGAGATCAAGGAATACTTGGAGTCAAACAGAAGGGGGCGAGTATGAGACAATACAACCATAGCTAACTTCTTTACGTTCTGTCCCAACGTTTCCTCAAACAGAAATAAAATCACATGGCCCTTTGAAAGTCCGAGCTGTGTGATTAGAACTCCAGGAGTCCTGTGGGGCGGAGGCTAGACAGAAGGAAAGGCCACGACCCCTGAGAAATCCTCCATCGCCTGCACAGAGATCGGCACAGGAGACCAAGTTCAAGGTAACGGAGGCAGGTCAGAAAGCCTTCCAAAGGAGGGCTGCCTTGGTGCATCCCAGTGCGGATGTCTTTGTCGGGAGCTATGGTTTTCATTCTGTTGCACTCTGTTTTTGGAACTTCAGTACTATAATACATATTCTTAAAAAACGAACACAATGTC
>NC_138383.1:12375260-12382900 GCF_054177405.1 Leptonychotes weddellii
AAAAAAAAAAAAATGAACACAATGTCAAACATTTTTCAGACTTCATTTCTCTGTTAATCACCCCCACATTCCATGGTACGACGATTCACTGGCTTATGGGAAGTAAGTGCCACCAGTTTTGGGTCAAGTCAAGGTGACCTCATTCTGAGGCTCATCAGGCAAATAACTGCCTTTGCATAGTTGCAGGGACATGAATTCTCTTGTCCCTGTAACTACTGATTACGTTTCAAATGAAAACTCCATGTACAAGCTTTTGGAGAAGTAGGAACTGGGGATAACATCAGATATCATTCAAATCAAATCACATTCTAGACAATTAGTGCCATCCAGACTAATAACTGGTGCCCAGTCTGCACTGAAGGACACCAAGATATATTCCCATTTATTTGCTCACAGCACTTCCGTTGTAATGATGGCAGCTTCTAGCATTGCACAATAAATAATAGCAATGAACATTTATTGAGCATCTACCATGCACCAAGGACTAGGCTAAAATTTCATGAGGATTACTTAATATAATCTTCACATCACCCTTATGAAATAGTTACTACATTTCCCCACTTACAGAATGATGAAGTAGAGGCTTAAAGGGAGGTAATTTGTACAACTGTTAATAGAAGCAGGATTCAAAAGATACCAACATGTTCCTCGTAGAGACTGTGCAATTGCTAGAAGCCACGGAACTGGGGATAGTTGCCTGCCACGTAGAGGCAACATGCTTGCAGTTGTGTACATCGGGGGTTAGCAAACTAGAGCCTGGGGCCACATCTGGCCTGCCGCCTGGAGAAATGCCACCAGGCCAGTATCTTTACATATTATCTATGGCTGCTTTCACAGTGATGGAAGCTGGCCCACAAAGCAGAAAATATTTACTATATGACCCTTTACAGGAAAAGTCCTTTTTTTTTTGAGTAGGCTCCACGCCCAGTGTGCAGCCCACTGTGGAGCTTGAACGCACAACCCTGAGATCAAGAGTTGGGAGGCTTAACTGACTGAACCAGCCAGGTGCCTCCAGAAAAAGTCTCTTTTAGATCACTGGATCCTTCTACTACTGGCTCTATGAAAGAGGGTTTATTCCAACTTTACCGATGAAGAAACTGGTTCAGAGAACTCAAGCTGCTTTTACTTCTAAAATGCAAAATTTGTATTTTGCCATAGAATTGCTCTTTTTTCCCCCCAAAGTTATGGACATTAGGGAGGAAATGCTATACATATTCCTCTCATTTCATAAAAGAAAAGACATTTTAATACCTATGAATGAGGGATGTAATTTATTCCCCTGAAAGGAAACTTTAAGTGAAATAAATTTAATTTTATGCACAACTTGGAACACTATTCCTATTTTCTTCATTTTGCAAAGGACAGGTGAGAACATGGTCATGGACTAGCATGAGTTCAAGAACTGGCAACTGGGGGGTCAATTGCTTAAGAACTTTGGGCAGAAAGTGGCAGAGCCAAAGCCAGAGGACACTCAGGCCTATCTGACTCCAAAGCCAGTGACCCTTCTACTCCTGTCCGTTGAGATGATCTGTCTTGGCCTCAGGCATTCCTTCTGCCATTCAAGAACTCTTTCTTGAGCACCCACTATGTGCAGGGTACCAGACTCATGCCAACGACACAACGAGAATCACTTTCTCCCATTTCTCTCTAACCACCTCTCTTTCCTTTGGCTGTTTTGATTAAGACCAAACACTCAACTCCTGTTACAACTCAGTTAACCATTGTCTTGTTATGACAACTTGACCTGTTGGCCGTTGAGGAAAATGATCCACACGAAAATACCACAGTGCAATGATACTCTAGGGTCCCTTTTTTTAGTGTTAAGTATTGACTCTAGAGGCCTTAGGATAGGAAGAAATTAAATGATTTTTATCAAGTCACCAAGACTGTCCAATCCAGAGCTCAGAGGAAAATAATCTCAATGAGGGGCGTTTGGCTGGCTCCATCATCAATAGACCATGCAACTCTTGATCCTGGCGTTGTGAATTTGAGCCCCACATTGGGCGTAGAGATGACTCAAATTAAAAAAAAATTTTTTTTTTTTTTTAATCTCAATGAACATCTTTCTAGTTACAAGGTCCTCTGATAAGTGATCAGGTCACATCTTGTAGGTATAAGTCCTGCCTTCCATCAGTAGCTACTATCATCACTTTAATAAAACCATGTTTCTAGAAACTGTTCTATTACAGTGAACTATCACAAGTAGAGTAGTCAAGCTATTTAAAAATACAAGACAAAGTTAATTATGTAAAGTGATTATCAAGGCATTTTAAATTAACATTCATATTCTTGAACAAATGAGACCATGCCAGTGAGTGCATTATATATAACTACATAATAGCCTACATTTAAATATTTTTGATTCTGAATTATTTCTCTATTTTTTTTTTATTACATGGATAAAATGAGAAGTACCCGGGAAGTTCCAATTACTCCACTGATCTTAAGCTGAGTATTTAAAAATGATTAAATGAAACTTACTGTGTATTCTGGTCCCAGATGTTCATTTGGACAAGAGAGAAAAGAAAAAAAGAGACAAAATGATGATTTAGACCATGCTTATATGCAAAAGAACACCATAGAACTAACAAATACTGGTGAATTATATTAAAAATATGTTAAAGAAACATTCCAAAAATTGAACTTTCATAAATATCTCCATATTTGCTCTTGAAACTCTTTCAGCTGATACTTTTGTGGTTGGGCAGATAAGGACTGTAGACAAGATTCAATTAGCCTACAGGTTTGTGGCTAATTAAAAACCAAAGAGTTGGCATTATAAAGGCAGAATTAAAGACTAATAATTCCAGTGGAGCATTTCATTAACCACAAAGGAAATCTTTTAAGCGGAAAAGCAGCTTTTATAACCAATAAGAAGAGCTTGTTATGATGACATTCAAGTGGGATCTCAAGTTTTCATGTTTGAGGGCAAGAACCAAACCTTCCAGATTTGGGGGCCACAATTTCTAGATCAGTATCAGCACAGAGTTTATTACATGTGAGAGGGAAGGTGAGCTTAAAATTATCATATTATCCCACTGCAAAGGAAGTAGTTCGGGGCAGAGAGACCCAACAGAACCTTTTACATAAATTATAGTTAAGGTTTGGGGGTGTGGAGTGGGGCTCTTTGGGGGAGGGGCTGTAAAATAAATCAAAATAAACAACTTGTTTGACATATCACTAAAAAGAGTTTCACCTTCCTTCTCCATAAGGTATTTACTACAATCACTTCCAAAAAGAAGACGGGATGGTTTATCTTAATTCCTACCTGCTAGAAAAAGCACTGACCTAAAAAGATGAAGGCAAAGGGTGACGGGCAGATACTACAGGGCTCTCCCAAGTCCCTGTTTGGATAATAAACCCTAAATCAGTGAAATCTGGCTACCACTAGGTCCTATTGCTACATGTGACATACGGGTTATAAACAGGACTTACCTGTAATTGTGTAGGGATAATAGTTCCAAGCCTTTTCTGTAACATAAAAGATTTTGGGAACAACAGCTCTAGCCCAGCTAGGCAATTTGCTAAGAGGAAAGAGAAAAAAAAAAAGACCATTAGAAAGAGTCTGCCCAGAGCCTCACGTGCTGCCCACACCTTCCTGGATAAACTGCTAGAGAAAGCAGAGGCTCTCCTAGGCAGTTCTTCTCTCCACAAGTCATCCCTTCCCCACCCCTCTGGTCTTTGGCAGAGTTCACCATTCTCTGTGCATTATTCATATGCTCTTGAAATGTCGGAAGGCAGGTGATGACAGCCTGGTTGGGGGGGGGGTGGCAGTTCATAGTATTGTTAGCCTCTCCTCTTTGATTTGATTTACATGGACATGAGATTTCAGCGCCTGGCAGGTGCCCTGTTGGGAGGGTTTGGCCAGCCTGGCCTTGGTCTCCTAGGAGTCACACGGCAGAAGTGATAGGACGCAATGTTTAAGCCCCAGTATGGAAGGGGACAGAGGCAAATGGTAGAGCCAGGCGTCAGCTTAACAATCCGCAAGAGTGAGGTTTTATTTTATTTTTTTTAGATTTTATTTATTTATTTGACAGAAAGAGACAAAGCGAGAGAAGGAACACAAGCAGGGAGAGTGGGAGAGGGAGAAACAGGCTTCCCGCTGAACAGGGAGCCCGATGCGGGGCTCGATCCCAGGACCCCAGGATCATGCCCAAGCGGAAGGCAGACGCTTAACAACTGAGCCACCCAGGCGCCCCAAGAGTAAGGTTTTAAAAATGAACTAAAGCAGCAGACAGTCACAATTGTAGAGATGTGAAGAATAACAAAATATAGCCCCTCGATGACTGCAGTCCGTTGACTTGTGTCCCTTGCCAAAGATCTGTCCCTGTCCTAACCCCCGGCACCTGCGAATTTACCCTTATTTGAACAGCAGGACTTGTGAGGATGTAATTAAGGACCTCAAGGTGGAATCCCCTTGGATTTAGGGTGCAGGTCCTCACTCCAGGGACTGGTGTCCGCCTGAGAGAGAGAGAGGAGGCAGATCTGGAGACAGGGACACACAGAGTGGGGAAGCCACGTTAAGACAGAGGCAGACACTGCAAGGACACAGCCAAGGATGCCGCAGACCCCAGACGCTGGGAGGGAGAAGCCGGTCCGAGCCCCTGCAAGGAGCCAACAGCGCCAACACCTTGATTTCAGACGTCTGGCCTCCAGGACTGAGAGAGGACACATCTGTGTGGTCTTAAGCCTCCCAGCTTGGGAGGATTTGCTGGGATAGCCACTGGAGAATAAGACAGGAGCAGGAACCCGGGCAGCCAGTCAGCCAGTCGCAGAAAACAAATTCTTAAAACAAAGAAAACCCGGGGGGCACAGGTCTCAAGAACTTTTGTAAACCAAAGACTAATGAAGTTTTTTTAATTTTGTTTTGTTTCCCTTCAGGGGCCAACTCTACAGGCATAGTACAGGCCCAGAGAGAATTCCCTATTACATTTAAATATATAGGATCATACATTCCTTAAATATGCCTGCATGATTTTATGTCCCCCCGCCCCGCCCCCCGCCAGCGCTATGCCTGGGGCGGGTTGTATCTTTCCAGAGGCCACTACTGTAGTTCTTTCCTCTTCTGGTGCCTACAGCCAAGTGCCTGGACCTCCAAGGCCTAGCCAGGACTCCAGACCCTCAGATGACACAGACTCGGCTCCTGAAGCAGCATGTCGGTGATAAAGCTCATCACGGAGCACTTCTGAGTTCCAAGCTGACAGAACTAGGAACCGGGGACATCGAGCTGCTAGAACCCCCAAATCCCCAACCCCTCTTGGACAGGGAGCTTAAATGACAACCAGAGCCAGAAAAATACCGTGCATCTTGTACGTCTTCTCAAATTGTTTCTCTGATTTCTGACAGTGTCCAGGACCTGCTTTTAAGAAGACGAATCTGTACTTCCAATGGCTGGCCGGACCTAACCCAAAGCTCTGGGCCGTTTATCAGGGTTAAATCAAATGGGGACTCGAAGGTCCCCTGACACTGGGTGAGTGTCAGACGAGGCCACGGCTCTCGGGCGGGCTGGGTGGCGCGAGCAGGGAGCCGTTTTATAACCCACAGCACAATTCTCACGGCTCTAATGCAGAACGTCTCACTCCTAGAAAATCATCTCGGTGGCAACTGCTCATTTACCTGATGTTCACACCGCTCGAAAGGAAGGGGCTGCTTCCTGGCGGGGGTTTTTATAGCTTTTACCTTTGATTTATTCTTTCAGTCGCTGGAGTTGGACAGCAACCAGGGTGGACGTCTAGAGTGGGAAAATCGCATTGGGCTTGCTGCGGGAAGCGGGCAGGAACGCATCTTCCCCTGGGCTCCCTCCTTTTTGCCCCCCAGCCCAGGGCGATGTCCGGCAGTGGGTGGTGCAGGAAGACGTGGCTTCTACTCACAGGGCAAGTGGTTTCCTTGTGCTCTTAGCGGACTGAACCAGAACTGTAGAATCTCCCCCCAAAGAAAGCTCGGCATTCTTTAGCTTAGACAAAGTGTGTATGTCTCCCTACAGGCATCAGGACCCATTCCCCACTGTCCCCACTGTTGGGGGAGGGGCTCTACCTCCACTGCACCCCTCCCCAGATGCATTAGGCTCCTCATGCATAGCATTCTGGGGGCCCAAGCCCCCTTCCTCCATAAATCACTCCCTTTATCACTTAAAAAGCCTCCCAGCAAAACCACATTCCTAAGCAACAAGCATTTTCTGGAAGGAGGATGAAAAACAGTGGCAATTTTCCATCCATGTTGAGACTTTTTTTCCTATTTGTCTGCAGTCAGGACCCCAGCCTCTAGAATCTCCATTTTTACGTGTCTCATCCACCAAGTCCTGCAGGATACGCAGCACCGTAATCAATCACCTTTTCCAAAGAGACGCCCTAAAAAACCCCACAACATTCAGCCAAGATGGCTGATATCATCTTACGGGACCCTTCCGAGGAGTCCGAGAAGGAGACCCTCCCAGTATAAGCCAGCCACCACGCCAGGTGCAGGAGGCGTCGGCAACGAGTTCCATGACACGATTTAAGCCCATTAACAGACCTTCTCTCAGCGCCCCCACTCTGCCTAGAGCACATCATTATTCAAATCGTTTTTGTCTGAGGAAGTAAAATTTATTTTTCCCTGTGGCAATGATTTATCAGGGCTGCAAAGGAAAATGGAATTAAATTAGTCCCCACTGCTGTCACTTCCATGATGTACACTGTCACACAGCCTACAATTCTAAGGAGAAGTCTGTCACTCAAACTCACTCCCAGCTGTCAGACAAGAGTCTCTCTTCCAGAATGGGGGCACGGTTGCAATCATGTCCTCTTGGTCCACTGGCCGGGACCAGACCTTCCAACAGCCCCCGTCACTGCCGCTCAGGCTTTAGCGACCCTGAGGAAAAAGGTGGTCAAAACTCTGAAGCCTTGGGGCACCTGGGTGGCTCAGTCGGTTAGGCGACTGCCTTCGGCTCAGGTCGTGATCCTGGAGTCCCGGGATCGAGTCCCGCATCGGGCTCCCTGCTCGGCGGGGGGTCTGCTTCTCCCTCTGACCCTCCCCCCTCTCATGTACTCGCTCTCTCTCATTCTCTCTCTCAAATAAATAAATAAAATCTTTAAAAAAAAAAAAAGACTTGGGCACCTGGGTGGCTCAGTTGTTAAGCGACTGCCTTCGGCTCAGGTCATGATCCTGGAGTCCCGGGATCGAGTCCCACATCGGGCTCCCTGCTCGGCGGGGGGTCTGCTTCTCCCTCTGACCCTCCCCCCTCTCATGTGCTCTCTCTCATTCTCTCTCTCGCAAATAAATAAAAAATCTTAAAAAAAAAAAACCTCTGAAGCCTTTACAGAATCGGAAAACGTGCTGATGTGGAATGATACTGTTTCCCAAACGCCTTTGTCAATACCCCCAAGACAGAGGTTTTAAAACATTTGGTTTTCCCTTTCAAACTTTAGTATGATATAGAACACGTCGATGACACAGCCAGGGGGCCACCTGGTCCCAGCCTCCGTGAGACTGTCCTGCTTGCAGCACTCAAAGTCCCTCCACGCTACAATTCCTCAGTCCTGGGAAAACTGGAATGGTGGTCAACCTAGAGCAGCGGTTCTCAACGGGGCAGAGGGGGAATTCTGCCCTCCCCCCCCCAGTGTGTGTGTGGGGGACATTTGGCCAAGTCTGGAAACATTTTTTTT
>NC_138383.1:12383400-12406289 GCF_054177405.1 Leptonychotes weddellii
TTATGTTAATCCCCATACATTACATCATTAGTTCTAGATGAAGTGTTCCATGATTCATTGTTTGTGCACAACACCCCGTGCTCCATGCAGAACGTGCCCTCTTTGATACCCATCACCAGGCTAACCCATCCTCCCACCCCCTCCCCTCTAGGACCCCCAGCCTGTTTTTCAGAGTCCATCGTCTCTCATGGTTCGTCTGGAAACATTTTTATTTGTCACAACTGGGAGGTCGCGGAAGGGGGGCACGGACACTGCTGGCATCTAGTGGGTAGAGGTCAGGGGTGCTGTTCAACATCCTACAATGCTCAGGAAAGCCCCCCCACGGCGAAGAATTATCTGGTTCCAAATAGTAACAGTGCCAAGATTGGGAAACCCGGCCCTGGACGTAAGTGGATATAGTCACTGCAACCTCCTCATGTATCTCTGAGGCCTCCCTCAATTACAAACGACCTGGATAAGGAGGCCCCGTTAGGCAGAATCTGAACTGGTCTCAGGTTAAGAGTGTTTACTGACTCCATAAAGAGCGTCCGGAACGGAAACCTAAACGGTCCCTCCGTTAGAAGCTTCTGGCACTTTGCTATCCAGATTATCACCAGATTCGCCCTGGTATCTAATCTCTCTTTGCAATTTATGCTCATTTGGGAATATCTTTTGGCACCGGGAGGTACTGAATATCATTAGGCCAAATGTGGTCTAAATGGAGTCTAATTTCATTTTCTCAACAGGGATCAGAATTATGATGATCTTCACTAGCATCTTGATTTTAGCTGTTCTATCCACCAACTCGTGCAGGATAACGCAGCGCTATAATCAATCACCTTTTGGACTTAAAACATTCCCCCAGCAGAAGGACAGCCCCTCTGAGCTCCCTTCACTCGGGCTCTTCTCCTCCACGGGGTCCCTGCAACCTGCCGCCGTCTGTGCTGAGATTAGGCTCAAATACCGTCAGCCCACTTACGTGACTTTTAAAAAGGACTAATCTACCTCTTACAACCTCATTTTCCACGGGTCCAGGAGCGATATTCTGACCTTTGATTTCACACCTGGCATTTGATGATTATTTAATAATAATCAGTTGTATCTACCCAGTGACCTGTGAGGTCTTTACATTTCTTCTCCAGCTGCTGTGATTTATTCACTTACTCTTCTTAATGGCTGTTCTGGCTACTCTTTTAGTTCGGCTCTTAATGTAATTCTTTACATGGCAGCAAAGAGAGGAGCAGAATTTCCAGACGAGAGGCATCACCTGTGAGAAGCACGGCTGCTGGGGCTTCGCCCACAGGGAGTTCCTGGAACTTGGACCCCCACCCCCACTCTCCCTACTTAGAAGGGCAGTTTGCGTTGGGGTTCCGGGAAAAGGGGGCCTCCTCTGTGTCGGTTCTTGGAAGGCTCTGCTTGGAGAGCATGGTGGTAACAACGCGGCTCGCATGCGGAGAAGCACCCAGGGACGGGAGCAGGCCACATGTGTCAACAGCGTTGGTCAGGAGTGAGGTGGGGCCAAGGTGGCACATGCCTGACTGGATGCTCTGGCTCTTTAAGATCCAGCCAAGAGGCGTACATTCTGTTCCTGGGAGTTCCCATGGGAGAAGGTGAATGAGGGAGCAGAAGGGAGGGATCCTGGCAGCATAAGAACCTCTGGCATGTTCTTAAGGACTGAGATGAGAACAGAACAGAATAGCATGGACTGAAAGGTATGTTTGGAAGAAGTCCCTTACATGCTCGACTCCTCCAGTACATAAAATACTATCAATTAATCAATTTCACGTATTTAATATTATATTCAATATTTACATATTGAATATTCACATAGAATATGTAAGACTAAATATTCTTTTTTTTTTTTTTTAAGAGAGAGAGAGAGCACACATGAGTGGGAGAGGGCAGAGAGGGAGGGAGGAGCAGAGGGAGAGGGGGAAAGAGAATCCTAAGGAAGCAGCAAGCTCCCTGCCCAGCGAGGAGCCAGACACGGGGCTCGATCTCACAACCCTGAGATCATGACGTGAGCCGAAATCAAAGAGTTGGACACTTAACCGACTGAGCCACCCAGGCGCCCCTGTAAGATTAAATATTCTAAACTACTTGATATTCGTATACATTACGGCTATTGTGCACGGTCCCTCCCAACTAGAAGGAAAGATGCCCCAGGACAGGGATCTCTGTTCTGCTCACTGCTGCATGCCCAGCACCTACAACAGTGCCTGGCACACGGCAGAAACAATAAATATTTCCTGAACGAACAACAGTTGGCTCTGGATATTCAATAACGACCATAAGATTCTTTGAAAAGAGCAAGGGAATAAGCTCTCAAGGTCAGAATCTTTGACAATTTCTCTGTGACCTGTGGCCTCGGCAGTGGGCTCTCCCCCTACCACACAAGCTCTGGGCACTGAGCTCTTTACTTTGGGCAAGATCTAAGAAATGAGATTAACTTGCTTGGCAGATCTGGAAGACCTGGGAGAAAAGAAAGAGGAAACGTGAGAGAAGGCCCCAAGGCCGGCCACAGAGCTGGACCGATGAGCTGGTAGGTAGAGTGACTAGCCGGTGGCTGGGCTTGTCCAGCCAAACCCCATTCGTAGCTTAGAGACGCTGTACCCCCTCCTGCCCAAGGACACAGAGGCCAGGAGACGCTGCCCTGGGAGGCAGGAGCCATGTAACAGGAGAAATGTTGTCTTCATGCAAATCGATTCAGGCATTAGGCGGAATCACCGTTATAAGCTGGCAACCCTCCGTGACTGGCAGCTGCTCGCACAGCCTAATTAATCCAGCAGCCGTGGTGGGGAAGAACAGGACACTTCATGACTGAAAAACAAGCCTAAAAATAGGCTCCATCTTTTCTCCACTGCCCCTCCACCCTCACCCCTGCTTCCCACCCCTCATGGGCTTCATGGGGAGGCATCAGAGAGATGCTGCGGATGAGGAGAAGAAAGCCAGGGGACCAAAGAAGAGCCCCATCCTCGCGTGATTCTGGGCGACGGGTTTTATTTAGAATTGCTATTCCAGAGATTGATGAGTACCTTGCCTCCTTTCCCTGGATGCCAACTGGAACTGGGATTTTTTAAGGCAAGCCAAGAAACACCACTTATTTGGTTAACTGAGCTGGATCGAAGGCCCAAGGACAACCACCAAATGCACTAACATATTAGAACTAACGTGACGTTCCAAGCGTATTAGGCAGCCACCAAAATGTACTGTGCACCCAGCAGCGTATCAGATGCCGTAGGGAGGCCCCGAGCACAGAGCACCCCCACAGTCGCTGGGAGATGAGAGGCAAGCAATCAAAGGATGAGCGGCATTTTAAAAAGGCATGATACCCACTTTAAAAATGGGCAAAGGATATCGGTAGACATGTCTCCAAAGAAGACATACGAATGGCCAACGGGCACAAGAAGAGACGCTCCACACTCATTAGTCAGGAGGGAAAAACCAATTGAAAATGAGATGCCACTTCACACCCACTAGGATGGCTAGAATCTAAAAGACAGACAATAGCAAGTGTCAGTGATTATGTGGAGAAATTGGAATCCTCACACATTGCTGGAGGGAATGCAAAATGCAGCCGCTTCGGAGAACAGTCTGGAATTCCTTTGCTGCCCCACTCATTGGTAGCCCGAGCCTGGACTGGAAACTCAATGGGATGCCTTATGGCTGGGATTTTGGAATAAGTGATAGAAAGAAAAAAGGGGACAATTTGGACCGATCCACGGCAGTTGTGGTGATGATGGAGAAATGGAGCGGTCTGTTTGCTGCCCTTGGCCCACTGGAGCTGCCCTGATAGCCGTCCCTTCTCGAGCCTGCAGATAATTCTGTGGGTCACTCAATCCTTCCATGAAATGTCCTTTCCACTCAAGTCAGACTCAGAGAGAAGGCTCTGCCTACAAAGGCTTTGAGTAACTCCAGTCTCTAACAGATGCTTTGGGTAAGAGAGTGATAAACCAATCTCTAAATGTGATTCGGCTTCCCATATAGATTGATGTGAGGAAGAAATTCCGCTCTCCACTCACTTTTTGCCAGCTCATGAATTCAGGTTCACAGGCCAATGATATTTCTTGGTGTAAATTAGTAAATGGGCACTAGGGCATCTTAGCTAATGCCAGTTCAACTCTCAGAACCGACTTCTCTGTGGCCGGTAAAGGGGTCAACAAGATGCCACCCACAGAGGCAGAAGGATTCTCTGGAGCTGAAGACATCTGAGAATCAACAGTTGCAGAAAGATGCTTTTACTGAACTCCCCTTATCTGCATAAGAGCAGAGCCTCCTGAAAGAATTCAACGGTCATAAATGCATAAATGCCCCCCCCAGGAGTTTCACAACCAAAGAAGACTGACTCCTCTCACTAGAGATGAGAAGGAAGCACCAAGATAAGAAACTGCCTAAACAGACACTATCACAAAACTATCTCCTCTTCATCCACCTAAAGCCCTGTTTATTTTTCATAAAAGCCATTTGTTTTTCCAGAAGTACCTTTTCTCCTCCTCCCTATTAAAATGGTATTTATATAAGCCCTAAATTCTAATTGCCTATTTGAGTCTCGTTTTTTCTGACGCTCCCCACGTTCATCAGCAAATCAAACTTGGTCTTTTCTCCCGGTCATCTGTCGGTTTCAGTTTAATTTGCAGGCCCCACTGACAGAGCCTAAATGGGCTGAGGGAAAGCTTTTCCTCCCTGACACCACACACAAGATGCACAGATGGATTCACAAATGCTAGAGCCAGTCAGCCTGGACCCTACTCTGATCAGAAGGCAAGGGCCATGTCTTACTTATTAAGGGATTCTCTCCAATTCCAGAACAATTTGTTATACATTGTAAGGTTCAATAAATACCCATGTAATGAATTTCAATTATGAAGGAGCCTTGCCAACATGGCAGTTCCAAGACCTGTGCATGCAGGGCATGATTAATGCAAAGTGGCTTCAGCCTGTGAGTATCAAAGTAATGGATTTGGTTTTCTTTTATGATTATAGAAATCTGTCTTATTATTTTATAGTATGTCACATACACATTTTTTTTCTTTTTCTCTTAGTATAAAGCCATAATCTCCCTGGTTCTAAGATATGAGCCACACTCTTCCAAATATTCCAAGAGCCTTTTAAATTATAAAATGATGGACCTGGTTCAGACTTGTGCAAAGGGAATCAAAGATACTTTTCTCCTGGGCTTCATTGGTCATTCATTTATGTCTGCTGGAGGTAAGTCAGGATAATGTCTTCAACTTCCTTTGAGCATAGAAAATTAGGGTTGAAAAGGATCTGAAAGGATGCCTAGTTTAACCACCTATTTGATATTTGAATCTGCTCAAGGACAGCCCGATAAGTGGGTGCTCTGCTCATGTAATTGACTGCAAGGCACCTCAGTGTGTTTGCACGTGGCTCACATACTTAACATTTCTTCCTTCTACTGAACCTAGCCCTTCCTCCTGGCATTCTCTCTCTTGGTCTTGGTCCAACCGGTCCTTTTGAGGTCTTATAGAATACACAGGTCTAATTCTTTTCCCACCTGCCCACACCATTACACACTCTGGGTCCAGCTTTTCTAGGTTAAATGTCCTTGGTTTCTTCGGTCATTCTTCATATCACTTGGTGGCTTTCTAATCTTAAAATCCATAGTAACAATTTTAGAAATATTGAGTAAGTAGAAGGGACTTGCCCTGCCAGATTATCAAGGCTCTTTATAAAGCTATAATAATTTATATTCTCAAATTCTATTTTTTAAATTTTTATTTTTTTAAGATTTTATTTATTTATTTGAGAGACAGCGAGAGAGCACAAACAGGGGGAGCAGGAGAGAGAGAGAGAGAAGCAGGCTCCCTGCTGCGCAGGGAGCCCGACATGGGGTGTGATCCCAGGACCCTGGTATCATGACCTGAGCCGAAGGCAGACGCTTAACCAGCTGAGCCACCCAGGCGCCCCTCAATTTCTTTGTTTCTTATTACCTCTAGCTCCTCCCCTCTTTCTTGGGTTCAATTTCCTTTCACTTCAAGTACAACCTTTAGTAGTTCTTTCAACATGTGCCTCTGAGTGGTAACCTCTCTCGGTACTCGACTGTCAAGAATGATTTTTGTGCATGATTCTCAGCTCCCCCTCCCCTTTCGGAGGGGCCCAAAGCCACATTTCCTGTCCCTTTACAGGCATGACATCCCCCTACATGTCAGTTCTGACCTATCCCAGCTTCCTGAGCATTAGCTCATCTGCTTTCCATTCTGGTTTGTGTTTCCTCTTTATTTCTCGTACCTAAGGATTTCCCTTTCTTTGTTTTGAGCTCAGCTTTATATTGTTATATTTCATCCTGTGTTTGTCATAGGAGGTGGGGGGGAGGGTCCACATTAATCTTTTTAGTTTCTATTACTGGAAGTCCAGATATTCTATTTATAACAAATTTCCCTCTTACTAATGTTTATTATTCTCCTTTAAAGTAAACATCATATATTTTGATAGAGAAAACAGACATGACAGAGACAGCTGGACACTTCTTACTCTGTTTCAGGAATAGATATAAAGTTTTCTAAAAAAAATTTTTTTTAATTTGGTACATAGGGAACATTCCCTAAGTAATAATTTGGGAAAAGGCAATCATCTGCCAAGAAATGGAATTTCCCATTGGTCTCTATCCATTTTCTTACATCACCCTCACTTCTGTTTGCTCTACAGAGGTGATTCCTACTCAATATTTGATTTTCACCCTCCACGCTAAGAATGACAAAGCAGCATCTTGAGAAACTGGTCTCTGCAAGGAAGTCATCCTCAGGCCAGTCCCAGAGCTCAGCTACTCTTGCAAATCAGCAGCTGGCTGGAGGCTGAACTGGTTCCAAATCCTGGGAATTCACAGCTCCTAATAATAGATGAATAAGATCAATCTCATTTGCATTTCATCGTGACTCAGGAATTCCCTGATACTGCATCCCTGAGTAGATTAAAACAAGTCAGTTTAATCAGCCCAAGGCCTTTGCTGTCAGGATATCGGCTTGAGAGATTTCCATACACCCTAGTGACAGGACCCAAATGCTCCCATCAAGAAGGAATAGTCCATGTCAGCCTGCTGGAGGGTGGAGGCCGTGCGAGCATGGCAGAATCCCAGTACAGCTCCTCTCAGAAATGTCTCATGGTCAAGGCACAGAGAATGGATAAATATTCACGAGCATCAGCAAATAAATGGAGGCACTGTCCAATTATTATGTTGGAAATGCATTCTGAATAATCACATATGGGCCAAGAGGAGAAGCCGTAGGTGAGGGTAAAGAGTCTTCATAGAAATGATAGCAAAGACCAAACCAGTCACAAACTGGTTCACTGGAGCAGACAGTTCACTTCAATAAAATGTATTTCATGTGACTCTACAAATGTCCTGACCTGGAAGAGAAGAACAGAGGAAGATGGGCTGGAAGGGGGTAGAGGGCGGGGAGAAGATCAGAAGCTCCAATAATCAACCGCCATTAATGGTAAGAAAACAGCAAGAGAGTAAAGGATATACTTTGCAAAGCATAAATGGCAGTCCTGATGAGTGGTGTTGGTTCATAATCCTTGTTTCCTTACCCTTCCAAAGGAGCAATGACAACCTCTACCTTGGGAAGGCTGGCTCCCCTTGAGAAATCGAAACCACCTCAGCACTGCATTTCACTTTGGTTACAGGTGGCCCGTCACTGTGTCAGTTCCCTTTGCGAACAGCTAAGTGGCCACTCGGCAGTCAGTGGAATGCTTACCAAGTCAAGACCCCAGTGGCACACCGCCATCTTTGACACTTCTCTACAACAAAGCCATCTCTTTCCCACTGCGGACACTGAACCAGGGGGGAAGACAAAGTCCTGTATTCCTTAAGACCAGATTTCATCTTAACATGTCATCCAAGGGGTAGGAAAGGTAAGAGGAAACGTCCTCCTACTGAAAATGCAATTGAGGACGATTTTGCGGAAGGCAGGGGATTCTGGTTTTGGAAGCAACCAGATTGGTGGATGGAGACAGGCAGATGTAATGACTTTCCAAGTCACCTTTTTATGCCAGACACGGTCTCCACCGCAGCAGTAGGGTGGGCTGGAAGGCTCCTGCATGGCAGGAGAGCCCAAAGGCCGATGGCCAGCTGCCATGACTCACCTGTTGAGATACACCCGCTTCTCGGTGAACTGCCCGTTGCCATGGTGAGGATCCTCAAAGGGTTCATTCTGGACGACCTCCACCCCTTCTCCTCGGTCGCTCTGTTCATGGCTGTGCTTGCTGATCATGTACAGCTGTCCGATTTTGTACTACAAAACAGACAGTGACAGAGAGGTCAGCCCCACAGCTTGCCTTCGAAAACACGCCCCCCCGCCCCCCGCCCCCCCCGCCCTTCAACCGTGCAGCAAGCAATGACAGTCAGCACTTTCTGCCAGAAAAAGAAGGCAGACACATGGGCCTGGTGTTATTTTTCCTCCGGAGCGAGGAGGAGAACCAGTTGTGAGTCGAGTGTAGATACGGCATGTTCCCGTGAACAGTCTGCATCGTCGGGGTGATGCTTGCCGGGGTGGCTGGCAGACTCAGGGCTGGCAGCCCCCCAACCCATGGGCAGCAGCAGGAAGGCTGGAGTAGTGGAGGCCCCCATCCCATTCTGGCCCTACGGGGTTAAATGGTGCTAAAGTCCTATTTTGTTTGGCAACAAACAGGCCAGGATGTGTTATTTCTACCCCTTTTCTGCCTCCTTAACGTAACTGCACTGCCGGGCACAAGGGGTCATCTGTATCTTCCGTCACCTCTCTCCAACTCTCCTGAAGTTCTCTGTCCCCTAGAATAGCAGTTCTCAAGGGTGGCTGGACATCAGAATCACCTGGAAGCTTCAATGAACTCCAGCTGAACTCCCACCATGAATAGAACGTGTATTCTCCAGACTGACTCCACGATGACAAAAGTCTACGGCGTCTTTAACTCCTTTCTGCCCAATTCCACCCACAGTGTAGAGCCTTCCAGCCCGAGGTCCCAGAAGCCACATGTACTTACAGGAAAATAATATGGAGCAACAGACAATGTGAACATTCTCTGTCCTGTCTGCATTTTTGAGCTGTTCTACTCTCCCTCCTGCCTCTCTGACAACCCCAGGGCCCACAGGCATGTCTTCCCCCAGTGAACTTTCAGAGTGGCAAAACTAATTTGATGGAGAAAATAAAGAGGCAGAGAGAGAGGAAGGAGGGAGTAAAATGACTTTTGCAAGAGGGAGGTCTGCTCAGAGCCAGGAGGCGAAACGATGCCCCCCTGCTGTTGTCCTTCCGTCAGATTTGGTGTGAAGGAACACACACACTGTGTCACATCAGCAAGGCCCCTGGGAAGGGGAAAAGGGGCCTGAGTCTGCAACAAAATAACGATGGGTTGTTCTGGATTGTTTCCCAAAGAGCTCAGGCCAGCAGGGATATAGGTCTCCTGTCTGTGCACAAGAGAGAAAAATAGATTTTATGTTATTTTATTTTTGAGAGAGAGAGAACATGAGGAACAGATTTTCAATTAAGGGGGCAGGTGAAATGGACAAATCAACAATGCAGTCAGTTCTAAGACTGAGAGGACACACAACTCCAAAGGTCCCTCTTACATTGTGAGGCAGGTGCAGGGAGGGGAGTGTGACGGAAATCCAAAAGCCTCTGTCTGGTCTGAGGGCAGCCCTAGGACCCGGCCAGGCCCAGTAACCATGGTATAACCAATATAAGCAGCAGGCTCGGGTCTTCTCAACAGACAGTGCTACCTGTCCCACACCCCTCCCCAGAATGATCTGCACCTGAAGTGCTTCTAACGTGAGTGTGTACGTGTGTGCACATGCATGCATGTGCTGTGCACACTCTGGGGAAGAGGGCGTGCTGAGGATAAGAGCAGGAAATGGAGAGGGAGAAATCAAAGGTAAAATCTATCTTTGAATTTATTTTCAATCAGAAGTTTGACCAGCTTCCCCTTAGTAAGTCTGGCTCCTACTTTTGCTCATAAAGACTACCCAGGACTCTTTCAAGAAGGAAGACAGTGGGGTGCCTGGGTGGCTCAGTCAGTTAAGTGCCCGACTCTTGGTTTTGGCTCAGGTCATGATCCCGGGGTCCTGAGATGAAGCCCCATGTCGGGCTCTGC
Source organism: Leptonychotes weddellii (assembly GCF_054177405.1). NCBI lineage: Eukaryota > Metazoa > Chordata > Mammalia > Carnivora > Phocidae > Leptonychotes > Leptonychotes weddellii. The sequence goes on from NC_138383.1 coordinate 12,393,463, forward strand.
GCTGAGCATGGAGCCTGCTTGAGATTCTCTCTCTCACTCTCCCTCTGCCCCTCCCTCCCTCCACTCATACTCTCTCAAAAAAAAAAAAAAAGAAAGAATTTTAAGAAGAAGGAAGACAGTAAGAAAAAGTTTACAGATCAGGGATTCTTGAGATACACCTGTGAGATCACACTCCAACTTATGCAGATGGGCACAGGAGCCTCTAAGAGGAAGGATGCTCAGCTGCCTGCACCAGCAATTGCTTTGTACTTGGGTGTTCAAAAACAAGTGTTGGCCTACAATGGAATACTATTTAGCCATTAAAAGGAATGAAGTTCCCATACTGATACTGCTTAGTGGGTGTTATGGGTTGAACTGTGTTTCCCCAAAATCCTATGTTGAATCCCAGTATCTCAAAGGGTGACCTTGTTTGGAGACGGAGTCTTTACAAAGGTCATCAAGTTAAAATGAAGTCATTAGGGTGGGCACTAATCAATAGGACTGGTGTCCTTACCCACAGGGGCAAGCTGAACACAGAGACACAGATGGAAGGAAGACAGCATGGTGCGGCACAGGGAGCCGACAGCCATCTCTAAGCCAAGGACTGATGGACTAGCTCTTTCCCTTACAGCCTTCAGAGGGAACCAGCTCTGCCTGCTGACCCCCTGGTCCTGGCCTTCCGGCATCCACAACCATGAGGCTATCAAATTCCGGTTGTTCAATCACCCAGCCTGTGGTGCGTTGCTTTGGCGGTCCCAGCAAACGAATACAACGGGCATGGGGCTTCCTTTGGAGGTGATGAAAGGGTTCTGGTTCTGGTTCTGGAGAGAGGGAACGTACCAGGTGCCACTGACCTGACCTTAACATGATGAATTTTATGGGCTGTGATTTTCGCCTCAACTTTTTGTTTTTAAAGTGTTGACTCTACTTCTGACGCAGATACCCCTAAAACCAAAATCCCATCAAGGGCTTTAGTGGGGGCGGGGGGGGGCGGTTGGCAGAAGGGATAGGTCTACCACCGGACCGTCTTTAGCAGCTGCAGCCCACTCATATATGAAGGATGTATGGCATCAAGGACAATGCATGACCCAGAAGGACCATTAGCCAGATGAGAGTCAGCCCTGGGCTTCCTCAAGTGCTTCCTGCTCTGTGGAAAAGGGAACGGGCGAGGCAGCCGGCAGCTGATTCACCAGTGGCCGCTCAGCCTCATTGATCATTCCAGAGGCTTCTGAATGAGCCAGTGCGCGGCGGATGCCTGCCTGAGCTCACCGAGGTAACGTCAGTCCGGGGGCGGCCGCCAGACGCTGGATGCAATAACGTAGGCACGACCGGGGGTGGCGGGACACCCAAGGCCAGACTCGGGGATGGTCAAGGGCTCGGCAGCTGTCACTTCTTTCCCTCCCAAGCACGTCAGGCCTGCTCTGCTGGTTGTGGCCATCTGAGCGGGGGCCATCCAGAAACAGAGGTTTTGTTCTTGTTTTTAAACCGCAAATCAACTCGCAGACGCATGCAGTAGGCAGTTTCTCGGGGACAGGGTAGAGGGCAGGACAGAGATAGTGGTTGAACCATCTATCTCAAAATCACCAGGGGTACTCCTCAAAATGTTGGATCCCAGGCCATCCAGACCCTGGGGGAGAGGGAAGCTAGGGACCTGGCTGAAACGCACACTAAATGCTGAGAGCCACCAGGGCCGAGGCGCTGAAGGCATTCATCAGCACCTGCTCAGCACCTCATGGTGCCCAAGCCAAAATGTTCCACCTTTGGGGGGCCTGGCTTTTCTTTCCTCTTTAATACTCGTTTTTTTGCAAAGCTCTGTCCCTAGTTTAGTGAAGATACCACATTCCTCATCACCGTCTCTAAACAAACTTGTATGGCAAAGGAAGGCTGACAAACGCAAAGATTCTGAAGGGCTCGTCAGACTTGGAAGCCAGAGGGGCACCCGGGTGGCTCAGTCGGTTAAGCGTCTGCCTTCAGCTCGGGTCATGGTCTCCGGGTCCTGGGATGGAGCCTCCGAGTTGGGCTCCCCGCTCAGCAGGGAGTCTGCTTCTCCCTCTGCCGCTCGCCCTACTTGTGCTCACTCACTCTCTCTCTCTCTCAAATAAATAAAATCTTAAAAAAAACAAAAAAGACCTTGAAGCCAAAGAACGAATAACAAACAGATCCGATGACTTCACGCTCACAACGACCTCCAAATGAGGAGACTGAATCTCAGACAGGGGCAACTTTCTCCAGGCCGTGTGGTAGAGCTGGGATTTGAACACCACGGGGTCTGTACTGTTTGTTCTCTACCCAATTTCCGCCCTTATTTCTCTGACAGGTGAATCGCTTTCACAAATCTAGGCCTCACTATGATTTTGAAAAACGGGATAGTTGGGAGCCACTGCCTCTGAACTTTGCTATTTCAGAAGCCGAAGCGACCGAAGTCTGAGATCATGTGAAAGATCAAAGTTGTTGAAACTGTGCCCACATATGGAAGAGTGGAGCAATTATGCTCTAACTTTGTAAAATCGATTGTTATAATTCCAGAGTTTGGGTAATCATCATTACAGGCAATCACGATTAGAGACAGCTCCACGCTGCAGGGCTGAGCCTCCGTGTGAGCCGTCATCAGAACAGCTACCCCAAATAATTATCTCCGCAGTCAAAAAACATCATGGGGATTCAGATCTTTCCCACTTGCACACAGCGCTGCATGTCTGATAGAGCTGCAAAATTGGAGGGAAGGCACAGTTTCATAAATGTGCCTGGGGAAGCCGAGCATTTTCATCAGTTGGTACAACTGCAAACTCTACGACTGGGGACAATCCAGTTACTCAACACAGTTCAACCTCGGGGTGTCTGGGTGGCTCCGTCGGTTAAGCACCCGGCTCTTCATTCCAGCTCAGGTTGTGATCTCAGTCGTGAGATCCGAGCTCCGTGTTGGGCTCTGCGCTCAGCGGGGAGTCCGCTTAAATTCTCTTTCCCTCTGGCCCTCCACCCCCCACTCTCTCTCAAATAAATCTTTTAAAAAAATACAGTTCAACCTCAACCCTTGATTTTAGAAAAGGTGACCCTAAGACAGAACTCCTGAGTATATGGTTTATTAATCGAGCACCACGCCAAACTGAAACATCATCCCTGCCACAAGTATTGGACCCAAAGTGTTAGGCTCAACAGAACCCCAAACTATGACTGATTTTCACTTAATTGCCCCACCCCAAGTGCTGAGCTTCCGAGATCTCTGTGAGGCCAGGCTCTCATATTTCCCCACCCTAAAGAACCAAGGTGGGGGGGGGTCATCTTCCTTCCAATCAATCCCTGTGTCCTCCCTCCCTGTCCCCTTTCTCTGCCTCCATTGGTCCCAATACCATTTCTAAACATCAGGATGTCAAACGTGGAGGCAATGCTTTCTAATAAACATGACCGACTCTGGCTGGAGTTATTCCCAAAGACAGGACTCAGGACACCCAAAGCCCCAGCCCCGGAATCAAAATGTACATCTCCTTTTGCTCTTACCATCAAAATGGGTGGATGCCACACAACCTAATAACCACGAGAGACATCTGTCCCTCTGACTTAACACGATAGCATGTATTTTTCCATCTGTGAAGTGGGCGTGATTCCTGCCTGTCTCTCTATGGCTGTGTGGATGGAGGAACAAGCAGGAGGTGATACAATTTGGCACTCTTTGAAGTTTGCCACATTATTCACACCACTATTCATGCTTCGGTCAAAACTCTTCCAGCTTTCTTCACTCTCAATACATGGGCTCACAGCCCACGGAAGCAGTTGCCTCATGATGTGCAAAATGCCCACTGAAAAGGGAGTCTGCAATGTTTTATCTTCAGGTGCATTGCAGTCTTCACGCCCCGCGCCGCACGGTGCCAAAATTGTAATTACACACAGGGAAGGAGATACAATGACTCTAGCTTTTAACAACCTCCTCTCAGAAAGCCAGGGGCTAGAGCTATTTTCTGGAACCCATAGCACAGCTTAAGGCACCGGGAGGACAAATGTCCCAGTCCAGTGGTTGGCAAACTATGTGGGTGGATGCTTGTCTCTTATTTTATTTTTATTTTATTTACTTATTTATTTTGGGGTGCTTGTTTTTTACGTAAAGTTTTCATGGAACGCAGCTCTGCCCATTCATTCTGTGGCTACTTTCACCATAGAGCTGCAGAGTTGAGACTGTATGGCCTGCAAAGTTAAAAATGTTTACTAGCCGACCCTTTACAGAAAAAGTCTGCTGCCTCCTGTTCTAGGTACTCTAGTCTGGGCCAGCCTTAGCTGTTCACGGAGACACGTGCTATCTGGCACGGTAGCCACATGGCTAGTGGGCATTTGAAACGTGGCCTGCGCTACGGAGGGCCTGAGTTTTAAATTTTCTTTCGTTTTAATTCATTTAAATTTTAAAACTGACACTTGATTCGGCTATTAGAAAACTGTTACATAGGGTGGAAACATCTTGGGTATGTGAATCTACCTTTTGAGCTGGAAATTTTTATGAACTTTAAATTCCAGATCAGATGCCTCCAGTGAAAATTTAGGATCTGACTTGGGATTGCTGTACGTGTAAAATGCACACTGGATTTTGAAGGCTTAGTAACAACAACAGCAACACGTGTTTTTACACATAATCTGTATGTTGATTACATATTGAAATGACAGTATTTTGGATGTATCGAGTAACTGAAATCTTTTCTTAAAATGAACCTCACCTGGGGGGCGCCTCGGTGGCTCAGTCAGTTAAATGTCTGCCTTTGGCTCAGGTCATCATCTCAGGGTCCTGGGATCGGGCCCTGCTTCTGGCTCCCTGCTCAGAACGGGGTCTGCTTGGCAGGGAGTCTGCTTCTCCCTCTGCCCCTGTCCCTGCTTATGCTCCCTCTCTCAAATGAATAAAAATCTTTAAAAAAAAAAAAAAAGTTAACTTCACCTGTTTCTTCTTACTTAAATGCAGCTCCTAGAAAATTTTGAATTACTTATGTGGCTTGCATTTGTGCCTCCCATACTTCTGCAGGACTGTGCTGGTCTAGACCCTAGTCTAGACCAGTGGGGACTGAGAGTCAGGCCATAATGCCACACCAAGACTTTGGAAGCTGGCTGGTCAGGCAAGGGTTTCCATGTGTGTCCGAGCTAACAAGGTAGAGCGCTGACAATTAGGAATACATTTGGAGAAGCTTTCCTTTTCTGAGGACTGGCGATTACCCGGGCTCTGGAGAGGTGATAATTGCTCACAGTGTGCTATGGTGGAAAGCACCGGGGTTTTCAAATCGAAACCTGGAGCCAAAGTCCTGATGCGGCCTTTGATTAGTTCTGTAACCTTAGATAATTTATTTATCTGAGCCACAGTTTCTGATCATTAAAATGGGACCAACAAAATACCTCACAGGACATGGTGAGAATCAAGTGAGAAACAACTTACAAATTAAAATGCTTTGTCAAATATAAAATTGTACACAAAGCGCCATAGCCATGGCTCCTTCTGTTGGGCAACGCAGCGGACTGGGTCTTGAGCTCTGTTGCGCTCATTTCCCTGTTATGCTACTATTCCGTAAGGGACACCCGAACAAGGCATTGCCACACACCTGGGCCACGTGAACCCCAGAGAACACTGGACCATCCGCCCAAGATTATCTTTTCCTTCTGTAAAAATGTGAATAGATGGTAGTCAGATCAAATGCTTCCCCAGTGTAAAAAAGCCTGGGACCCTCCACTTACATGAGGTACCTAGACTAGTCAAGTTCACGGAGATAGAAAGAAGAATGGCGTCTGCCGGTGGGGGAGGGGTATGGGCAGTTGTGACGGGATGATTAAAATGTTCTGGAGACAGCGGTGTCAGTTGCACAACACTAAATGCACTCAATGCCACCAAAATGGTGAAGATGGTCAATTTTATGTAATGTCTATTTCAGCTCAATTATTTTTCTTTATGTTTCTATTTAAATTCCAGTAGAGTCAACGTACAGTGTAATTTTAGTTTAAGGTGTACAATATAGTGATTCAACACTTCTATACAACACCCAGTGTGCTCATCATGACATGTGCACTCCTTCATCCCCATCACCTACTTACTCAGCCCCTCACCCTCATCACAATTCTTAAAAAAGCCTGGGAACGTGTCATTCTTCCGGCTCACCTGCTTTGTACCTCAAGCTAGCCATCTATCGGTGATTCTATTTTTATCGTTATGGAAAAAAAATTTCTTTTCTGTTATGAAACATTTTTTTAAAGTACAGGGACTTTTACATTTGATGGATCTTTGGTTTGGAAGCTAACTTGAAGGTGTTGAGCTGAGCCGACATCCTGATTCCTGCCACACCAGTTAGTTGTCTGGCTCGTGGTGCCCTAAAGTTAAATGTCTTTAATTGATATTAGCATTCTAGAGCATTCACAGTGCTACTGCTCCCAAGTAACTTTTTTTTTTTTTTTAAAGATTTTATTTATTTATTTGAGAGTGTGCACAAGGACGGGGAGGCACAGACAGAGAGCGAGAAGCAGACTCCCCACTGAGCAAGGAGCCCGATGCGGGGCTCGATCCCATGAACCTGGGATTATGACCTGAGCCGAAGGCAGACGCTTAATCAACCACCCAGGCACCCAGTAACGTGGTTTTGACTATGACACCTTACAAAGACCCTAAGAGAAGGGAAAGAATGATTAACTGAATGCAAATGCATGCTGATCCCACCATCCTCTACACGAGTCAACACAAACACAAGCTCCTTACTGAACATGACTGTTACACTTCACGACCTCGCCCCTCCATTTACTAGTCAGCCTGGAGTTCTGCAATGAATGCTACAGAAAGACCGATGCCAATTTCTTTGGGGAAGGCAACATGTGTTTTTACTTCCAAGGGCTGGGTCTGATTTGGGTTCTGCAAGGACACGACTGCTAACCCCTTAGTCTTTCTGGCTCTCTGATTCGATGTCCAGATTTCTCCATGCAGACAAGGAGGTTTAAAAAAAAAAAAGGTGTAAGGTTCTCGGGTGTTTCGTCAGATCTCTCCCTGCCAGGTCAATAAACCACGAAAACCAATATCCGATCCCACAAAGAAAATACAAACCTGCAGCTCATATTTTCAAGATATCAGTGTTTCATCACATATTTATCTTTTCTCCTGGATTTTTATAAGCAGCCCTCTGAGGTGTCTTGTTTACGTAATAGCCGTGTCATTATGCCAGGGTGCAGGAATGAAAAAGCTGATAAAAAAAGATTCAAGAAGGAGCTGGGTTATGGATAAAAAAAAAAAAAAAATCAAAAAAAAATCTCCCTTTTGTGACAAACTCATATAAACAGCATCATCCACCGATGCTTCAGCTGTCCTAAGTTTTGAACTGAACCGAAGAGAAACAGAGCAATGTAACGCTCAGGACAGGCTTCGTGCTGCTGTAAGCATAACTGTGCCCCTGGTAGACACAACCCCGCAAATCGATTCCAGGACACTTGGTGTAATCTACCTGCCCCAGTACAGGAGGGTGACGGCATTCTTTACAGTGTAGGAAAAGTAAGAGTGCACATTTGATCTGCCGCTTTCAACACTGGCTCTTGGGGGGGGGGGTGCATTCTAGCCCCGAGAATTCATTTGATGGCAATATTGAATAGCCCAACTGATAAGATGCAGCATAGATCAGCTACATTATAAGCATCAGCTAGAGCAGAAGGCATCATCCCCTCATTTATAAAGGAGAAGTTGAACGAATTAGCCATTACCATGTGCCAGGAAGAACCATTAAGAGAGCAAAGACAGGAAAGGCTAGAACTCAACTGAAGACCACAGGGGTAGTTGGCTTTCACAGCAGAATGCGAGATTTCTCCATACAGCGGGTGTGGGGGGACAGTCTTGGTTCTGGAGAGCCTCATCCGTTCCGGTCTGTGCACTGAACAAGCATTCAGGGTGTGCCAGACCCAGCAGACACCGGAAGCAGAACTATGAACAAGACAGAGCTGGTCTCTGGCGCAGGGGAGGGCTTCCATAGGAGTTACGCCATGAAGACATAAGGCTGCAAGCTGCAAGAAACCATTTGCTGAGAAACGTGAAACCCACCGCAACTCAAGTAAATGGAGAGGTTTGGTGACAGGTCTGACCTTTAGAAAGCAATCGAGGCACTTGTGTGGACTATAGAACATAACCCACAGCCAATCACAAGACCAAAAAGGGGGGAAAACAGAAATCGAGCTTTCCGGGGAAAAGTATCCTGCACCATCTCCTTGCTGCCCCCTTGTTAGTGCTCCTCTCCTTAACCTTGGCCTCATACTAACCAAAGATGTCTTCAGGGGAGAGGTCTTTCTACACTGTAGGCAGCAGGGGCTCTCCAGAATTAGGATCCTTCCTGTTTGTGAAGCCTATTATTGCGCCTATCGATCTTTTAGGAAAATGACCATCAGCATCCAGGGAAGCTGTAGTATTGGCTAAAAGTAGAAATACACTTGCAGGAATAATAGCAATTAGTTTTAGTGCCTCTGAGACCTTTTGAGAACAGAAAGGCAACTGAATGCAAGGAGAAGCACTTGCTGCTTCATGTACAATTGAACAATGGGAGTTCTCACTGTTTTGAAAGAGTTATTCAAGCTACTTCATGCCTAGAATAACATTCGAAGGTCACTGAATTCCTCTGCTTGCTTAAGTGCTAGCTGGCCCTGCGAGCTATCCAGCAATGCTGAGAGTTATGACCAGGTTCTATCTGGGGATCTAAGTTTGGAAAGTGCCAGTATCTTTCTTCACCCCACTTTGGAGCGGAGGCCCCGTTTTCACACGCATGATACTTGTAAACCCATAGGTAGCCAGCATTTGTGGGGCATGTGGCTGGTGGCAAGGAAGGAAGGCACCATTCTCTTACAGCAATGGTAGCCTAAGACTGTTTTGTCCTTGGTAAAAAGCAGCAGATAATTGGTTGAAAAAGCAAATAGTTGTCAACTCTTGCACTCCTGAGACCGTTAATGAAGATAGGCAAAACAGAGTAACTTGGGTACAATGGCAGGAATTACTGTATTAACAAATCTATCTTCTGAGCTCCTCTTACATTCTGGACTTATGCTAATGACCTGGAGAAATATTTTATCAACTGGTACTCTGAAGGCCAAGTGGCGGCCCTCTCTTCCCAGCGTCTACAGTTGGCAGCCCATCCGACTCTCTGTGTATCCTCCTAAGGGAAAATAGGGACCCGAGGCAACGCCATGATGAAATCGAAATGTATCGTGTTTTCAAAGGGTTGGGAGAAAAGAGAATGTAGCAGACAAAAGGAGGAACAGGAAGTGTTGCTCTTCAGAGGATTTAAAATTTTTTTTACTGTGGTAAAATATGCATAAGAAAATTGACCATTTTAACTATTTTTAAATGTACAATTCAGGGATGTTAAGTACATTCCCAGTGTTGTTTGACCATGACCACAACCCATTGCCAAACTTTTTCATCATCTCAAAATGAAACTCTGTATACACATTAGACAACAACTTCTAATCCCTCCCAACACCCCCACCCCAGCCAATGACCTCTAATCTCTGAATCTACAGATTTGGCCACTGTAGGTACTTACATAAGTGGAATCACATAGTATGTGTGTGTCCTTTTGTGTCTGGCTTACTTTGTTTGGCATAATGTCCTCAAGGTTCATCCCTGTTATGGCATGTGTCAGAATGCCCTTCCTTTTGAAGGCTAAGTAATATTCCATTGTGTGGATACACCACATTTTGTTGATCCATTCATCTGCAGAGGGATATCTGGCTGGCTTCCACCCTTTGGCTAGAACTCTGAATAACTGTTACAAGCACGGGTGTACAAGTAACTCTTTGAGTCCCCACTTCCAACTCTTTTGAGTTGATACCTAGAAGAGGAATTACTCAGTCAGCTCTAGGTTCTTTCTTGAATCTCTCACTCCTGTACAGCTCATTTTAGGTGGTGTGTGGGCATTCCAGACTCTTCTTCCAAATAAGTACTGAGACAGCCCTGGGACACATGTCAACTGTATGATTTATTTAAACAAGAAATGTCAATCGGCAGACCCTTCTGGTGAAACACGGATGGACTGAGATGGTGGTGATGATTTAGGGTGGTGGAAGGTGTCCTTTGGAAATGCTCCAGTTGCAAATGTAAGATAAACTCAATGCAATAAACTCCTTTAAGTCAAAAAGGCCCCAACACATTCAAACACTTGTGACTCTTTGTAAGCCCTCCACAAAGAGGCAGCCCTGAGTTATTACTCAGGGAGCCTGGTGGTGGGCACAACCTGAAAAGGCACTTCTATTTCTGTGATAGGAGCTATATTCAGTATTATTTTGATGGCCCAGCCAGGAATGTAGTAAATTACAGAATCACAAGGAAGAAGGCAGCAAACAGTCCTGAGAATTGACTTAGAACCACATGTATGGGATTTATATGCAAAGGTTTGGGATAGAAAAGCCATTCTTGGTAATTTGCATTTTTCATTTATTTCTTGTGAATTAAGTCACTTTTTATTCTATTTTAGGTGACAGCAACTCTTGAAAAAGTAATCCTGGAAATGACTTTAAACTCTGCAGTAGACTATATGGATTTTCTCATCCTTTTTTTTTTTTGGAGTACGTAATTTGGTGGTTTTTAGTATATTCACAAGGTTGTGCAACCATCACCACTATCCAGCTCCAGAACATTCTCATCATCCCCAAAAGAAACTCCAGCCCCATTAGCAGTCACTCCCCACTCTCCTTCCTCCCAGCCCCTATCAACCTACTAATGTTTGTTTGTTTATTTATTTATTTATTTATTTATTTTAAAGATTTTATTTATTTGACAGAGAGAGATACAGCGAGAGAGGGAACACAAGCAGGGGGAGTGGGAGAGGGAGAAGCAGGCTCCCCGCCGAGCAAGGAGCCCGATGCGGGGCTCCATCCCAGGACCCTGGGATCACGACCTGAGCCGAAGGCAGACGCTTAACGACTGAGCCACCCAGGCGCCCCTATCAACCTACTAATGTATATTCTGTCTCTACGGATGTGCCTATTCTGGTCATTTTATATAGATGGAATCGTTCAATATGTGGCCTTTTGTGACTGACTTCTTTCATTTAGAATCATGTTTTTAAGATTCATCCATGTTATAGCACGTATCAGTAGTTCCTTCTGGGGCGCCTGGGTGGCTCAGTTGGTTAAGCGACTGCCTTCGGCTCAGGTCATGATCCTGGAGTCCCTGGATCGAGTCCCGCATCGGGCTCCCTGCTCGGCAGGGAGTCTGCTTCTCCCTCTCCCACTCCCCGTTTGTGTTCCCTCTCTCGCTGTGTCTTTCTCTGTCAAATAAATAAAATCTTTAAAAAAAAAAAAAAATAGTTCCTTCTGTTGTTGTTTTTTTTTTTTTAACCAAAAATGTTCCATTGTATGGACATACCACATTTTATTCATTCATTCATCAGTTCATGGGCATTTGGGTTGTTTCTACTTTTTGGCTCATATGAACAATGCTTCTATAAGCATATGTGTACAAGTCTTCATGCGGACATAATGTTTTCAGTTCTCTTGGATAGATACCTAGGGGCGGAATTGCTAGGCCACATGGTAACTCTGCGTTTAACCTTTTTTTTTTTTTAAAGATTTTATTTATTTATTTGAGACAGAGAGAATGAGAGACAGAGAGCATGAGAGGGAGGAGGGCAGACTCCCCGCCGAGCAGGGAGCCCAATGCGGGACTCGATCCCGGGACTCCAGGATCATGACCTGAGCCCAAGGCAGTCGCTTAACCAACTGAGCCACCCAGGCGCCCTCTGCATTTAACCTTTTGAGGAACCGTCAAACTCTCCACAGCAACTGCACCATTTTAAATCCCTACCAACAAGGTGTCACACTTACTTGACAGTTTTCAGTTACCTGTAGAAACAAGATAGTCAAATAAGGGACTTCAAAAGCCAAGAGTAAGCTCTGGGACAAGTGTGGCCTTGTTTGCTTCTGTCACCATATTTTACACTCGGGCACATCCCACAAATACCATGGGCAACCATCCAGCCACACGGCATCTTTTCATTACTCTGCGGGCACAACAAAGAGCTACACTTGACACAACAGATGATTAGAAGCCAAAGTCACAACATCCAAACGTACTAATTATTTAACAGCACAGACCGAACGTGTGTAAGGAGTGAGGAACAGAGCAGCGGGGTGTTTGGTTGTCCAAGAGGGCATCACATGGAAAATAGGGCTTGACCTGATGGCACTTGCTTGGCAAGAATGAAGGGGGGGCGCCTGGGTGGCTCAGATGGTTAAGCGTCTGCCTTCAGCTCAGGTCATGATCCCAGGGTCCTGGGATCGAGTCCCGCATCGGGCTCTCTGCTCCTTGGGAGCCTGCTTCTCCCTCTGCCTCTCTCTCTCTCTCTCTGTCTCTCATGAATAAATAAATAAAATCTTTAAAAAAAAAAAAAAAAGAATGAAGGGGGATGTCACAGCCTACAAACAAATCCTAGATATTTTTCTTGCTCACAGCAAAATGTCACTATTTCCCAGGACCCCGATGATGCACAACAGAAATATTAATAAAAGCTACCACCCCATTCTATCTTCTCAAGGCTACCATGGTTCTAAAGTGTTTATACTTCTTTAATCCTCACAACGACCCTTTGAGGTAGGTATTTTTTTTTTAAGATTTTATTTTTTGGGTACCTGGGTGGCTCAGTCATTAAGCGGCTGCCTTCAGCTCAGGTCATGATCCCAGGGTCCTGGGATCGAGCCCCAAATCGGGCTCCCTGCTCAGCGGGGAGTCTGCTTCTCCCTCTCCCACTCCCCCTGCTTGTGTTCCCTCTTGCTGTGTCTCCGTCAAATAAATAAAATCTTTAAAGATTTTTTTATTTTATTTTATTTATTTGACACAGAGAGAGACAGAGAGAGAGGGAACACAAGCAGGGGGAGTG
>NC_138383.1:12406789-12439990 GCF_054177405.1 Leptonychotes weddellii
GCTTCTCCCTCTCCCACTCCCCCTGCTTGTGTTCCCTCTTGCTGTGTCTCCGTCAAATAAATAAAATCTTTAAAGATTTTTTTATTTTATTTTATTTATTTGACACAGAGAGAGACAGAGAGAGAGGGAACACAAGCAGGGGGAGTAGGAGAGGGAGAAGCAGACTCCCCGCTGAGCAGGGAGCCCGATTTGGGGCTCGATCCCAGGACCCTGGGATCATGACCTGAGCTGAAGGCAGACACTTAACCATCTGAGCCACCCAGGCGCCCCTCAAATAAATAAAATCTTTAAAAAAAATAAATAAGATTTTATTTTTATGTAATCTCTACACCCAGTGTGGGGCTCAAACCCACGACCCTGAGGTCGAGTCACATGCCCTTCTGACTGAGCCAGCCAGGCGCCCCAAGTTAGGGAAGCATTTTTATCCCTCTTTTACAATTAAGGAAACTGGTGCCCAGACAGGCTGCACAACTTGCCCGGAGTCACCAGGCTAGAAGTGGGAGAGCTGGGATTTGAACCCAGGCAGTCTGGCTCCGGGACTCACTCTCCCCTGTCTCTGGCATAATCTCCTCGGCCACATGCTTGCATCCAGGTAAAAGGCTATTTATTTATAAGGCTGGGCAAAGTACCCAGTGACCCTCCTCACCCTCATATGCTGCTGACAGTTTCACGTTGATGTTAGGAGGAGTTTTTTTCTAAAGAGGTGGGAGACAGCAGTGTCAAAGGAGAGAAGAGGTCACAGGGGAAGTGACCAGTGGGGACAAAATTAGAAGCCAGGAGCCCAAGGTTCTCGGCCCTGCTCCTGGAAAGCCTTCCTCCTACACAAATCGTGACACACAGCAATTAAAGGAAGCATACCCACTCACAGAAGTCCCCAAGATTTTAAAGTAAAAATTAAAATTAATGAGTCCATCTAATTTGGACTCACAAAATGCATGGGTGGAACAAATCTCGGCAGTTGACGGCTGATGTGACAGTTATGTCATGAAAAGGAGTAGAAGCTCCCTACCTTCGGATTTGAATGTTTCCAAATGTGATTCTAAATCCCAGCCTGAAACAATACGCAGGACAAGAGCTGAATATAGATATTCTGCAGGAGAAAATCCCTTCAGCTTACCCAGTCAACCTGACGTGTAGGAAAATGACACGGAATATCCACTTCCAGTTCACCCTTCTTGAGAGCTCGCCCCATAAAGGCAGCGGGTTCCCTGTCTAGCTCATGCACTCTTATCAATTGGAAATTAGATTCCTAATGGCATTATGGAAGGCAGGAATCCTATATTCAAAGGCTTCATTAAGGTATTGCAATGATCCGAATTGAAGTGTTTTGTGATACAATGAAGTGATATATACTATATACTACCCTTTTTGCTCACTCCTCCAGAAGCAATGTACAATCTCAACCCCACCTGTATATCCCCCCTCCCCCAATGATCTGCCTTATAGGGCCATCCACAAGGCAAAGCACAAACTCCTTGAAAGATTACATCTTCCCCAGTTTTCCTTTCTCTTCTCTTGTTCTCTGCCCTCCGCCCGATTCCCAGAGGAACACATTTCCAGGACTGCTGACAACCCCCAGAGGAGGAAGGCCTTTCTTCCTTCCTCCTCCTGGGCAGATGGTATTTGCATACTGACATATTGTAAATCTAGTCACCCAGGTAACGGGCTCCAGTTAGCAACAGCACAATGAAGGTCAGCCTGATTCCTTCTAAAATTAGAAGTCAGACCAATCTGATTTTTAACTGTTCAAGGTAGGATGCCCAGTTACATGGCAAATTCAGTTCTGAAAGTGAATTTTCACTTGGGAGATTCAGCACTAGTTAATAAAGGCAAGTTGGGGCATTTCAAGATGATAATAACATCTTGACAAATAACAAAACATAGGTTTTGACAGGTTGAACGAAGTTCTAGCCACGTGACTTTTGGTGTTTCTGTAAATAATCCTACTAGGACTCCAGTCTCTGTTAGTTAAGTCATCTTTGGCCTCCTAGCTCCCTTGATCTTCATAGTCAGTTGGCCATTGAGGACTGCTGATTCTGTGCCTGGCATTTCAGTCCTTCCACAGTTGGCCTCCCCGATACCACTAGGGTCCCCTCTGCCGGCAAGATCTCTCCCCACCCCCAGCCAAAGTGATTGGCACTCACCAAGCCCCATCTTTTCCAGCATCTTTTGTCCTGGCCCACACGCATCCCTCCTACTGCTCCCTTCTCTTCTTTCCCTGACCATGGACGGGGGTCTCGGATGGATTTCAAGGAATGCACGAATTGTGTAGAATCGCCTCCACCCGCCATTAATTTCTCAAAAGGTCCATGTCCCCCAAAACATCAAGAGCACCAACTTATCTAATTACAGATGGTGTCTACACCAGCGTTTCCCTCAAATGATTTTAAGGAAGGACAGTTCCCCAGGATGAGGAATGGTGAGGGAGAAAGAGCTCCACAGTCAAATAAGTGGGGGAAACCCTACGTCAAACAGAGTTAAGACGAGTTTTTTCATGCAGGCCTTCTCTGGGCCTTTGCTATACTGACATGCACCATGGATCACCAACTGCACCGTGGGGACATTTCTCGGTGTCCCCTGAGTTTCCTCCAGGAAAGCTGAGCTTTACCTTCACTTGACAACCAGCAAGCCAGGCACTGCTTTGTGGTAGTTCTTCCCTTACTGTTTTGAGCTATTTATGTTTTACTCTATATTTTTAACATTTGTTAGAAATTTTATCATTGCACATATCACATTATGTTGTGCTTGCTTTGTATCACTTTATAGCTGTCTCCCCTTCTAGACAGGAAGCTGCTTGACAGTGGGGTACACACTTTGATACCTCTCCATCCCCAGGGCCCAGCTGACCAGACCTTAGAAATGCCGTACTGTTGACCAACTGAATGAATAACAGAATGACTGATCCCCGGATAACGAGCTCCTTCAGAATATAAACTACATTTTAAACTTTTTGTATTCCCATGGCACCTAGAAAACAGTTTTTCGTATAGCAAATAAAATTTTTTTAAGAATTAAATCCATTAGAAAATACTTATCCAACACCCATTTATGCCCTGGGCACCAAGGATATTAATGAGGTAATGTACCATCAAGGAGCTTAGATTCTAGTAAGGGAAACAGACATGTAAACAAAAACCAATGGTAAAATATAAATACTCTAAAAGGGCGCCTGGGTGGCTCAGTCAGTTAAGCGTCTGCCTTTGGCTCAGGTCATGATCGCAGGGTCCTGGGATCGAGTCCCACATCGGGCTCCCTGCTCAGTGGGAAGCCTGTTTCTCCCTCTCCCTCTGCTGCTCCCCCTGCCTGTACTCTTTCTTTCTCTGTCAAATAAACAAATAAAATCTTTTAAAAAAATAAAAGGAAGGGCAGGCTGCCTGGGAGCACAGGGTGGAGCATTTCGTTCTGTCTGAGCTGGCAGGAAGCCAGGAGGGGTCCATACCATGATGCTCAGATTTGACGGTGGGACCCACTGACAGGGTCTCACCACCCAGGTGCTCGACTGACCCTGCTAAGCCACATTTTTGGGGGAAAGTGGCCAAGAGGCAGCTCTAGTTGAGGCAGTACTTATACCAACGAGGTGAGGCTCTGGCCTCAACCCCAGAGTGGACCCCAAGCCCGGGTGAGTGGGACACCACAGCCTGCAGCAGGGAGGCCCCCGTTGCCCAAGGAGAGCTGTCCCGGGGCTGAGAGCCAAGCAGTATGTCTGCACTGTCCCCACGTCCATAGCCAGAACCTGGCCCTTGTGTTGTTACTGTGAGACCGAAGAATGGGTCCAAAGAAAAGAACACAAGAAAGAAAGAATGGAAGTGCTTCTCTCCTCCCTGAGAACTGAGGCACGGCTGGGCTCATTCGCCTACCTGGCCTTCTGGGCAGCCTCGAAGCCTGAGAATCCCGGAACTTATAACCCTCAGTTCTGTGGGGAATCCTGGAGCTCCGAAGAGACAGTATGTCAAGGAAGACAGATGATGCTCCTAGATACAAGTCCAATAAACCTTCCTCTCTTGATCCACCCAAAACGGTTCTCCTGCTCTTTGGGAAAGCAATGAGGCAGGGGGTAGAACACCCCAACACCCAGGTCTGAGTTGTTGTTGTTTTTTTTAAGATTTTATTTATTTATTTGACAGAGAGAGGCACAGTGAGAGAGGGAACACAAGCAGGGGGAGTGGGAGAGGGAGAAGCAGGCTTCCCGCCGAGCAGGGAGCCCAATGTGGGGCTCGATCCCAGGACCCTGGGATCATGACCTGAGCCGAAGGCAGATGCTTAATAACTGACCCACCCAGGCGCCCCCAGGTCTGAGTATCTTTTAAAAACGTCCAGTTTAAGACTGAGAACCACCAGGGTAAAGGGGGGAAAGAGAGATCCCCGGAGCGCCCCTAGGGGCAGGGTGTTAGCACTGATCCATGCATGAGTCCCATATATCTCCCTGGCCTTGTCAGGTCAGGTCAATGAATGAAGCCAATGGCTAAAATGATGTAATTCCTTGGCAAATTAGACACATGGGAATATCCTTTACTTATACATTGAAATATGCTCGCTTTAGCATTTTTGTCTTGTTATATATGTACCAAGAAATATTCCTCTTCCGGACGGAAAGTAACAGGGCACTGTGGTGATGGGTTACAGAGGATTCCCAGCTGCATGGGATGGAGAAGACAGAACACAGGGTGGCCTGGAAACTTGTCTACAGGGGGCAGCAGCGACCCAGCTCTGGTGGAGGCCTGTCAAGTATTTCCTATTTCTCGAGAAAGGCTAGAAATCTAGATTTTTATGTTAATGTCCTAACTTCTAAATACTGACTTTAATGAAAGAAAAAAACTCACGACACTCTGAATAAACGTAAGAAATCAGTGAGCTACATTTAGCCATACAGTTTTAACCTCCGATTACATGTAACTTATTTACAATAAAGAGAGAGAACAGAGGTGCAGCATCAGAATCATGCTGCAAAGTGTTATATTCAGAACCAAGCCACCTCATTCATGCTTGAGCCTCAGGACACTTATGGGAACAGAGAAGATCTAAAAACACCATCCAAGCGCTGTGAATTGTGCAAGACTGTTGAATCACAGATCTGTACCTCTGAAACAAATACTACATTATATTTAAGAAAAAAAAGAAGAAGAAGATAGCAGGAGGGGAAGAATGAAGGGGGGGAAATCAGAGGGGGAGACGAATCATGAGAGACGATGGACTCTGAAAAACAAACTGAGGGTTCTAGAGGGGAAGGGGGTGGGAGGATGGGTTAGCCTGGTGATGGGTATTAAAGAGGGCACGTTCTGCATGGAGCACTGGGTGTTATGCACAAACAATGAATCATGGAACACTACATCAAAAACTAATGATATAATGTATGGTGATTAACATAACAATAAAAAATTTAAAAATAAAAATAAAAAATAAAAACACCACCCATGCTTGAGTACAGCTCCATTTTCAAAGAGTCCCCCCATATCTTTTGCCATCTCAATATTGGTATCGGTCAGAATGCATAAGTTAGAAAACAAAGGGCACAACTTATTATAGCAATAAGAATGGTAATTAGTATTTCCTGAATATTTACACTGTAAGAGGCAAGGGCTAAGTGCTTTACGTAAAAATTATCCCATTTAATCCTGAAGGCCAAATTACCATCTCAGTTTTCAAATGAGGAAATGAGGCTCGGGGGGCGGCGGAGGGGGGTAGCCCACAGAGATAGAGAAGTTAAGCAAAGTGTCAAAGGTCATACCAAATGTGGGGCAGCTGGGAGTCAACCCCGGTCTTTCCCCCACACAAGTCCTGGGCTGGACATCACTCTGCAGCTTTGAGGCAGTGGGCACAGGGGTCTGAAGGAGGGAATGGATTGAAATGAGGGATAACAGCGCACCATCAGTAGAAGCCTGGGCAGGAACCTAATGAAATAAAATGGCCTATAAACAAATGAAAAACGAAAAACCTTCAACCTCAGGTAATCAGTATCACCTCAGTTTTGCAAGGAGAGAACAAGTGAAAAAAAAAATTTTAATGCAAACGAAAACATCTTCCACCTATCAGATTAGTCAAGATTAAACAGGCTAGCCAGGGTTGGTGAGGTGAAGGGAACAAACCTTCGCCCACCCTGTGGGGGAGAGCAAAGTGGTTAAACCCGTTAAGATGATTGGGCCATTACAATTTAAGATGTTTCTACCCTTTGACCTAACTACTCAACCTAGGAATTTCTTCTAGAGAAAGTCTTTTGCAATGGTGCAAAGATTTACATGCTTAAATTATTCAGGGCTACATTATATATGGTAGCAAAAAGCTGGAAAAACTCCAATTGTCTATCAGAGGGACCAGTTAGAATAATCAAGGGACATCCAAATATTGAAATACAATACAGCCATTAAATCATGAAAGAGATCTCTACTTGTGAAAATGGAAAGATGCCCCAAATGCATAGTTAAGTGAAAAAAAGTAAGCTGCAAAACAGTAGGAATAGTAGGAGTTTCAGTAAAGTGCACACATATTGGGGGGGGGGAGTGCACATAATATGCTATTATATGAACTGGGAAAAAGAAAACTAAAAGAAAAAAACATATATATATGTGCCAATTTTTAATTGCAATTACCTAAAAGGATTGCGGGAAATGTACTTCTATAAGGCGGGAAGTTTTTACAAGGAGAATGTACTTTCCAAGTAAAGAAATAAACTGGCATGCTGAAATTTCAGGGCAGGATTCCAGTTCCTGGGGAGGAGGGTAGACAGAATAAGGAAGGGACCTGGGAGTCTTTATGGACTTGGGCAGCTACATAGGTTGTGCACTGCATAAGGGCACCCTCTTGAGTTGTATAGGCTTGGGGCATTAGATGAACTCCCAAAACAGACATCCAGAAAGGCAACCAAAGCAAAAGACTGGGCATCTAAACAAAGCAAGGAGGGCTGTTACCAGAAGGGGGCTCAGAGAGAAGAAGAGGGTGAGCATGTCAATTTTGAACATTTCAGGGTACAGGGGTTAGTGATAAGGCAGGGTCAGGGTGGTCCTGAAAGTGGGCAGCCCTGGCCAAAGGACCCTGAGTATGGCTCTGATTCTCAGATCTAGATACGTATTTTTTTAAGATTTTATTTTTAAGTAATCTCTATACCTAACATGGGACTCAAACTCACAACCCTGAGATAAAGAGTTGCACGCTTTCCCGACTGAGCCAGCCGAGCACCCCTGCAGATGGGTTTTAAGACATTAAGCCTCCAAGTGGGCTGAGCCTCTAACGTACTTCCTGCCTCAGACCCAGATTGGTCTGGGTCCTGGGACTGGCGGAAGGAGGAAGAAATGCAATGCCTGAAGCTGCCCGTGTCAATTCCCTGTGGTCAACCTTGAATTTCAATACATCTAGACTGGCGATAGTGACCACAGCCTGAAAGTTACCCAAAATAGGTGGAACCTCCTATCCTTCAAGATAATTTGCAAACCTCTGCATAAAGGGAGTAGACTGTGTACTTAGACTTGTGGAAGTAAATCTGTCTCCAATTTGAGTGAACTGTGTTCTAGAATTTCCTTTCCGGGCTAAAGTGTTTTAAATCTCCAAATACCCTCTCCCATAGAAATAACATCATTAGGTCAGCCCAGAAACTAGCCTACCCATAATTCCCCTAAATAAAAGCCCAACCACCATTTCTCATAATGGTTCTTAAGGAAAGGCACTGAGTTCCAACAGGGTGTGAGGCAATGAGCAACTCAATTGCTCTCCTCTGCCCCCCAAAATGTGGGAATGTTCCCCAGAGTGTGTTCCTTTAATATTGAAATGATGTGAATGTATGTTACACTTTTTTTTTTAAAGATTTTATTTATTCATAAGAGACAGAGAGAGAGAGAGGCAGAGGGAGAAGCAGGCTCCCCGCTGAGCAGGGAGCCCGATGCGGGACTCGATCCCAGGACCCTGGGATCATGACCTGAGCTGAAGGCAGACGCTTAACCATCTGAGCCACCCAGGCGCCCTATATGTTATACTTTTAAAACACTTTTTTCTTTTTTTTTTTAACTTTTTTTTTTTTTAACACTTTTTTCTTTTGATAGAGGGTTCCATAGTCAAACAAGTCTGAGAGAAACTAGTTCAAACCAAGCTGAACAGGCTTTATTATTTTTCTTAGTTTTTTAATTATGGTAACATATATAGACAACATAAAATTTGCCATTTTAACCATTTTTAAGTGTACCACTCAGTGGCATTAATTGCTGTCACAATGCTGTACAGTCAATCATCAAACTTTTTTATCATCCCCAAACAGAAACTCTGTCCCCATGAAACCTTAACTTCCCATTCCCCTTCCCCCAGACTCTGGCAACCACCATTCTACTTTCTGTGTCTATGAATTTGACTCTTCCAGGGACTTGGTATAGGTAGAATCACACAGTATTTGTCCTTCTATGTCTTTTGTGAGGACATTCAAGTTTCCGGCTTGAGTAACTGGTAGGATGCGGAAATGGAGACTATCCTCAGGGTCTAGACCGAGAAGGGGGAGAAGCAGACTTTGGAAGAAAGACAGACGTTTCTGGAAAGCTGGAGAGCCAGAGAGCAAGGGAAGGTGAACTGGACATAATTAAACACATTCTGGTTCGGAGCCGAGGAAAGAGATCCAGGCTGGGGCTCCTGGTGGAAACTGACAGCATTCTGAACGTTAGTATAGCAGTGGAATAACGGGGATGGTACGCAGTATTCAGGAGGACCCAACAATTACGGGAGGGGGAAGCATGAAAAACCTCGGAAGATGTCTGGAAAAGGATCAGCTAGAGGAACAGAAAAGAATGCAGGAGCACAACTCCGAAGTGTTTCCCTGCCTCTGGTCCTCAGGCTTCCAGTCACCCTACCCCTCACTCCTTCCAGAACCACCTGCCTAAAACACAGACCTACTCCTGATCTGATTCTCTCACCCCACATCCAAAACCTTTAATGATTTTCTCCAGTGTTCAGAGCAAAATCTGAACTCCTTACCAAAGTTTCCAATGCTCTCCCCAACTTAGCCCTGAGACTCTTTCTACTCACCCCCTGTGGTCCAGCGACCCAGTTCATTTGCTGTGATTCTGCACATTTCCTTAACGAGGCTCTTCTGCTTGGTGTATGTGTTGTGCTTTCTGACTATGTGCTTATTAAGGGCTGATCTCCCTTCAAGGACCGGCTTTGATCCCACTTTTTCTGAGAGGTCAAAATAGATCCCTGAAGTGTGCATAAATGTGCCCATTCCCTATAATCCTATAGAACAGGCATGTCCTTAAAAAAACAACAAAACAACAAAATCATACTATCATCTGGCTATAAAATCAATTTTTTTCATTATAGAAAATTAGAATATGGAAAAGGTTTGATTTTTTTATACTCATCTAGAAATAATATTATAATATTAACATTGAGGTACATATTCTTTTCAGTCTTTCAAAAAAATTTTAAATAAATTGGAAATTATACTGAATATATCATTTTGTAAAGTGCTTTTTTTAAAACTGATGATATTATCGGCATTTTCTATATTGTTAAATATTCTTCAAAACTTATTTTTTTAAAGATTTATTTATTTGGGGGGGGAGGGGCAGAGGGAGAGGGAGAGAGAAACTCTAAGCAGACTCTGCCCTGAGCATGGAGCCTGACATGGGGCTTGATCTCATGACCCAGAGACCACAACCTGAACCAAAACCAAGAGTCTTGCGCTTGACTGACTGCGCTACCCAGGCACCCCTCTTCAAAACTTATTAATGGGGCGCCTGGGTGGCTCAGATGGTTAAGCGTCTGCCTTCGGCTCAGGTCATGATCTCAGGGTCCTGGGATCGAGTCCCGCATCGGGCTCCCTGCTGCTTGGGAGCCTGCTTCTCCCTCTGCCTTTCTCTCTCGCTCTGTCTCTCATGAATAAAAAAAAAACAACAAACAAACAAACAAACAAAAAACTTATTAATGGTTACATGAGACATCCCCTCATATGGGCATAATTTAATCAATGTCCAATTACTGAATAAGAATTTTAAAAATTTTGGGGGTGCCCGGATGGCTCAGTCGGTTAAGCCTCTGTCTTCGGCTCAAGTCACGATCCCAGGGTCCTGGGATCGAGCCCTGCATCAGGCTCCCTGCTCAGCGGGAAGCCTGATTCTCCCTCTCCGGAGTGCTCTCTCTCTCCCTCATTGTGTCAAATAAATAAAATCTTAAAAAAAAAGAACTTTAAAAATTTTCACTTACTGCAGTACATTTCACCTAGTAAGTATTCAGAAGATGTCTGTTGAACTGAATTGTTATTATCAGTACAAGACAAGATCAATAGCCAAGTCCTGTTCTGAATTGACTTTATCATTCAAATAATAAGTGATTTAAATGGAAAAAAAAATTTGTTTTCAGCTTGTGTGATAACACATATTTGCAGAATTTGTAAACTTTTGTCCTAAAACCCAATTAAATCTGATGAAACTCCTGCTTTCCCCAGCCTATGAGGATCACCCCATCTTCTCCAAAGACTGAAATCCATGGCGAAAGTAGTGATTTGGAAAAAAACAAAGAATGGAGACTCTTAACCATAGAGAACAAACAGGGTTGATGGAAGGAGGTGGGTGGGGGATGGTCTAGATGGCTGATGGGTGTTAAAGAGAGCTCTTGTTGTGATGCGCACTGGGTGTAATATGTAAAGGATGAATCACTGAATTCTACTGAAACCAATACTACACTATATGTTAACTAACTAGAATTTAAATAAAAACTTGAAATTAAAAAAAGGAAAGAACAAAGGATGTCTTAAATCTATAAGGAGATGGTATATTCAGGAAACTTCTACAGATCTTTAGTATCATCTAATCTGAACATTGGTGTAAAAGCCTACCTCAACTTTTTCTTGCTTCTCTTTTCTTCACTATTTTCTCTTCACATTAAAATATATTGAAAAATTTCCAGTTGGTACAAGCCAGTTAAATATGATTTATGTACTTGCCCACAATAAAGTGAACTTCCAGTATCACTAATTAATATCCACCTGGCACACAGTTTTATCGCCAAGCAGCATGATTTGAGGGAGGAAGGGGAGATAGTGGGAAAGAAGAGAAGGGGACTGAGCTTGGAGGTCATGATCTCAGTACCCGTGAGGGCAGGAAAGGGGCTCCAAAGGTGGACTTAGAAGAGAGGACCAACCACTAGACAAAGCATGCAGCCTAAAGCCATGATGGCAAGCTCCAGTGCGATTTACGTAAAGAAGTAGAAGCTAGCGTTGCAGGTCAGAAGGAAAAAAAAAATCAGCAAATGAATTTGGGGAGGAAAAGAAGAGTGACTCCAAAATTTTACATAGGACCCAGCTGCTGTTTGTGTAAAAGGGCTCACTCACAACCCCTGCAGGTGTTCCCCAAAATAACTACCTGAAGATCTCTTCTAGATGTCTAAGAAGTATAAAAATTAAGAGCTCAAGGGATGCCTGGGTGGCTCAGTCGGTTAGGTGCCAAACTTGATTTTGGCTCAGGTCACGATCTCAGGGTCCTCAGCTCGAGTCCCCTGCCGGGCTCTGCGCTCAGCAGGGAATCTGCTTGAGATTCTCTCCCTCTCCCTCTCCCCCTACCCCTCCCACCCCACCCCTGACCTACTCATTCTCTCTTTCTAAAATAAATAAATAAATAAATAAATAAATAAATAAATAAATAAAATAAAAAGTGGGGCACGTGGGTGGCTCAGTCGTTAAGTGTCTGCCTTCAGCTCGGCTCGTGATCCCAGAGTCCTGGGATCGAGCCCCACATAGGGCTCCCTACTCAGCGGGAAGCCTGCTTCTCCCTCTCCCACTGCCCCTGCTTGTGTTCCCTCTCTCGCTGTGTCTCTCTCTGTCAAATAAATAAAATCTTTTTAAAAAAATTAATTAATTTTTTAAAAGTTAGAGCTCAAGATAAGGTAAATCAAGGTAATAAAGATCTAGCAGTGGGGTGCCTGGGTGGCTCAGATGGTTAAGCCTCTGCCTTCGGCTCAGGTCATGATCTCTAGGTCCTGGGATCGAGCCCCACGTCGGGCTCCCTGCTCAGCAGGGAGTCTGCTTCTCCCTCTTCCTCTGCTTCTCCCCACTGCTCCTGCTCTCTCTCTCGCTGTATCTCTCTGTCTCAAATGAATAAATTTTAAAAATTCTTTAAAAATAAATAAATAAAGATCTAGCAGTGTACATTGAAACCAGCAAAACAATTATGTCTAAATAATCACTGTAGGATGCCTGGGTGGCTCAGTCGATTTAACACCCGGCTCTTGGTTTCCGCTCAGGTCATGATCGCAGGGTCCAGCCTGGATCAAGCCCAGGGCTCCGTGTTCACTGCAGAGTCTGCTTGTCCCTCTCTCCCCCCTCTGCTCCTTCCCGCTCATGCAAGCTCTTTCTCTCTCTCTCTCTCTCAAATAAATGAATAAAATCTTTAAAAAAAAATCACTGCAAATATGATATAATACTGATTGGCAATTTATAAACATAAACATAATATACAATGCGAAAAAGCATTAATAGCATTCTGAGTTCCACATATTATTGTGGGTGGAGGTAGCATGCAAGTTCATGGAAGAGGACAGGGAGGAGAGATAAAAAGTACCCCTCCAGGTATTGATTACTTTGACCTTGATAATGCAAAAAGGGAAAGGTCGAGGAATGCTCTTGCAAAACCTAAAGGTAACAACCAGAGTCAACAACAGGACATGGATTTGCAAATTGCTAGAGAAGATAAAGCGCATAGAGAAAACAGTAGACATGAAAAAATACAAAAATAAAGATAAAATGAGATGAAATAAGATTGTACCATTAGTTGTCATAGTAAATAGAAGTCATACTTCCCTATTAAAAGGAAATAAGTTTCATACGGGCTTGTAAAATAAAGCCCAGTGACTTTTTGCTTCCAAGACACAGAACTAAATGAGACAGAAGTGGTCACAGTAGAAAGATGATCAAAGATTTAGCAGACAACAAACGAAAAGAAGTGCCTTTAATTCATGATAATAGAAGCCATATTTTCTTTTTATGTGCTCATGCAACACTTACAAAAGTTAATCATGTCATAAACCAACATAAAAAGCTAAATAAATTCCAAGAACAAACTAAACAGGATTCATTGTCACACCCTCCTTCGCCTCCAAAATACTCCACTAAAAATATCAGAAGTCTAAATCAAACCCCAACGCTTGGAAATTTAAAAGAACTTTTCAATAAGCTTTCGGTCATGGTAGAAATTGAAAATATAGTTAAACACAATTAAAAATTAGGAAATAATGATGGGAGCACTACATATTAAATCTTAGGTAACAAAAGCAAAGCTGTATTCAGAGATAAGATAAGCAGATGGGAACATGCCTATTATATAACTCGTAGGCTTAAAGCAACCTAAATCCAAATTCGGATGCCATTTAAATATTATAAGTACATATAAACCTACACACACACACACACACACACACACACACAAGACTCTCCAAAATATTAAGAATAGTGATCTCTGGGTTATGGAATTTCTATTTTCTTCTGAATTTCCTAAATAGTCACAATGAGCATGTAGCACTTTTATAATTAGAACAAGATTAAACAAAAGCACAACAAAAGATAATTTACAGTCATAAGGATAGGAACAAAACAAAACAAAACACCATCTTGCCAAGATGATCAAGGCAATTAAAATTCTCTCCTTTGCTTTGACTTTTATGCTCTAGGATGGTGATGGTTATTACAAGCCTGTTTTTACCATGTTTCAGCACAGTTCTGTCCTCTGGTCTTCTGCCTAGAAGTCAGGGATGATGCACTGACTGACAACTTCTAACCAATGTTGTCTCTTTTGGGGGAAATCAAGCATCCAGACAGGTGAGCAACCAAGGGTCACATGGTGACGGCTATGTTTTAAAATGAACAGTCTTACATAGTGGCACTCACATTCTAGAATTGGTGGGGAGAAAACAGAAGGGCTGAAGAGAATTCCCTTTGTGGTTGTGTGTTGTTTTGGTTTTGTGTGTGTGTGTCTGTGTTTTAAAAACGATAGGTGGGAGAGAATATAAAAAAATAGTATAAATGCCTACTTCTTCTCCTTTTTTGTCTCAACTGATTTAAAAAGGAATAGTATAAGATAATATGTATATCATTGTATTGTTGGCCCCATAACATACAGAAATGTAACATATTTGACAACATTTTTGTCAAATGAAATATTTGACAATTTGCCACCAAGGAGATCAGTGTGAGCAAACCTGTTTTAGCGTAAAGAAATGGTACCAGATGGTAACTCATATCCATAGACACAAATGGAAAGAGCCAGAAATAGTAAATAAAGTTAATATAACCAACTCTGTAAATATATACTCCCCTTTCTTCTCTCATCTACTTCAAAAGATTTCAAATTACGTAAAGTAATAATTACAACAATGTATTGCTTGGTGTGTAACATACACAGATGTGATATGTATAACAACAGTACCAAAAAGGGAAGAGGGAATAGGTCTATATAGGACTCAAGTTTCTATATCTCACTGGAATTAAGTTACTATCAATCTGATTTAGATTCTGATAAGTTATGGTGTATATAGTAAACCTAAGAGCAACTTCTAAGAAAATAACTTTTTAAAAAGTTTTAAAAATCTTGGGCGCCTAGGTGGCTCAGCTGGTTAAGCGACTGCCTTCGGCTCAGGTCATGATCCTGGAGTCCCTGGATCGAGTCCCGCATCGGGCTCCCTGCTTGGCAGGGAGTCTGCTTCTCCCTCTGACCCTCCTCCCTCTCATGCTCTCTCTCAAATAAATAAATAAAATCTTAAAAAAAAATAAAATAAAAAGTTTTAAAAATCTTTAAAATGGTATAAATACTGCACTAGAAAATATTCACATAATGCAAAAGAATGCAGTAAATGGAGATCAGAGGAACAAAGAAGACACGAGATATAGGAAGTAAGAAGTAACACAGCAGATGTAAATCCAACTATATCAATAATATTATATGTGAGTTGATAAACCAATCCAAAAAAAAGGAGAAATGATCAAGCTTGATTGAAAAACAAGATCCAACTATATGCTGCCTATAAAAGAGTTTAGATTCAAAGTTACAAATAGGTTGAAAGTAATGGAAAAAAATATACAAAAAATACCATAAGAAAGTTGGAATAGTTATACAAAAGATCAACATGAAAACAAAAGGCTTGAACAACACTATAAACCAACCAGACCTAACATGTCTATAGAACACTCCACAAAGCACAGCAGAATATATTCTATTCAGTGTACACGCAACAGTCTGCAGGATAGACCATATCCTAGACCATAAAACAAACTTCAATAAATTTAAAAGGACTGAAATCATACAAAGCATGTTCTCTGACAACATGGAATAAAGTTGGAAATTTGAGAAATTCACAAATATGTGGAAATTAACACACTCTTAAATAACCAATGGGTCAAAGAAGAAATCACAAGCGAAATTAGTAACTACTTTCCTTTTCTTTTCTTTTTTTTTTTTTTGAGTACTATGCCCAGTGTAGAGCCCAGTGAGGGGCTTGAACTCACAACCCTGAGATCAAGACCCAAGCTGAGATCAAGAGTCAGATGCTTAACCACTTAACCGACTGAGTCACCCAGGAGCCCAATAAGTACTTTCTGATGAACAAAAATTAAGACACATCATATCAAAACTTACGGGATGCAGCTAAAGCAGGTGTAAAGAGAAATGGGTAGTTGTAAATGAATTCAGTGAAAAAGAAGATCTCAAATCAATGTCCTAACCTTCCACTTGAAGATGCTGAAAGAAGAGCAAACTAAACCTAAAGCAAGCTGAAAGAAGGAAATAATAAAGATCAGAGTCAAAATTAATGAAATAGAGAATAGAAAAACAACAGAATCAATCAATGAAACCAAAAGTTGGTGCTTTGGAAAGATAACAAAATTGACAACCTCTAGTTAGACTGACCAAGGACAAAAAAGAAAGATGATTCCAATTACAAATATCATTGGGCATGCTTTGTTAAAATACATTTTCCAGGTCTTCTCTTTGCCCCCAGGAAGGAATGGGTTCTAGAAAGGTCTTAGCCATCTCCTTACAGCTTTTCAGCAGAAGGCTGAAAACTTGCTCTTCAATAGTTTTGCACATTTGGCCTCCTTTCCTGGAATAGCAAACCAATTATTGCCTCTGTGTCTTTTCAGCTGCTTTAGAGGAGACCTGTTTTGTGCCTACCTGAGAAAACAGGAAGATCTGAGTAGCTTTCTTGTGTTATGTTTATACAGTGTTGTCGTGTTTTCATTTGCTTC
Organism: Leptonychotes weddellii; assembly: GCF_054177405.1. Taxonomy (NCBI): domain Eukaryota; kingdom Metazoa; phylum Chordata; class Mammalia; order Carnivora; family Phocidae; genus Leptonychotes; species Leptonychotes weddellii. The sequence goes on from NC_138383.1 coordinate 12,422,988, forward strand.
AAACTTCAAGGCAGACACAAAAGAAAATGAAAACAACTTCTATTCAATAGAGTGGTCAAGTGGTCTTACTCCTTTAGGGAAGAATGCTCCTCAGACTTCTGGAAGGTTGGAGAAAATACCAGCGCTGCAAACAAGTTACCCAGAATGTGAGAGGGTGACTAGGCAACATGACCCTCTTTTCCCTTCAAGACAGAGCCAGCCACCAAGATTCCAGTGCTAGCTCTGTGAACCAGAGTCCCTGACCTTTGCTAGACATTAGTACGCTCCTATGTGAGAGGGAGGGGTTCACTAAGTGGTACGATTTCTCCCAATTCCTACCACCCTTCACCCAGGTCTCCATGTGGGAAGTCCAGGAGTCCAGGCATTCTTGATGCTTCCCTGCTTCCTCCCCTCGCTCCCTGCCCTCCCCAGCACATCCTGTAGATTGATTTCTCACTAACTCTCACACCCCACCGACTCCACTCCATCCCACATTCCTCTGGACCCTGTAAGAGCTCCCAAAGAGGTGTGCCTGAATCCATTCTTGTCCCTGGTTCCCTTCTCACTGCAAATCTGTTTTCATCACTTCCCAAGACAATCCCTTCAACTGCTCTTGGAATAAAGCCCTAGTCTTCAACATGGCCCACGATGGATGCCCTGACTGGGAGCCTCCTCCTCAGGCATGTGCCCTCCTCTCCTTCAGAGTTTTGTGCCTCAGATACACTGAACTCCCCTCCTCCAAGGAGCCTTTGTGCTTACGGTACTCTCAACCTCCCTCCCTTTGCCCAATGGACGTTAGCCTACCAGGCTCACTCCAACTTCCCCAGACACCTTCCCTGTGTTTCAAACACAAACCTCTCTATTAATGTCACTGTGACAACATAAGAGAATCAGCTCCAGGTCTGTCCCTGTGAGTTGCTGTGCATGTTATGTCAGTAGCTATTAGGAGTCGGGAATGGCCAGTTATACTGAGGCAACAGCGAACCCCAAGATCTCCATGGCTCAAAGCTGTCAAAGTTTACTTCTTTTTTTTTTAAAGATTTTATTTATTTATTTGACAGAGAGAGACACAGCAAGAGAAGGAACACAAGCAGGGGGAGTGGGAGAGGGAAAAGCAGGCTCCCCGCCGAGCAGGGAGCCCGATGCGGGACTCGATCCCAGGACCCTGGGATCATGACCTGAGTCGAAGGCAGTCGCTTAACCAACTGAGCCACCCAGGCGCCCTCAAAGTTTACTTCTTGCTCGTGCAAGTCAACAGGGGTGCTCCGATCCTCCTAGACCTGGGCTGACAGAGCAGTCGCCATCTGGGACTTTGTGGTCTCACCACACAAAAAGGGAAGAGGGAACTCCGGAGGGCCCACAACCAGCGAGCAAATGTTGAGTGCGGCAGTTTGTTGTTCTCCATACAACTCAGTGGCCAGAACTAGTCACACACATGGCCTCCCCCAGCCACGGGGGACCAGGAGCACCATTCTCTTCTGTGCCCAGAATAAGGGAGAACTACCAATATCTGAAAAACGGCAACAAGAAATAACCAACAGCTTTTCAAAACCACTGGAAATGAGACTATAAAATGGACTGGATGGGACAGAATGGAAGTCCTCCAAGAGGGAGAAAAACCATGAGAGACTCTTAACTCTAGGAAACAAACTGAAGGTTGCTGGAGGGGAGTGGGATGGGGAGGTGGGGTAATTGGGTGATGGGCATTAAGGAGGCCACGTGATGGGAAGAACACTGGGTGTTACACCAAACTGATAAGTTATTGAACACTACATCTGAAACTAATGATGTACTATAAGTTGGCTAATTGAATTTAAATAAAAATAAATAAATAAAATGGACTGCATTTTTTAAATGTGATTTTATTGTCAAATGGATGTACTATTCTGGATAGTAGATATTCTGCTCCCCTGGCTGAGCAATACTTAGATAACAGCCTCCAAGTTAAGAAACCCTTTAACCCCATCAGGGTTGTCTTTACAAGTTTAAGTTTGCAGCCCAAATCCATAAACCATTCTATCTTCTGTGAGCATTTCCTGAGGCCTAGGAAGTAAAAAATAAACTTTCAATATATTAATTTTTCATAGACTAATATGACTAATTATTAGGGTCCGCTGCAGCAGTGAGAGCATCAACCTTTACCTTTTTCTATGTTACCTCATTATTTTGGCATAACAAGATGCCAAGCAAGAGAAATGTCTAGCTCTTCAGGTGATCAGAAATAATCTGAGCCAAAATCTAGACTTAGCCACTAATTTTTTTAAAAATCAGAAATGTGGGGCACCTGGGTGGCTCCGTCAGTTAAGCGTCTGCCTTCAGCTCAGGTCATGATCCCAGGGTCCTGGGGTCGAGCCCCGCATTGGGCTCCCTGTTCAGCAGGGAGCCTACTTCTTCCTCTCCTTCTGCCACCCCCCTTCTTGTGCTCTGTCAAATAGATAAATAAAATCTCAAAAAAAAAAAAAAATTCAGAAATGTGATTTGTCAGTGTAATCAAGTGTCTAAATGGGAAGTAGGCATCTGTTATCTAAGACAGCATTCTGATTTCCTTTTATTTTTTTTTAACATTTATTTATTTGAGAGAAAGAGCATGTGTGTGCAAACTGGGGGAGGGAGAGGGAGAGAATCTCAAGCAGACTCCACGCTGATCATGGACCAGATGTGGGGCTAGATCCCATGACCCTGAGACCATGACCCGAGCCAAAACCAAGAGTTGGACACCCAACTGACTGAGCCACCCAGGTGCCCCAGCATTCTGGCTTTCTCAAAGCAGAGTTTATGTTGTCTAATATATAGTTACAAACTGCTAACTTGCATTAAATTCTTGATCAAGTATGCAATGTACTATTGCCTAATTCACTGGTCAGGACAGCCCTCATTCTAGAGCTGAGTGGATTTTTCCCTCATGCTGCAAGAATTCGGTATATATATGTCATTAGATTGTTTTCTCTTTCTTCGTTTGTCTTGACCAGCTCAACGACATGACCAGCTATCTATCCGAGTAGATCACTGGGAGTGGAATTCAAGATCACAGATTTGATTCTGACATTGGCTCGAGCTTAATGTAGGTTCCCTCAGAAGCAGACACTGAGAAAAGAACTTAATACAAGCAATTTCTTGGGGAGGTGAAGGGAATGGGGAAGTGCTACAGGAAAGGAGAAAAAGGGAATAAATGGCATGTTTCGTGCTGAATACCACTCTGGCCAACGGAATTTAATCCCACTGGCGAGACCTGCAAAACCCATGTAGACACACCCTTTAGATTTACCCACCCTGGCAGGTGAGGGGCCTGGGGTATTTATACACCAGCTCCTGTCAGTCATTGGTTGAGCTGCTCCCAGGAAGCACTGGTTCATGGGCAGCAAGGTGACCTATAGGTGAGAAAAATCCTCAAGCAAAGAAATGCAAATGCTGGAAGTCAGCAGTCAGGCCAACGTGCATTGCAGTGGTGAGGATGAAGGAATAAAGCCAGGGCACCTACACTTGCTACAGCTATTGACTCATAATGGCCACCAGCTCTGTGTCTGACTTCAGCCAAATGCCTTGTTATTGGTCACTAGAACAATCAGCATTGTAATAGCTAGAATAACAGAGAACCAAGATACAGTTATTTTTAATATATTTAGGAGTAGTAAAACTACAATTATACACCAAAAGCAACATTTACTGGGGCGCCTGGGTGGTTTAGTCAGTTGAGCATCCATCTCTCAGTTTCGGCTCGGGTCGTCATCTCGGGGTCATGAGATGGGCCCCGCACTGGGCTCTGCACTCAGCTTGGAGTCTGCTTGAGGTTCTCTCCCTCTGTCCCTCCCGCCCCCCACTCTCTCTCTCTTTCAAATAAAAAAAATCTTACCCCAAAAAAACGCAACATTTCCCAAAGTGAAAAAAGGGTTCCCAGGCCAAAAAAGCTTGGGAACACTCCCTCCCCAGTCAATCACGTCACCTCCCTTTACTGTCTTCTCAACTTTTATCAGTACCGGAAACTACTTATTCTGTATTTCATTTACAGATTTACTTGTTTACCGGCTGTTTGATGCCATTTGGTGGCTTCCTAAGTTACAGCACATAGACTTGTACGCTGGAAAGGGGAGTTAAAACTGGAGCTCTTATAAGACGGCAAATTTATTTCTGAGATTCGAGATGGAGGATATGGCAGCTGGGCCATTCATCTTTCCAGTGGTGGGTTAAGTATATTTAAAATTCACAGCCAGGGGGCCACCTAGATAACCCAGTTGGTTAAACGTCTGCCTTCGGTGTAGGTCATGATCTCAAGGTCCTGGGTGGGGGGATCAAGCCCCACGTCGGGCCCCCTGCTCAGCGCGGAGCCTGCTTCCCCCTCTCCTGCCCACTCGTGCTCTCTCTCTCAAATAAATAAATAAAATCTTAAAAAAAATAAAAAATAAAATAAAATTCCCAGTCAGTAGCTTAGACTCTCTGACTCCCAGAAGGTGGGGTGCTCTCACACTTGCCCAGACCCCTACTGGGTTCTCGAGACATGGAATACTCCTCATTGCGAATACAGGGTTCCTATCTAAGGAGGGGGGCCTTGTTACTAGAAAACCTTATGTCCACACTTGGTTCTTATACAATAAGCTTAGGGGCGCCTGGGTGGCTCAGTCAGTTAAGCAGCTGCCTTCGGCTCAGGTCATGATCTCAGGGTCCTGGGATCGAGCCCCGCATCGGGCTCCCTGCTCGGCGGGGAGCCTGCTTCTCCCTCTCCCACTCCCCCTGCCTGTGTTCCCTCTCTCGCTGTGTCTCTCTCTCTGTCAAATAAATAAGTAAAAAATCTTTAAAAACAACAACAACAACAACAATATCCAGCTTAAAGAACGGTTACTGAATTCACTGTGGGAATCTCCATTTAACAAAAGAATTCCAAATGTGATTGAATATTTTAAAAATTAATTCGAAAACTGTTTGGCAGTATCTCCTAAAGCTGCATACAAATAGCCTATGACCCAACAATTCAACTCTTGAGAATATAACACAAAAATGTTCGCACGTGTTCACCAAAAAAACCCGTAACAGAATCCCTAACAGCCCTGTTTGTAACAGCGCCAAACAGGAAGCTAGTCAAATGGCCCCAAAAGGAGAAGAACAAATAAATTGTGGCATATTCATATCGTGGAACACTAGACAGCAAAAAAAAAAAAAAAAAAAAGATCAAATACACAACAATATAGACACAAATACAGTATTGAACGGAAGAAGCCTGACACAGAAGGCTACATACTATATGATTCTATTTAATTAAGTTCCAAGAACAGAAAAGCTATTTATGATGTTAGAAGTCAGGAGAGTGGTTATCCTGGGGTGGTGTAAAGGCAGGAATAAGGCATGAGGCAAGTTTCTGGGGTTTTGGTGACATTCTGTTTCTTGATCAGGGTGTTGGTTATTATTTTAGTTTCCATGTCAAATTACTACAAACTTGATTGCTTCACACAATAGAAATGTATTCTCTCCCGATTCTGGAAGCCCGAAGTCAGAAATCAAGGTGTCAGCGGGGCCAGCCTCCCTATGAAGGCTCTAGGGGAAAATCCACTTCTTGCCTTTTCCAGCTACTGGTTGGCTCCAGCCGTTCCTTGGGGCTGATTCTCCCCTTTCTCTGCCTCGGTCTGCATGTGGCCTTCCCCGTGTCTGTGTCTTCTCTTGTCTTATAAGGACACTAGCCATTTGATTGAGGGGCCACCTGAATCCAGGATGATCTCATCTCCAGGTCTCTAATTATATCTCCAAGACCTCCTTCCAAATCAGGTCATATTTATAGGTTTCCAGAGACAACTCTTTTGGGGGGGGTCACTATTCAACCCCCTGTAGTTACCTGGGTGTGAAATTATAGCCAGAGATGCCTGCAGGCACTTTTCTAGTTGTATGTTATGTATCTATAAGGAATTTTTTAAAAGTCAGCTTACTACCTTTTAGAAATACATGTGTTGGGGCGCTTGGGTGGCTCAGTCGTTAAGTGTCTGCCTTCAACTCAGGTCATGATCCCAGGGTCCTGGGATCGAGCCCCACACTGGGCTCCCTGCTCAGCGGGAAGCCTACTTCTCCCTCTCCCACTCCCCCTGCTTATGTTCCCTCTCTCGCTGTCTCTCTGTTGAAAAATAAATAAAATCTTAAAAAAAAAAAAAAAGAAATACATGTGTTGTTCACCATGAGGCATCTTGCACACATCTAACAAAAAAAGATGCTTCCTGGCATTTCACTGGCCACAGTGCCCAAGGAGCTTGGGGTTTTCACAACATCCCATCCCACTTCTGATCTTAGTAAAATGTACAGAAACCTCACAGCAACTCACATGTATGGTTTTATTAAGTGATTCCGCCCCCTTAAGTGATTCCTCCCTCTACTGCCCAAAGTGATGACATCCATTAACAAATTACAAGGCAGGGACCATCCGAGAGTCTGGGTTCTGCCCCATGTCAGCTCAGAGAACCAGGCTGTAATTTTAGACAGATGTTGGTGAACTTGGGGATTCCTGGTGTGTGGACTTATGCCTCCAACCCCAGATGGCAGGGAAAGAAGCCAGGGCTCCTCACCCAGATGACCCAGAAAACGTTTCTTAATGAATTGTCCAGCGTGACTCACGCTGGCTCCCACATCTGGCAGATCTGGGTTACATCATTCACAGTCCTCAGTGTCCTGCGGGTTCCTGGGAACATGCTGCCCAGAGTCAAGTGCACCAGCTGTAGCAGCCGGCTGTATTCACACGCCTCTCTGCGTCATCCTGACGGCCACACACTATGGGGCAGTTCCAGAGACTGAGCCAGCCTCCCCCCCAAGAGGCCGCCTCCTCTTACTTTCCCATGGGCCTAAGAAGTCACTGTGGAAGTAAAATTCCATGCCCGGAGGTGTCCAGGGGAGAACTGTATTCTCTGCTTTTCTATACTGATAGCTCCTGGCACCATAACTTAACCGCATTAGCTGTGTTCATCTGGAGAGGGGAGAAAAACAAACACAAAAACCTGAGCCTTTCACATCCCTCGAACAGGCTCAGAGGGGGAGAGAAACAGATCAACTTTGTATAGCATAAACTTCAAAAGAATTCCTAAGAAGAAATATAATTTAAACAGCTTGAGGCAACGGGCAGATGATGGCAAGGAGGTGACAATGTTCATGGAGATGGGGTCTCTGGCACTCTGTTCCATGGGGCCAGAGTCCTGCTATGTTCTCTCCATCACCTAAAAAAAGTCCCCAACACTAACAATCTCCCTGGTCCCACATTTCCGCTTTTGTCTTAACTGCATATCCTGCAAGATCTTTATTTTGTATCCTTTTATTTACTGATCAGAACTGCCCTGAAGGCTGCTTCTGGGGCATCAGGACTCCCAGCAGCACTCTGTATGGAGGTTCTTTATCCTCCTACTCATGATTACTAGAACATGACATAGTTCACATTCATGGAACTACAAGCATCAATTCCACCTGCTCATGCAGAGCACGTTAGAGCTGGAGGGGACTTTTTTTTTTTTAATCATTAATTTCATTCTTTAACAGGTTTGCTGATCCATATTCTAATTCTGAAGACAAGATTAAAACACACACACACACACACACACACAGAGGCTATGATCCTGACAAGTGAAGTAATTCATCATCCCTGGTTAGATAATGACATACACAAGAGTAGGATCCAGGTCTCCTCATTCTTGGTTTCAAAATGACATCATGCAGCCTCATTAATTTAAAAAAAGCAAAAAAAAAAGTCTATTACAAGTCTTTCAAGTTTGGCCTGAGATGTACTAATCTGTGAGTATGTTCTAAAGAAATAACCAAAAAGAAGACATCAAGAGAGGGGGAAAGAAAATGATCATTGTGTTCAGTCATTTCCCTGAGTGCACAGCAGCCTCGTCTACAGGCTTTCCAAAATCCCCACGCCCAGGCCAGGCCTCAAACCATCAAAAAAATGAAATCTTGCCATTTGCAACAATGTGGATAGAACTAGAGGGTATTATGCTAAGCGAAATAAGTCAATCAGAGAAAGACAAGTATCATATGATCTCACTAATATGAGGAATTGGAGAAACAAGGCAGAGGATCATAGGGGAAGGGAGGGAAAAATGAAACAAGACGAAACCAGTGAGGGAGACAAACCATAAGAGCCTCTTAATCTCAGGAAACAAACTGAGGGTTGCTGTAGTGGAGGGGAGTGGGAGGGATGGGGTGGCTGGGTGATGGACATCGGGGAGGGTATGTGCTATGGTGAGCACTGTGAATTGTGTAAGACTGTTGAATCAAGACTTGTACCCCTGAAACAAATAACACATTACATGTTATTAATAAAAAAAAACTTGGATTAGAAAAATATTATCTAAATTTTATTGCTCAAAAAAAAAAAAGATTCTCTCTCTCTCTCTCTCCCTCTGCCCCTTCCTTTCTTTCTCTCTCTAAAAAAAAAAAAAAAAGAATTCTAGTTTAGCAAGATGAAAAGATTTCTGAGGATAGATGGCAACAACAGTAATATAATATGAATGTATTTAATACCACTGACCTGTACATTTAAAAAGAGTTAAGGTAGCATATTTTGTTATGTGCATTTTAACACAATTTCAAAAATTCAAAAAAAAAAAAAAGGGGAGCCCATTGCATGTCCCTCACTTACTTCTCTCTGGTGTTCACGGCAGTTACTGAGGACAAAATCCGAAAGGCAGACGTGTCATCTGTTAAACCGTGAAGCCTGAGGTCTGGGCCCCACATACCCCAGGCCCCTGGAATCTATCTGGCAGGCCTGGCTGACTCAAGTAAGAGTTACAGAGCCTCGCAACTCCCCTGGGGCACACGGAGGCCTGGCTTGTTATGTAACAAGCAGGCTGCCAGGTTCCAAACAACAGGAGGTGAATTCCGATGTGCTCCACGTCTGGGATGAGCCAACTGATGATTAATTCCCAAATAACCTGGAGCCTTTATGGAGCCTTTTCCTAATTCCCAAATGCACTAATGCCACTTATGTATGAATTGAGAAATCTCAGGTTTTCTCTTTGATGGGCTGACTCAAACATATTTTGAAAGAGGGGCTTATCTTTCATCTTTTCCTTCCTTCCTGCTCAGGATTCTAGGGGCAAAGAAAAAGTCCAGAGAGGAGAAAATTCCTCCAGCAACTGCTCAGAGCTGCGCCAGTAATCCAAAGCTTTCAGGCGAGTAAGGTGTTTCCTTTACGAGACCCCCTGCAACAGACGCAGAAGAAAAACATGGCAGGTCCTCTCTGGTCCGTGGTCCTAACCCACTCCCTCAATCAGCAGTCCACAATGACCCTATATCGGGGATGACACGTGAAGATGCTTTCTAGGGGAAGTCACGTGAGCCCTAGAGGCCAGTCACCAAGCACATGTGTCTGAGCTCTGGCCAGGCATCGAAAGAAACCAGTGGCCCCACAGCAGATCTCACACTTGGCCGAGAAAGTCTGTCCCGATGATTCACCATCAAGACCAAAGTTTGGCAGCTGGAAAAATGTAAACTTTCCCCTTTCTTAAGAGTTTGCAAATTAACAGTTCTGCCAGAAGCCAATCATTCAATAGGAGTTGGATTAAGTACTTGGACACCCTTCTACTGAGCTCAGATAGACTTAGTAAAAACACTCATTTGTTTCTTTGGCATAAGATTTTGCAAAGTAAAATAAATTTCTCTAACTTTGAGCCATAACAGAAAAGAGGAGAGAGATTCTTACTCGTGGAGGGAAAGGAAATCTACCTTAAATGGTACGACTCATATGTGCTAAGGTCTAACCAGTGCTCATATATTTTTTTTCCCCAAATAGATATTTACAAAAACATGCCACAGTATTCTTTAATATAGAACATGCCACGTTGGGGAACTCTGCAACACACCTGAAGGGTGAGAGTTTCCTGGCTCCTAATCACCACCCCCTGCTCTCAAAGCATAGACACTTTTCAGTCAACTATGGTCCTCATTATGCATCTGGATTCAAAATGTCATCACCACCCCCACCCCGTCTCCGCCTCTCCCCACACTTGCGTTCACTCCATCTGATTGTCCATGGATGGAAAGAAGAACCCCTCGCTCACAGTTGCCATTCATACTTCATGACGTCCACTCACAAGGCTCTCTGGAGTCCATGTAACTCTGGAACCATGAACTGGTCCACGAAGTCTGTGGAGAGCAGTGGCCCGGCTGCAAACTTACACCACCTCACATCGAAGTCAGCTTCTCCTTAAGTCTTTGGGCACAGACATAAGGTTAGCAAAGCTATATACTGCCACGGGAGGAGGGAAGAAAGGTGTGTTTTCCACCGTTATTTCCTTCAAGGTATGCCAAGCATCATATGTAAGTTAATAGCCTATCCCTTCTCCTTTGCCCATAAGACAGAATTCAGCTCATGAAACCCCACCATCAATGTAATATATAGTGAGTGTTCATTATACACAGCCCAACACTAAGATAATATACTATATTCCAAAACACTGCCAAGACCCTGAGAACATTTTCTGGCACACTGAAACAGCAGAGTGACCATAAATTATGTAAAGGGAGAAATTTCTTAGTACATTCCAGAAAAAATAAAATAACCTCCAGCAACAGAATTCTGTGTGTAACAACTCTCGCATGTTAAAGTTTCAGCTTCATCAATTTTGACTTTTGATATTTTATTTAATACATTAGGAAGCATCACCAAAAGAATAATTTTAGTATTTCTTCTAAATTCAATTAGAAGGGTTACATTTTTATGACAGTGTAACATTTGCAGGGCCGTTCTTTAATACACAAGTTATTAAATCCCACAGTCCCTTAATCCACACTGCAGACTAATCTAATGCATTTAAGCCGCCCTTGAGAAGCCATTCCTCAGCTCATGGCTTGCACAACGTGATAGCTTTCGCTTTTCTGACCTAAGAAGTCATTTTTTTCCCTCTTGACATCTTAAGAGTCATCTTTAATAATGTTTTTTTTTGTCGTTCCAATGTCTTTCAACTCCCGACGTCCCAGACTGACTTGGCACATCTGTTCTTCTTCCATAGAAATACCCCTCAGCTGGGGTATTGCCAACCCGAGCACACAATCCAGCAGCCAATCTATTACAAAATCCACAAATCCAGATGAAAATCCAGACACTTTCCAGTGTGCGCCACACATTTTCCACTGTACCCACGACGGATGCTCCCAGTAGCATGACCACCAGGAAACACACATACACACACACAGTCTAGCCAAGGGCTTGGGAGTGAGAATCCTGTGACTATACTACGAACCTTAGGTAAGTCACTGGGTCTCTCTGAGCCTCTGTTTCCCTATTTGTAAGAGGGGATGACTAGTTTTAATCGCCTTCACTGACACAATGACCAACAGTCAAAAGAAATCCTAGTACTTAGGATGACATCCAAAGTTTTTATTAAAATCTTTAGTCTCATTTCTTAGGGAATTGTTCCAATATTTTCACAGGTCCTGGGGTGCCTGGCTGGCTCAGTCAGTTGAGTGTATGACTCTTGATCTCGGGGTTGTGAGTTCAAGTCCCACTTGGGTGTAGAGATTACTTATATAAACAACCTTTTTTAAAAAAAAATTTTTTTCCACGGGTCCAGACTAATTGACAAAGCAAGAACAAGCAAGTCCTAAATTAGGCTTCCGCTGCCTTAAGTACTTTTTTTCAGAACCAGGTTAGATGTCAATTAATAATGACAGCAGGCCCTGGAGAATTACACCAGCTTATGTGGTAACTGAACTAATGATGAATTCTTTGGTATAAAGTCAGGATGGTCCCAATTTAGAATAACAAAACATTTCAACAGAGGCTTCTGTTTTTTTTTTTTTTTTTTTTTTTTTTTTTTTTTTTTTTTTTTTTTTTTTTTTTTTTTTTAAGGTTTTATTTATTTATTTGAGAGAGAGAATGAGAGACAGAGAGCATGAGAGGGAGGAGGGTCAGAGGGAGAAGCAGACTCCCCGCCGAGCAGGGAGCCCGATGCGGGACTCGATCCCGGGACTCCAGGATCATGACCTGAGCCGAAGGCAGTCGCTTAACCAACTGAGCCACCCAGGCGCCCGAGGCTTCTGTTTTTAATCTGGAGAAAGTTGGCTATAAATTATCTCAAGCCTAACAGAAATCTAATTAGGCTAAGCGAGAGAGTAGGAACTAGCGTAAGTATCCATCACATAGGCACTCCAACAACAACTTCCTGTGGTGGGTATCATGCCCATAGCACAGGGAAGAAAACGGGGTCCAGAAACAGGTTAATAGGGGTGAAGACAGAATGGCTATTCCATGACAACCAACAGTGTTGGTTACATTATAAAATTCCCTCCTCTTCAGGTATAAACGAAGCTGTGTTTTGAAAATTAGGATTAATATGCTTTTCAAGTAGAAAAAGCACAGTGTAAATACCAAGTCCCCTCAGGCTACCTATGAATCCAAGCTGTTGGTACTTCTCTGAAAACTTCCCATTCTCCCATTCTGCCCTCAGATGGGTGGGTGGGTGATGGGTAGAAAGACAGATGGATTCATAGTCTTTGAAATCAGTAAAACTAGAGGTCATAAAACATCTTCCAAAACATTTGTAATGATTAAACCGGAATTGTCCCCAGAGAGACAATTCGTCTTAATGTTGATCAAAAAAGGGTAAGAGAATTGTTTAAATGATGGTATTTTCAGTTCTTTGATCACTTTAAAATCAGAAGGAAATATTTTATTTTTCTTGTCACTGTGAGATTTCAACTTTCAGAGCTCTGAGTATAGGTGTAAAAAAGAGAAACCTTAAAATACTTTAGAGATGTTTTGGCTGTGGGAACTTCCTTACAAAATGGCCACAAGTCCCATTTCTGCCCCAAATGGGCTTATTATTAATATGAATCAAAAAGTATATCTGTAGGGGCACCTCACTAGCTCAGTTGGTAAGAGCGTGCCATTCTTGACTTGGGAGTTTTGAGTTCAAGCCCCACGTTGGGCCTAGAGTTTACTTAAAAAAAAAAAAAAGTGTACTTCTGCAGATGGTGTGCAGGCAAGGCATCCAAGAAGGGGTCGGAGAAGCTGGGATCAAAGATGGCGCCCTGGGGCGCCTGGGTGGCTCAGTCAGTTAAAAGTCTGCCTTTGGCTCAGGTCATGATCTCAGGGTCCTGTTATCGAGCCCCATGTCCGGCTCCCTGCTCAGCAAGGAGTCTGCTTCTCCCTCTCTCTCTGCCCCTAACCCCCGCTCATGCTCTCGCTAACTCTCTCTCTCAGATAAATAAATAAAATCTTTAAAAGAAAAAAAAAAAGATGGCGCCCTCACTCCCACTTCATCTCATTCCCAACCAAAGCATACTGTCCTCCTTCAACCACTTTCTTGCACCTCATGGACTGTCAGAGAAATACCAAATCACAGGCATTTGGATTTCAGTGGGTTTTAGGGACCAGATTTGGGGTGGGTTAAAGAATGAACCCCAATCTACCATTTGACTTTTGGAGGTTTTATGTATAAAACCAGAACTTTTGTTGGTTTTATTAGCTGAAACTCTAAAGACTTGAAAAATCTGATGCTAGGCAAAAGATACGCAAAATTTGATCCTATTGTGAAGAAGGTAATATATCATAAGATTGCTAGAAATCTATGAAAGATAGAAAAATTTCTAACCAAGGGGTAAAAACCCCTTCACCTGTAGTATGCTTCTGGTTTGCCTTCCAGCTAGGTCTAGAAACGCCTTAACTCATGATAACCACATTAAAAAACATTAAAACCAGGGTGCCTGGGTGGCTCAGTTGGTTAAGTGTCTGCCTTCAGCTCAGGTCATGATCTCAGGGCCCTGGGATCAAGCCCCGTGTCCGGCTCCCTGCTCAGTGGGAAGTCTGCTTCTCCCTCTTTCTCTGCTCCTCCCCCCTGCTCGTCCTCTCTGTCTCAAATAAATAATCTTTTTAAAAAAAAAAAACCTTTAAAGCCATATTTTTAAAAGTTTATTTTAAAAATAACTCCTATAGTGGGGCGCTTGGGTGGCTCAGTCAGTTAAGCGTCTGCCTTCGGCTCGGGTCATGATCCCAGGATCCTGGAATAGAGCCCTATGTTGGGCTCCCTGCTCAGTGGGGAGTCTGTTTCTCCCTCTGCCCCTCTCCCCCACCCCTGCTTGTGCTCTGTGTTCCCTCTCTCACTCTCAAATAAATAAAATCTTTAAAAAATAAAATAAAATAAAAATAATTCCTATATGATTAAGTCAAGAGTTTCCTTTAAATGGTAGCTCTTCCAAGATATTTTATGTTAAAGGTAACTATGGAGTTAACAAAGAATCACAATAAACAACAACTAACTGAAGATCAATTAGAGCCTCAAATTACTGTTAGGTCAGTAGGAAAATAAGATTCAGTTCCTTTATGGTGTAAAGGGAGGTCATGCTACCCTAAAATGTCACAAAATACAAATACTTTTACTTCTTCCAAAGATACAAGTAATCCAGCTGTTCATCAATTCACCTAAGCTTTGTTCCATGATCCTAGCCAATTTACTCCTCTGTGTCGATCTGGCCACTCTTTTGGCCCTTTGCATATATGACTTTGAGTTGATACTGGTCTAGTTCCTCTATCAGTCTATAAATCCCCTAGAGGCAGTATCCAAATTTTATACCTCCTCCGTATGGTTAACTCCTAAAGGAAGTGCCCCTCCCCAAAGACATCTCATCCAAAATTCTACTCCCTTTAAAATTTAGATTATTTTTTATTTTTCACAGGTAATATATATAGCAGAGACAGAAAGCTGTCCAGCAAAATTCATTTTCTCCTTCCCCCATCACATAGTGTTGTAGCTGGTCACATAGAAGCTTACAGGATTTTGTTCCCTGCCTGCCTTGCAGGTACCCATCAGGGTTAGCCATGTGACTTATGTCCCTGCTAAGGGGCTGAGCAGAAATGATCTGTGCTACTCTTGGACCAGGGTGCCTCTTCCATGCCCCCTCTTCCGTTTTGTGACAGTACCTAGCCTTGACCATGCAGAAGACACGAAAAGGCCCTGAGGCATGGAGGAGCAGCAGGATGAAAGGAACCTGGGTCCACGAATATCTGAATGGAGCAGAGCCACCTGCATATCTAGAACACCCATCTCATGCTGTTAAATGAGAGAGAAATTCATTTTTTAAATCTCAATATTGGGGATCTCTTAGCATCACCCTGAATCCTACTCCGCCTAAATAACCACTACTAACAATCTGGGGTTCCTTCCAGACTTTGCTTTATTTACAAACAAAAAAAACCCACATACACGTTTTCTTATAGAAATGAATCCATACATTTATAGCCTCTCTCACTTAATATCATCTCTATTTAATATATTGATATTTTTCTAGGGGCGCCTGGGTGGCAGTCAGTTAAGGGCCCAACTCTTGGTTTCAGCTCAGGTTGTGATCTCAGGGTGGTGAGATCGAGCCCTGCATCAGGCTTCCTGCTCAGCGTGGAATCTGCTTAGGATTCTCTCTCTCCCTCTGCCCCTTCCCCCCCACAAATAAAGAAATAAAATCTTTATTGATATTTTTCTAAATAAAAAATGCCTAATATAACTTTAATGACTATATAATATTCTATTGCTTGGATTTATTAGGATTATTTAACTAATTTTTTAAAAGATTTTATTTTTAAGCAATTTCCACACCCAACGTGGGGCTCAAACTTACAACCACAAGATCAAGAATTGCATGCTTCACTGACTGAACCAGCCAGGCGCCCCCTAATTTTTCACTGCTAGACATTTGGGGTTTTTTTCCTTTTTAAAATTCTGGTATAGGGACACCTGCATGGCTCAGTCGGTTAAGCATCTGCCTTTGGCTCAGGTCATGATCCCAGGGTCCTGGGATCAAGCCCCGCATCGGGCTCCCTACTCAGCGGGGAGACTGCTTCTACCTCTTCCTCCTGCTTCCCCTGCTTGTGCTTTCTCTCTCTCTCTCTTTCTCTCTGACAAATAAAGAAAGAAAATTTTAAATAAATTAATTAAATAAGGTAAGATAAAATAAAATTCTGGTATAAACAACACTGCAGAGAACTTTATTGTATATAAACTTTTACCTATCTGTCAGGATCTTCCCCCGCCCAGGTCTCTATTCTTGACACATCTTTGCAAACAAAGCTGTTTCCTCTTTCTGGGTACCTATATAAAGTTATATCTGAGAGGTATTTGCAAGGCTATATTCATTAATTATATTTTTGGATGAAATCCCATTCATGTTTTGTCATCCATAGACAACTGGGAAACCAAACGTCGTTCCAGGTCCCCAGTCAGCACCGAGGATGAATAAATGACCCCTAGACGGTGGCATCAGCCAAACTCCCCTAACTCAATGTAGTCCTGGTTAATAACACACACAAAAGGGCAGGCAGCAGTCGACTGGGTTTCCCGCTGACAAACCTTGATCTACATCTGTGTTGCCAATTACTTGTTCAACAAACCTGTTACTTTTTTAGAAATAATAAATAATTCAGGGAAAGTCATTTTGAATCGTCTGACATCTGTTGCTTGTATGACTCTGAATTATTCATCAGTGAGCATAAACAGTATTAATTAAAGAAAAGTACTGGAGCAAACCACTGAAATAGAAATGAACACTGCAGGAGAGAATGCCTTTACTCAAAGCATACTCACTTGTCATTGACAAATATCTCAACCTACCGGTCCTTGGGATTTAAAGGAACCGGCACCCTTAGAAATCAGAAGGCAAGATCTAAATGATGAGCACTATTTTTGTTTCCAAATTTATTTATTTTTTTCCCCTCCTTCAGAAAAAATCACCCTCTTTGGTCTGGTCTCTCTGCATTCTACCTGCTTGGTTTGGGGGAGTTTTATGGTATTCAAAGGGGAAGAACGTTGACTAATTGAGGTTCAAAAGAATCACGAAAGTAAGTATCATGGATCAAGTCCTCTTGTTTGGATTTGTAAACTGAGATTTAAATAGATTAATGGAAGAGCTCCCCACCGCCTCCAAAGTCAGGATGGCTCGATGAATCTGGCTGCCACGGCCTGATCACTTATTTCCATGACGACTTTGGCACTTCCTTTTGACAAAGCGCTTTCTTGTGGTAAAGAGCAAAAGAGAAAAAGCTCACAGCCACATGGGTGGCTGGTTCTTGGCTAATT